>NC_024308.1:13058047-13065547 GCF_000523025.1 Cynoglossus semilaevis
CCAACCAACACACCTGGGCCGAGTCCCGCTCTGTTTACGCTCATTTGCAGCCCAGGTTATTAACACTGGGCTAATGTGACGGTGATATTCACATTAGCTCAGAGAATCTCGTCCATCCACTCCCCCCCTCACCCCCTCCCCATCCAGCTCTCATTCCAATATTTGCCATGTGCACTGTGGTTAGAAACGCCACACTCCTTACCTCTCTCTCGCTCCCTCCCTCCCTCCCTCTCTAAGCTACGCCTCCATCGCCTGCTCATTAGAGAGAGGATGATGGTCCGGCGCTCCCCCATGACTCTGCTCCACAAATAACAGAACCAATTTCCTGGCTGTTAGGCGGCGATTTCACACCAATCTGAGCTGCGCTGCCCAGTTTGGCCTGTCAAGGAGAGAGAGGGAGAGAGAGAGGGAGAGAGATAAAGAATAATAAGGTAAAGATAAAAAAAAGCAGGTCAGAGTGTGACATGTCTTAAACGATGAGAGTTTTTGTGTAAACATCCAGACCTTGTTCTCGACAGTCAACACCTGGGTTGCCAGGTTTACTGTCACAGTTTCATGGACTGAAGTGCAGTGGCTTCAGAAGCTTTTTCTGCAGTTCCTTCACTTTTCTGGACAGAACTTTGGACACCTTCACAGCCACAGTCCAACACTCTAATTTCAAACAAATAAATGCAATATAATCTGATGTTATTATTCAGCTGTTTAAATAAAAAAAACAACAACATATATATAAAACTGAATGAAAGATCAACACCATGCACTGGCTCCCTGCCTCCATAGGAACCACTGGTCTGAAAATCACAATTGTCACATTTATAAATAGTGTCTGCATATAATTTGTAATTGTCTTCTTCAAATGATCTTTTTAATCCACATTAAAATAATCCAAACCAACATCTAGATCATGAACAATCCAACTCCGACTCCTTTAAACACTGTTCACTGCAACGACACCTTATTGTCATCAAATTATTCCTAAAAAAAAATGGCCGAGGATTAATTGGGTCATTTTCTGCTGCTCCAATATGAGCTTTGAAAAACGTAAGCAGCCAATCACGTCACCAGAAATTATCACAAAGGCCGACAGTTAAAAACAATTAAAATGACAACCGACTGAAGACCCCCCCATATTAACCACAGACTCCTCATTATCTCCTGTAATCTGTAATCCTGTGAGTTAAACTTCAAAGACACTAAATGAACATTTTAGATATTTTTATCCTTAAGTATCAAGTGTATATTTGTGAGAACCTGTTCCTTTTTCCAACCGTCACCTCTGTGGTTTTTTTTCAGGCTCAGCCAGGCACAGTGACATTATACTGAGAGGCTTGTTTCAAATGGTTAATTCAATTTACCATATATAATTTCATCACATCATGAGCTTGACAAAGCAGTGAAGAGCATCGGCCTCCGTCGTTCTGCTTCAGTTGCACCGTAATGTCATTTTCAGCGGCACGCGGCAGACAACGAGGTTTCTGGTCTAAAAGAAAAAAAACAAAACAAAACCCAAGACATTTGGATGTCACACAGTTGAGAATGTGATCTAAGCATCAAAACATCCTGACAATTAGAGGTTGAATTAATTGTCACCAGGATGGTTTCATTTCATTTCGCACAGTCAGTGGTTGGAGCTCTTGCCTTACAGCAGGAAGGTCACAGGTTTGATGCACATAAACCGCAGTTAACGATTGTAAAGATCACAAGTACAGGATACTGGGTTCCTCGGTTAACGACGTCCTGGATCTACAGTCTTTAATTAACTTGAGCGGAATGGACAAATACGTCATCACACGGCAGTTTGTTTTCATTTACCAGTTGTACTTTGTTTGTGTTGGGGTTTTTTTGGGAACATTTTGCCCTTCATCATGGCTCCCAGGTGTAAGTCAGACTCAGCAGCAGCAGCAGTGGCAGCAGCAGTGGCAGCAGGAGGGTTTTTATGAGCTGTGCTCCACCACGCGTTCCTTTTGATGGACAGGCCCTTTGTCTGGTTGCTGTAATTTTTTTCATTTCATCTTAAGCAAACATTTGGAAAAAGTGTTTTCCTGTGAGTGTTTTCCTCAAGCTTCATGTTTGACTTGTATTCCCGTAGCCATTGGTGTTGTTTCCGGAGAGAAAATAAGAAGCAGAGTGAAAGCATGTTCTCTGGAAACTTACACAGATTCCAAAAACATGGAAAGAAGATTTCCGCTCGACTTTAATTTAACTGACCGTCTTGATGAGATACACTCAGAACCTGACTTTTCCACAGCGCCTCCTTCAGCTGACAGATATTCCAATTAGAAATTATTTCCCCTCCCTTGCCTTTGCAAACTGGAGCATCATATTTTATTCATCGCTTTGGCAAACTGTAAAAGTGAATTAACTTTGAGACGTGATTCCCACTGACGCCCGACGCCTGCAAACACCAACGCACCTGCAACTCTCAGAGCCATCGATTTTTAATTTACACCCAGGAAAACCTGAAGTTTATTCATTCTGTGGAGGAAGAGCGAGAAGCAGGGAGGGAGGGAGGAGAACGTGGGCCAGAAGGATCTGCAGTATGAGTGTGTGCAGTATTTTTATACAGTATATGTGTGAGTTTTCTTCTTTTTATGAGGATCCTTGTGCAGATGGGAAAGAGAACATATACTTTCGTATATGACATTTGATTGTTTTCTTGATGATCGGGAAAATTTAGACAATGTTTTCATATTTGTAAAAGCTGTACAAATTATGCAACCTCACTTCTTCACTTCTGACCAATGAGGAATGAGGCGGCGGCGGTTCTATGACTGATGTGCTTGTCCCACGGTTACTTGATCAAGAACTGTAGATATGATACGTTATGATGTGATACCATACCGTACCATAACATACCGTACCATTGCTTACCATATCATGCCCAGCCGTGGCGTACCGTACCATACCGTACTGTACCATATGATGTTACATAATGGTGTTCCAACCGGTACTATTGTCATTTTCCACCAGTAATTTGTGAAATAGTTCCACTCTGGGACAGTACCTTGATGGACTGACAACGTAACTAGTTGTTCCTCAGGATGGAACTAACAATGAAATGACACCAACTTTTCACAGGCACATTTTAAACCCCCTCTCTGTCTTCAATGCTGACTTTGATGTTGATGTTGACTTATGATCCTGATCCTGAGAAATACAGAAGTCCAGGATCCTCCGAAACTCCTAACAGTCAGACCGGCTGTTGACAGGCTACCACACCGTAGCGCTGCGTGCTAATGTGTTGCTGTGGGAACTAAGATGTGTGCAGCCATTCTGCCTGCAGCTCTGCTGCCTCCACTCGTGTTCAGACACTTCCCACCTCATTTCTCTCACACTGTTGAGCCGTAATAGGCTGCATGAGTGTCTGCACGTACACTCCTGTAAATGGATATCCATCTAATAAGAAGAGCTTATTTTCAGGCTGCAGCTTTTACGGAACGTCCTATTCTTAAAGATTATAGTTTGGCTGATTTATTATTTTCGGAAGTAACAGCGGCAACAGGAGTAAGAAACTCCTTGCAACCTTTATCCTAACAGCTCAGACTTCAGACATACAGTATTCCTTCAAATCTGTAGGAAGTAAAAACCAAAACAGTTTAAGTAATTTATGTCCGACAGTAACTTTTTGCCGATATCCAATATGGTGATTTTGTCCGAACACTTAATTTCTGATTTTGATATCAATCGATATAGGAATGGGAATATTTATTTATTTATCTGTACAAACCACTGTATGAGTATGAGATTAATTAAATGAGCTGCAATGCTGCCATCTAGTGGTGTTACCTTTAATATACAGCTGTTTTTCCCCAAAACAATTTTCAGGTCACCCATCATTTGGGGAAAACCTTATCAGGATTTCATTATCGGAGGAAAAAAACGATAACAAATTTGACATATAATACATAATTATGCTAATATAGAGCCAATAATATCGGTCGGCCGATATTATCAGACATCCCTACTAATGACACATTAATCTCATGTGTCCTCTCTTCCTGTATGTCTAGGTTCACTCTCTTCCTCCATGTATACGCCTGTGTGCAAACACACACACTCACACATACACACACTCATCTCTCTGTGCTGAGCAGAGCTTCACTGAATTAAGATGACTGCGGCTGATGCTCTTCCCAATCGCCACAGATTGGGCTTTTGGAGTGAAAATCCTCCAGGGAAGCTCTAATCCTCCACTGTCGGGAGCAATTTTTATTCCATAAGCAAAGCTTTCTCTCTACATCCCTCTCCCCCCGCCCCCTCCTCCTTGCTCTATCACTCTATTTATAGCTCTCTTAAGCTGCTCCGTGTGCCACTGTTTACATTTAGAGCCCCCACTCTTTAGATTTAGACCCTCGCTGCCTGCCCCCCCCACCCCCACCCCCCCCGGTTCCCAAGCAGCAGAGTTGCGTGAAAGCAGGAAATCTCTATTGACCGGCCGCGCTCACATGGAGCCGGGGGGACGAGATGGACAGATAGGGAGATTACCAAGAAGACAGCAAGACAGATAGTGGTGTAGAGAGGAGGAAAGACAAAGGCGGGGGAGATGTGAAGTGACATACAGATCCGAATGTTTATTCCAGGCGTCAGGCAAGCTGTCTGTGTTTGTGATAGAGAGAGGAAGGGAGGAGGGGGAGGAGGAAGGACAGGCTGGATTTGAAGAAGAGTCGGAGGATGGATGTCTTATTTAGACAGACTGATAAACGGACATTTTTCGCACTGGAAACTGTTGAGAACATGTGATGCCTCCAGTAGTTTCTCAGCAGGATGAGTTGGATTGTTATGGTAACCAATAAGAGCCAGTTAAATGCTATTATTAGAGCGAATTATGTCATTCTTCAAGTTGTGAAAAAAACAAGGTTTTTATGAACTGCTTTATTGTGATGAATGTGTGGAAAACAAGTTGAAAAACTGAAATAAAAAAAATCATTAAAGTATGAAAATAAAATGTATTTCTCCACATGTCCTCCATTAAGGCCTAAAATAAATATGAAATAAAATATGATTATATTAAAAGTTTTAACATTTTTTAAAACAATGGAAGAATTTTTGACAGAGTTTTAGTAGCAGACTTGTGCAGCCATTCCTCAAAGTTGATGAGTTTGTTTGATTTTTGATGTATAATCTTAATTGTCTCGTTTTTGTTGTTTGCTCTCTCGAGAGTCTTCAGATGTTCAAGGTGTTGAAAAGTGAGATGTTGCCAAACCAGCGGAGACAAGAGGAGTGATCCCTGAGGTCAGGAGGTCAGTGGGTTTTTTCTGCCTTTAGAAGTGTTATTATGTTCAAAAAACCAAACCAAAACAAAACAACATGATGCATTCCTGTATGATGCAGCAGATTTGAAAAACAAAGAACTAGTTAAAGGATGGATTTGTTCCACCTGCTGTGATGAGAATGAGACTTAAAAAAGAAAACAAACTCAAAACAATGAAAATAGTAACAGAGGTAAAGACTTCTGTTTGTGTTAATGAATGTGTGTTCGTTTTTCGGGGTTGGTGTCGATGTTTCTTTGTTCCTGGAGGGGAGGCCCACAATGTTGGCCATATAAAAGCCATGTGTGTTACTGAAATATCACTGGCCTTTGAAGAACAGACGTTCTTCCGTGCGCTTCCTTCACACACCAACACAATTCTACCAGGATTCTTCGCAGAGCCAAAGCCTCTGGTGTTTTTTGTGTGGAGCTCATGTTGCCCCCTACAGCTGAGTAGTAGTAGTTTAAGGCGGCAGCTAACATTTAGCTCATTATGTAAATGCTAATCATCAGCTGTAGCTCAGACCCGGGGCGTTTCAGAGACTCCGACACAACTGGGCTGGCGAAACTAGCACACGGCATTAATGATTCCAGCCCGTAAACAACCTGATTTATGGATTACAAAGCTGTGCTGTGATAATCTGTCACTTCTCATCCCTGAGCGCAGCAAAGCAGCGCTGATGTAAACTGGTTATGTCATTTAACGTGATGGAGCGGTGTAGTCCTCCGTGTATTTTACACTCAAATGAGGCACGTTCACGCCTGTGCTTCCTGCCTGGTGTCAATAACATCATCAGAAGTGGGGCTCACAGCTGCTCTACCTCCAATGTGTGTGTGTGTGTGTGTGTGTGTGTGTGTGTGTGTGTGTGTGTGTGTGTTTGCAGAGTAAAGAATGGGATTTGGACAGTATTTGCTCCCAGTTTCCAGCCCATTGGTTTTAAGATGAAGTGGTCGTTTGAACCTCACACTCACTGACTCTGAAGAGTTCATACAGCAAAAAAATAAAAATGTCGTAACGTCTGGAACATAAACAATTGTGATCTTTAAAAAAAAGAGAGAGAGAAATTCATTAATAAAAAAACTGGACCCTAAATCACTCAGTAAGACTGGACGTGTCAAGGGTCTTATCCTTCAGATTTGCATTTAAAAAAAAATAAGCTTGCAAAAAAAAGGCCTAAAGTTAATGTAGATCCTTGCCTAAAACCTGCACAACACTATATGTAACAAACCAGGCGTTCAACTTCTCAATTAAATGACCTTTATAGAAGTGTCAAGGTCTCGGGGTCAAAGGCCTCAGTAGCAGCAGCAGCAGCAGCAGCAGTGTTTCTGTGGCTCAACACAGGAGGTAATTTAACCTC
Source organism: Cynoglossus semilaevis (assembly GCF_000523025.1). Classification (NCBI taxonomy): domain Eukaryota; kingdom Metazoa; phylum Chordata; class Actinopteri; order Pleuronectiformes; family Cynoglossidae; genus Cynoglossus; species Cynoglossus semilaevis. The sequence continues at coordinate 13,064,654 of NC_024308.1, forward strand.
TGCTCATTAGCTCCTCCTCTGGCAGCTAAGAACTCTGATTAGCAAAAATTGATTGCGATCAATAATTCACACCTCTGCTTGAATACTCAATGTGTGGAGCTTTGAACCACACTTTCTGAAGTGTTGGCGCAGGAAAACTGGTCCAGACAGGGGCAGCGTTAGTGGAGACCCTAACACACACACACGCACGCACACACACACTGAGGTGATAATGAGTGTTTGTCATTGTGTCCCTGCTCCAGTGTGTCACCAGTGTCACCGAGCTCCTGTTGAATATTTGATGTTTCAGGTTGATGGTGGCGTCGACCCCAGGCCGCGGCCACATCCTGCAGCTGCTGCATTGATCAGACTGGCCACCGGCTGCTCACTCATCTGAGAGTAATAGAACTATTGAACCACGCTCAGAACACGGGCGGAACCAGAGGAGAGACCGTGAACTCGTGTTAACACACCAACGATTCATTCATATGAGCCGACTGTGGTTTTGTATGAAGAAAAGTGGTCTGGGGGGGGGAGGGGGGCACACGCATGGTGGAAGAGTTAGTGCTAGTCAGTGCCCTTGCCTTACAGTGAGAAGGTCTTTGGCTCGAGTGCCAGTGATCTGACGGTCTTTCTGATTGTTCTTGAGTTCCTACAGTTTTCCTTCGCCGCAGTTCAAATGGATGCGAGGACCTGGGGAGCTGTCCAAGGTGCTATTCCATCCTCGCCCCCCGTTCACTACAGGATTGGCAACAGCTTAAGTCTGACCAGGATTAGGAGGTAGAAAATAATCAGATAAATAAATGAACACGGTTTTTAGAAGCTTAAAAATGATGGATGTCGATGAAGATTATGACGTAAAGACTGAAGTAAAGACTTTTAAGAAGAAAAGTACTTAAATAAGGCAGTGAGGGG
>NC_024308.1:13088604-13097714 GCF_000523025.1 Cynoglossus semilaevis
AGCACGGTTGGAGCAGTCATAAACCTGTAAGGGCCGACACAGCAGTTAAGAGCAGAATATTTTGCCTTTTCTGGGAGTGTGTATCCATGAAACATGCCTTCACTTTGGACAAATGGTTAACCTGCGTACTGACAGGTCGCTGCAGCGGTTGTATTTTCATCCTTTGGCTTCGCAAGACACACGTCTCAGAACAGTCTCCAGTTCTCCTCCTCCTCTTCTCACCCTGAATCCATGACTGGACTGGCTGTGTGTGAACAGGGCAGGCAGCCAATCAAAGGGGTCGCCTGGTCTGTGGCGGCGCAGGACTTGCCGTGACATTTGAAAGTTTATAATAAATTCATGACTTTACTGGCTGTACACAGGCACACACGCTCTGTTCGTCTCTGTCACCTCTGAGGCTTTCATCTGCACCGGTCCCCCGTCCGTGTCAGAGCCTCAATGTGGAGAAAAATGTCAGTGAGCACAATGAGCCAGCGGGGCAGGGCACGGTGTCACGGCGCCGCAGACAGACACAAACACATCAGCTGTGTTTGTTGTTTAAAAGAACCTGAAAAAGAGAGCGGGACTGAAGGGGAGGTTTGGGGGGGGGGCAGACGGGGAGAGACAAAAGATGAAGAGAGGAAACCTCAGTGTCAGATTGGGAAACACCTCAGCAGCCTCATCAGTCACAACTACTAGGCTCGCTGCCTTTGTTGCCATGGCTACGGGGGACCGTCAGGAATCCTGGAGGGAGGGGTTGTCCAAAAAATCTGCAGCTGTCACTTAATTCAGGAGAAACAGAAATGGAGCTGCGTGTGCACTTGTTACCTCATTAAGACCTCCATTGGTACCAGCACAGACGCCGTCAGAACCAGCAGAGCCAGCAGGGACGGAAATCTGGTCCTGATGAGGTAGAACCAGATCTCCAAAGACCTGGGACCTGGGAAAGACTTGGGATTAGACGTGATCCCCGTCAAAAGAAAGAAATAAAAAACTGACCCCTGAAGGTCACACGTCCAGTCTTCAGTATTGATATGATCAGATTTCAGTTAATTCATCTTTTTTTCTCAATGTTTATTCCCGTCTAAATTATCCTGATAAATATTTACTATTTTCTGTTATTATACTGTGAAAAGAAGAGATTACATTTCTCCACAGAGCTGCTGAGATCTTGCGCCTCATCGATTCTAACACTAAAGCCGGATGACGACGGATATTGACCAAGCAGCGTCTGAGTGTGTGCACGCAGAGACTTTGTTTTCACAGAAACCACAGAGCTTCACAATGCCTCTTCACTGACCAGCCGATACATCGACGTTTGCGTGGAGCCCGGCAATCTGAGGCGCTCGCATGTGCGACAGAAAACCAGGGTCAAGTGTCAGGGCGACTAAAAGAGCTGCACTTATCCTCTGAAAAAGACACATACGGCTCCAGCATCTGAGTGGAGCTATTTTAGGCTGGGGTTAAAAGCCCTGTTATTTTTGGCTTCTATTCTGATTGAGCTGCTGGAAGGGAAGGGCTTTAATTTAACTCCCCCTCCACCTCCACCTCCAGTTCCACCTAAAAACAAGCAGGTGCTGACGTAATGTTGAGGCATCATGGTCTATATCTGGTCATCATGAATACGTCAACATCAGGATGATCTCTGACGCCACACAGACCCATCACTGGGCCACGACCCTACATTTTTTCCATCTTCTCACTGTAGTTTACACCACAGCACCAATGAAAACAGCGGCTCAGATGATGAAGAGCCTAAAGGTGGATTCATTTGTTTATTCCACTGGAACCGATTTATCTTCAGCCGGAGTTGCTCATGTGCCTGAGGTTGACATTAAAATTGTCCTAATAAAACAGGAACACGATGAGGCAAATAAAGACGGATCGGTCCGTGACACGGCATGAATTGTGAAACTTTTCTACTGGAAACAAAATCTACTGGAAGTAGCAAAGACTATTCACTCCATGACTGAACTGCATTGACTGACGGGGGGAGCGGAGGGTAGGGGGCAGCAGAGTTGCTTTAGTGTGTGAATGTACATTGGAGTGTTTGAAAATTCTAAGAATAAAGTTGTAAGTATACGAGAAAAAGTCCTAACATTACAAAAGAAAATAGTTATACGTTTACAAGAATAGAAACAGTTGTAACATTTTAAGAAAATACAGTTTTGGTCTTACGTGATATTATGGGATGTTTTGAAGTTGGTCATAAAAATCCTGAATGACCACACAGTAGATCCAGCCTGTGATCTGAGAATCAAAAGTACAAATACTGTCCTGCCACCTTTATGTTGGGCATCCACCACTCTCTGGGCTGTACTGCTTCACTGCGATGGGTTGCTTGAAGACCAATTTTACTGTCTATCTGTACTAGGACCGTTAACATGGTGATTCTCTTCTATCCTACAACCTGTTCCCACAGAACTGATAAAGTGTAAAAACACACTTCATTATATTTTTAGACGTTGAACATGTGGTCGACCACTGACTTACAGTAACTTAAATAAAAAAAACAACAACTCCACAGAGTCTTTTAATTAACACATTTGGAGTGAAAGTGAAAACTCACACTCTGTCTCTGCAGGTGAGACAACACTGCACATCATGGACCGCTCACATGTGTCTCAATCATTTTCTACTTTTGTTAGGTTACATTCACACAGCCGTGTCTGGGAACTGTTTAAGCTCCTGCTAATTCACCGGTTCCTGCTGTTCCCTGTGCTCATATTTTACAAAGTTTTGAATTTCAACAGGGGGAAATGTTTGGTCCAAACAGAGTGGAGCCGTCGTTGGTCTCAGATTAGCGCTCTGTGACTAGTTGACCCAGAAACCCACTTGTGTGTGAGGGGTAACGATGCTAATCTGCAGGTGTGTGGAGGTAAAAGGACCAGGTTGACGTGTTTGAAGTCTTTTATCCAAATCTGGTAGACGTGTGTATTGGCAAGAATCCGGCGATACGATACATATCACAATACAGGGACAATACGATATATTGTGATACTGTATGCATGATGATGTATTGATTTTTTTTTAAAACAATTTTAATTGTACAAAAACTGACAGCATCGTAAAAACAGATTTATGTCATAAAAACGTTTGGGGTATTTTAGCACAAAATATATGGTAGATTTAAATAGTTAATTATTGAAAAATCTCCAACATCAGACAATGAGACATTGCATCATGATTGCAGCTGCAGCTTCATAGTCAGTCTTACATTCTGAGGCTTTTTTTTTTACAGCCAACTTTCTTCTCTCCTTCCTCCCATTGCTGTTAATCTCAGGTGTGAAATAAACACCTTTCCTCCGCCGTTCAAATGTTTGAGGGGGTGAGATGTGGGGAAGACCAAACCGAATTGTTGCTGTATTGGACAATTCACTGGAGCAGCTGCACTATTTTTAGCCGGGAACTTCAGCGGCTCTGACTCCAGACAGCATGCGTGTTCATTTTCAGCGCCACCTGGGGACACTGTGGTGTAAACACTGGTCTGTATTTTCCTTGTGCAGCCGGATTTTATTTTATAGGCTTTTGTACAAATTCATCTGTGGTGAGAATCAGCAATCTCCAACTCTAACCCCCCCGCCCCCCCCCCCCCCCCGCCACATCATGCCTCAGAGAGCCTGGCCAGGGTTCTTGTTTTGTGTTTTTTTTCCCCCTCTCTCTTTATTTGACAGTTAAGAGTCTCCAGAACCAGAATTTTTTTACGGGATTCGAACCGACCCTCCTTATGATGGAGGACTTTATTTGGAGAGAGGCGATTAAAGCGACACGTGACCGACAGGTGGTTGATTTGGGAGGTTAATTGTCCGTGTTCCCCAGGTGTTTTGATCAACAACAAACGCACGCGCGATCCTTGTTGTGAATGTGGTCTGAGGGAGAGAGAGGGAGAGCGAAGGGGAGGGAGAGAGAGAGAGAGAGAGAGGCGTGCTCCACATTGGTCGGGCCACTTTTCTGACGACACACCAACAATCGTCAACCTGTGGATAGAGAGCTTCGCACGGCGGTGGTTGCTCTCCTTCCTCCTCCTCCTCCTCCTCCACTGCCACCCTTGTCCCTTCGTCCAAGTCTACTCGATCTCCACGGGCATCCAGGACGCATGCATCGTGAGAGGTCGCCGGTTCAATTCCCGAGTGAAGGAGAGGAGCCGAAAAAGTTGAGCGGGTCGTGCACCATCCCCGCTTCATGAATGGCCGGAACATGGAGGAGATGCCATTCGAAAGAGTCAAGACGCGGCGGAGGAAGGGTCACTGTCCGGTCGGTGCACCCCTGGGCGTCATCGCCTGCGAGGACGAGTTCAACAGCCAGGAGCTGGAGGCGCTGTTCCAGAGCTACAACCTGAAGCTGGAGCAGACCGCCACCCTCAAAGCGCTGGCGGTGCTGATCGTGGCCGCGTCCTGCCTGGCTCTGGTGGAGCTGCTGTCCAGCCCGCGCCTCACCTTGTCCAAGGGCTCCTACCCGGTGCACTGCGTGGTCTTCCTGTCGCTGTTCATCGTTACCAACGTCAAGTACCTGCAGGTGACGCAGCTGCAGCAGATCGCTAAGCTGGCGCTGCTCTTCAGCTTCACCTTCGCGCTGCTCTGCTGTCCCTTTCCGCTGGCGCTGGGCGCCGTGGAGCCGCTGAACGCCGCTGCCCCCGAGCAAGGAGTGTGGCAGCTGATGCTGGTCACACTCGTTGCTTACGTGCTGCTGCCGGTGCGGACGCTGTTGGCCGTGTTGTTCGGTGTGATGCTGGCTGCGTCCCATTTCATTGTTATAGCCACCTCGGTCACAGGAAAAAGGCAGAGGATCTGGAGACCGGTAAGTGTTGTGTTTGACACTACAGCCACATCCTCAAACAGGTGGCGGGACTGAGTTTCTGGTGCCCTAGAGCAACTTTTCTAGCGTCGAAGAGTTGGACTGATATTCCGCGCTGACTGCTCAACTCCTCCGACATCCGCGGAGACGCGGGGGTTAGAAACAGTCTCACTGATCGATTCTTAGCTGCCGGCCGAGACAGACAGACAGACAGACAGACGGAGCCTTTGTTTTTTGTTTAACTGGAAACAGCAAAAAAAAAAAAAAAAAAAAGTCGCTCTTCAGTAATGAAGCGAGCGAGGAGCTGTCCAGCCTCCGGTGCTGAAACCGGCTGCTGAGGATTCCTGCGGCTCCACGCACACTCACGCCTCAGTGCTGAGGTCGTATTACTGTTCCGGACGCCACATGTTTGTCAATACGCTGTTATTTAAACACAAACAGTCCTACACTTTTAACCTTGGTTTCTGTCTTAACAGGACCATTAAATCTGAATGAGATTCTAAATGTGACACGTTTGTTTCGTGATACCAAAATGATGAAAATACTGTACATACAATGGCAGGTAATTATTATATTCGTCATAGGCCTTTATCTGGCGCCTCGGTAAAGTAAAAAATGTGCCAAATGTGTGACCTGCAAAACCATTCAACCAACGTATTCTGTAATTTATAAAAAAAACTATTTTTTTTAATCAACATTAGATGAATTAGACCAGATGTTCGAATGTAATCTGAACCACAGTGATTCAGGAATTCTAAGAATTAGAATAGGACTGTTAAAGCTGTAACATCACAAATATGTCACAACACAAGAAACCTTTTCAAAAGGAAAGAACTGTTTGTGATGAACATTTGAAGGTGTTTGGATCATTGTGCCGTCACCGTGTGTCAGTCTACATCAACACTGAGTACAGGAAAGCAGTCGAGGTACATTCAGTTTTGGCAAATGTATCTGCGATTCATTTTTATTTTCCTGATTACAAAAGTTTATAGACTATAATGAGCAGTGAATCACTTTTAATTTTGCAGTCTAGTTTTTAATTAAAAAGCTGACGGAATAATTATATCAAAGAAATTACAAGAGTGGCTTTGTCATTCATCATCAATGCTAAACACAGCACATTTTATCGTCCTAATTCTCCACCACTGTGGTGTTTTAAACAAACCACATGCACTCACTCTTCCTCCCCTGCAGGGGGCGTATCAGATAAAGTTCAGCTGCTCTCGTTTAGATCACTTTTTAAGAAAGAAATCTGAGAAAAAATATAGATATAAATGTGAGTTTAGTTTAATGTGAAAAATCTGAGATTTTTGTGGGGTTTTTCCCCTTCTTGTCACATCCCAGAGAGAACTCCATCCATCTGTCTGGGCAGGATTAGAGCCTCTTTCTCCCAGTGACCTCTGACATCTGGCCTTTAGTGAAATTGATGACCCGTGGTGGCCACAGGCCAGAGTTCCTTCTCTAAATGAAGTGCTCCTCTGATCTTTAATCAATGCAGCACTTTGTCTGTCTGCATGGTCGCCCTGTGGCTTTTGTTGCTGCAGGAGTCACACCTACGGTACACGCTGTAATCCATGTGCTGACCTTGATGCCTGTCACTCAATCCTTCCTATGGATTAATCAAGGCCTTTACAGTCTAATCCAGGCGGGATATACGATCGTGTCCAAATATGGACCATCTGTGGTTTTCTTTAGGCACAAAATGAACCGTACAGAACATGAAGTGTGTTTTCTTAGTGTTTCTGCAGTGACTTTACCTTAAATTTAGGATCAATCCTGACTGACAGAATTGTGATTCACAGTATTGTTGCATTAATCTGCCTCTGAAAGTTCCATTGGTTTTGTTCTAATTTGGATTCAAAATAAAATGGCTCTGTTTTTAGGATCATTTTGAAAATGAAAATTCTCCACTGTGAATGGACTTTCTGTTCCAGAACTCTTGACTATTTTACTAATTTCTTAAGTAAATAATCTTTTCAGTGAAAATCGGTTCATTCAGGGCCACAAATATCAGCTATGAAAATCGATGGTTCATTCAGGGCCACAAATATCAGCTGTCATTACCAGACAGCAGATTTGCTGCTACATGCACCAATTATGTGGTTCTACTAGGAATTGAACCCTTGACTCTCTGGTGTTGTTGTGTAATATTCAAGTAGCCATAAAGGGTTAAAAAGTTCCCAACTTTATGTAATGCTGGGTGGAAACCAAAGTAAAACCATTGACACAAAGCAAAGCTGACAAGTGTCCAGAAGGTCGCAGGTTCGAATCCACCGCACCCCATGGTGACCCTGTGGTACACAGCGAAATGTGTCCTCTGCTTTTAACCCATCACCTCAGTGGGACTAGGTGGCTGGTGGATTCAAACCTGCAACCCTACGGACACAAGTCAGCTTCCCGAACCACCAGGTCACGTCTGACGTTCGGTTTGAACCTCAGCAGTCGGTCTGGGCCGTGGCATCGTGCGCAGTGAATTGCTGCTCTGTCACTGGTTTATGTAACAGTGACCAGCTGATCTGGTCACTTGTATCTACGAGGATCACAGTCGAACTCATATCCACGTCAAGTGAAGTCTTTAAAAAATCCAAGGGGCCGCGACCCTCTGTTTTGATATGAATGACAGACGCGGTTCATTTCTTTGACATGTCTCATCTTGTCCGTGTGCAGCTGGTGGCCAACGCCGTGCTCTTCACCAGCGTCAACTTGTCGGGGGTGTTTGTGCGGATTCTCACTGAGCGTGCCCAGAGGAAAGTCTTCCTGCAAGCACGAAACTGCATCGAGGAAAGGCTGAGGCTGGAGGACGAGAACGAGAAGCAGGTGAGGTGTGAAGGCTTACACGTGCACACACACACACACACACACACACACACACAGAGACAGGAAGAGGCGTGTATACAGAGAAATGCAGGAGGATGACATGCATCCACACATTTTCTGCTCCGCTCACGAAATCCTCACAGTCTCCTGAGAAAGTTTTTTTTTTTTTTTTTTAAGGCTTCAGGTGCCAATGTATTCTAACAACCTGCCCACAGGCAGGGAGTAACTATGACAGCAGCTATTTAAGGAAAGAACAATTACTGTGGCACATGACCCTTCCTTCCTTCCACCCTTCCTTCCTTCCCTCCCTCCTTCCCCCCCTCCATCCCTCCCTCCCCCCTCCCCCTCCTCCCCCACGGCACATGGAGCGTTTTAACTCAGGCACAGTTTAACACACGGTAAACCCTGTGTGATGAACCACACCCCTCATCACAGAACCCACCTCCAGTCTCCAGTTAATTAATTATCCCATGTAGGTACTGTAATGTGCCCGGGTGCAGGTCTCACCTTCACAGAGACGCCGCCGCCGCCGCCGTCGCTACATACACGGTTATCACCTGTGCTTTGTAGATTAGATGCTGATATGCTGTGTTTTCCTCAGCAGTAACAGGCTCCCTCCTGACAGGTAATTACACAAGCAGATTGCTTTCATGGCCTCCTTACTCCAGTAAAGGTCACAGTTTATCTGAGTGGAAGAAGCCACACACACACACACACAGTCACACACACACACACGGACCTCCTGATTTGGATCTGTCAGCAGGCGGCCACCGGCCTGTAAACAGTCTGTTCCTGCTCCTAAACAAAAGTCTGCAATATTTGATTGTATCCGTCATCAGGTCGCTGCTTATCACTCAAGCCTCTGCTCTAGGTTTTTCCTCTCTGAGCTTGATCTATAGGTCGTATTGATTCCTGATAGATTAGACACGGTGCTGTTTGACCGGCTGGGAAATTGACTTCTTGGTTCAATAGCAATCTGAAAAGCCCAGGACCCTGGAGTGGTCTCCCCTTGACTTGTGTGAAGCAGGGACACAATACAAAAATAAAGCCAGTGTTCATGACACTTCAAAGGTATTGTGACATTTTTATGAACTCCCAGACTGGACTGTAAATAACAGACCAGCTCTGTGGGTTCAGGTGGATGGACACAAGAGACAGCTACTGTGCCCACCTGTAAGTTTCACATAATTACCTATAAATCCATGTTTTTCCCCTTTGTTTTCCTGCAAGAAAATGTATTGGAAAATACTCATTGTTAATGAAATATAATTTCATCACAAACATCACAAACACAAAGTGTTTGTGCTTTTTTTTTTCCACTTTTGAAATTCATCAAGTGAGGTGGATTAAACCCTCCTAGTGAGCCAGTTCTGGCCTGCGGGCCATATGTTTGACACCCCTGCTTTAGTCACTGTAACACGACCTCACCTTCACACTCAAAACGTGTCACAATTTCCACAAACGGTGTAAATGTGTGAATCTTCACCTTCAAATCTGTGTAGCAGCTCCTCGGTGTGTTG
>NC_024308.1:13097831-13133566 GCF_000523025.1 Cynoglossus semilaevis
TCAGGGCAGCCACCTCGTGATTCATTGTGCGTTCACGATCATTTGACTGGAGTTTCAAACTAACTTTAGTCTAGCACCACTGCAGGCCGTTGTGGGAAACACACCTGAATAATTGATTAGAGGGAGAATTATTGGAAAAATGTTTGACAGGTGATTAATTCAGTTGTTGTGCTTTCACGCTGGAAGGACTCTGGTGGGCTGTTTCCTTTTTAATTTTTCTACTTCCTGTCGATTTTTTTCTTCACGTCTTCAAAGTTTCCTTTGCTCTATAACAGATACTGGATTTATGATTCTTCTCTGTGGTCCAGAAAAATAAGAAAGTCCAACATATTTTCTCATTTTCTCTACTAAGAAAAAAAGAGTAAAAGTTCAGATTTATTTTATCTCTAAAATAAAAAATTAAAAAAGGTAATAAAAATAGTAATACATTTATACAATAAAGGAGAAATATGCCCTCAATGTTCAGAACCAGTGAGTCTGAGTGGTTGTAAGAATTTGTTTGAATAATCTTCAGAATTATAGTAGTAACTAAAAATAATAAAGATACAATCACAGAATACAAATATCAGAATCAAAATATTAAAATCATATTTAAATAGTTTAATTTACATATATACACATGTATATATAAATATATACATACATACATACTGTATGTACTGTATGTACATATATAAATTGTGCTGTGATCAACTTTAGCTTTTTAAAATAAATGTAAAACAAATTTGTTTCTATTTTGTCTTCTTAATATAAATCATAATAAAATGAAATATATAATCTATCTTAACCAAACTCTATTCCAAAAATATATACATATATATTGACGTGTGTGACACCAATATAACTGACCTGATGTGTCAGTGAATTTATTTTAAATTTCACATTCCTGTCCATATTCCACCAGTAAAAACTTCTAACTCCTCCCTTCCTTGTCCTCCTCCTTCCTTCACCTCCTCCTCTCCGTCCGCCGCCTTCTCCTCAGGAGCGTCTGCTAATGAGTCTACTGCCCAGGAATGTTGCCATGGAGATGAAGGAGGACTTCCTGAAGCCGCCTGAGAGGATCTTTCACAAGATCTACATCCAACGTCACGACAATGTCAGGTACGGGGGTGTCATGACAACGGCGGACGGCCGAGGGCCTGCGGAGCTTTGATCCAGGTGTCACCTGCTGTGACGTCAAGGTCAAGAATAGAAGGAGCGCAATTAAGATTAGCCCTTAATGCTAACGCTGAGGCAACTAAGGTATGGAAAAGGCTAGAAGGAGGAGAAGGAACAGAAGGAGGAAAAAGAAGAAAAGGAGGAGAGGAAGTTCTTGGCTCGCAGCTACTTCAGCCTTGACATCCATTTATGGCTAAATGTTGGTGATTGCTGTGTCTAAATTGTATCTGGTTTCAGGCTTTTTCAGTTCTTTGTCAATCATACACTTAGCTTAATAACTTTCTGTAATGCAAACTTTAAGAATTCTATCTATTAGCTTTGTAAACAAACACCAAGTTAGTTTAAAATATTCTAACTACATATGAACTAGTTTGGACCTAAGATTAGATTTTCTTTAATGTGCAGATGAAGATCAGCCCAAAACACGGAGGACTTTTCCCTTCAGCTTCTGTAAATTCCATCACAACAGCAGTGCCACGTGTTATTATTTAACAACGTCTGGATTAAAAAACAAATTGAATTAAATGACTTTATTATTTTATGAGCTTCAACAGCCGACACTCACGAGCCACTTGTACTGAAGAGAGAGAATATTAGAGAGCGTGAGAACGTGGCCTGACTCTGAGCTGGTTTCATTCCAACGAGTTAGTAACGAGAAAAAGAGAGACAACGAGAGGGGGAGAGAGAGAGAAGGAGAGAGAGAGAGAGAGAGAGAGAGAGTGATATATGGCTGCTGCTGTGAGTGGGTGTGGAGGGCCAGGTAACATGTCAACAGCACTCCTGTCAAGAGACCATCCTCCACCCTCTCCCTCTCTCTCTCCCTCTCTCTCCCTCTCCCTCTCTCTCTCTCCCTCTCTCTCTTCCTCTCCCCGTCTCTCTCTGTCTGATGAGCTCCACCTCTTTCCCACAGCTCGGCTGAGCGTGGGCAGAGAGGCTGTTCCCCAGCTTCTTCTCTCTGCTGCCCTGGCCATCAGCCAAACATCTCTCTGCTGCTGCCGCACCAACATGAGTCCAACTTCTTTGTGATTTTGAACAAAGCAAAAATTGCAAACTTTTAAAAAGAAATGTTTGTTCAAATCAACTCCATGACCTGAATAATTAAAATGAAGTAAATCAATCTATAAATAAAGCTGACACCGAGGGTGGAGAGGAGAACGAGAAGTTTAAGTGAAACAACTACTACTTAAAAAAATGTTCCAAAATGAAAAAAAGAAAAAATCCCACAGATGCTTTAATTGGCCACTAAAATGCTGAATCAGGTGACTCCTTTGGTTCATCTCTCTTTCAACCCACCCCCCTTTACTCCCCTCTGCCCTTACTCATCCCTCCTCCTCCCCCCGTCATGGCCCAACCTGCAGTGCGTTGCGTTCGGAGACAAATCACATGACGAGCCCTTCAGTCCAACTGCAGTCGTGACCGTGGCTCCACAGCAGCTTCGCGGCTCTGCTGAACACAACAGAGAAACAATGATCCAGTCACGATGCAGGATGAGAATGAGCTTCATCATGAGGCATAGATCCAAACGCCGCTCAACTGCCAAGTTGGGAAGTCTCCCTCTGCTGTCTGCTCGGAGACACGCCCATGACTTAGGATTCAGACCAGTGAAAAATCATGACAAAATAGAGTTCTGTAACTGTTAATGAAACAGTACAATGTAAGTGAAACTTTAACTGAAGAAACCACCGGAGCCCAACACGAACCGTACTGTTAGTCTGGTAATGGTTTTTTTGGTTTGTTTTGGAAACTGGAGGCTCCAATGATGTCATGCTTTTTTTCTATGGCCCAGTACTAAACGAACCACAGCCTGGTACTGGTACTGGTACCGGTACTGGTACTGGTACTGGTACTGGAACTGGTACTACAGATTCCATTTTTCTTAATTTGTTTTTTTTTGCTCCACTCAGAACCCCAGCCCTGAGTGGATCCTCTACTTCTCGGGGAAGTCAAATGCTCTCCCTCTTGAGTCAATAAGATCCTTAACACCTTGTTTTGCTGCCAGTTGTCCTGCCCCTCAGCAGAGGAATGAGGAGATAAGTAGCTTTCAACACCTCGGCGCTGCCACAGCAGCTAGCTAGCCCGCAGCGTGCAATTTTCCACTGTAATTGATGTAATGCTTGGCCTAAAAGATGCTTTTACTTATCACTGATTGAATTAGGGCACTTCTGCTCGCTTCCCTTTTGATCTTCATTAGTCGCCTTTCCTCCGGCTGTTCTGTGTCAGAAAGGTTGCTGCACTTCCTGCCGTTTCTGTGGTTCAGAGTTTATTTACTGGGGAAAAAATAGCAAAAAAACAGACGGAGTCTAAGCCAGGCTGTCAAGACCAGATGAATTCCTCCCTCACTCGGGGCTTATTCTTTTTTTCTTCTTCTTCTGTTCTGACAGCATCCTGTTTGCAGACATCGTGGGCTTCACCAGCCTGGCCTCTCAGTGCACGGCGCAGGAACTGGTCAAACTCCTGAATGAACTGTTTGGGAAGTTTGATGAGCTGGCAACGGTAAGGTTTCACCTCCGCTTTCACCTGTGTCTGTGCTGAGAAAGTCAATACACGCTCTTCAAACTGAGTTCAAGGAAATATGGAATATGTTTCTCAGTCTCCACTGACTCCCCCTCTCTCCCCTCCCCCCTCTCTCTCTCTGTAAATACTACTGGTGTGCAGTAGCTTTTTTTTTCTTTTCTCCTGTAAACACATCTACCTGCTGCATCTGCTGGACTAAAAATAAAATCGAGGTCCAGAGTGTGCGATATGCTCAGCAGGCTAATGGTACCATCTCAGAGAATTTTTGGAAATTGTTTTTTCGATACATTTCTTATTAGGGATGTCCGATATTAACTTTTTACTGATATCCGATATGCTGATATTGTCCAAACACTTAATTTCCGATTCAGATACCAGCTAATACCGATACAGTGGTGCTAAAGCAGTGTTTCTCAATTATTGTCTTCAACGTTCCCCCTAGGGGGGAATTCAAATATCATTGAGCGTCTGGTAATATTTATGTATTTGTTTATCTGTACAAACTACTGTATGAATGTATGGCACCTGCGTTCTGCATACAGTCCCAGGAAAAACCAATAAGGATTTTTACAGATATGACTAAATTATGCTTATATCAAAATGGACATCCCTAATTATTATCTGTCTCTTCTTAGTCTCTGAATCCAGAGAATAAGATATAGTTTTTTACTCTTTTAATTTCATGGACATTTAGCAGCAGTTTCTGCCCTCTGTCACTTTGTACAGAGATGAAGAAGAAGAAAAAATCATTTGAGCACATGCTTAGAAACAGATGGTCTTTTCTGGAAATTGTGAAATCACTGCAAGGTAGCTGTAAAGAAACAAACAAAATCAAGTGTATTTATATCTTTTTGGACACAGTGGATGAGCTCACAATATTGAACAAACTGACTGATGTTTACGGGACCCTTAGTTTGAGCCTCACCCGTGGATTAGTCAGATGCTGGTTGCACTCAGTTGGCCGAGAAAAATGATTAGAAATTTAAATTTAAATTCTAGCTCCTGTTATGAAATGGTGTGACTGAGTGGTCACTCTCAGCCTACAGATAGGGAGGCGAGCTGGCCGTCAGGGACCGCGCACAGTTGGCGAGCTTCGCTTTCAGAACACAAAAAGCCTCCAAGACGAGTGCATGTATTATTTAGTCCTGGCTGCAGCTCATTTATTATGTCACGGCCGGGTATCGATCCAAGAGTGGAAGTAAATCAGGAGGGAGAGAGAGAGAGAGAGAGAGAGAGAGAGACAGAGTGGGGCTGACTGACATAGAGAGAAGGATAGAGTTGAGGACGAGTGGGGAAGGGTGGGTGAATTGGATTTTTTGACAGGGAGATAGGAAGGTGAAGGTCTTCCTTCTTTGGATGTTATATCTGTTTTGTGAAATGAATTTAGTGAACGTTAAAGGTCAAAGGTCAAAGGCCACATGATCTAATCTTTACTGTCCTCCAACCATCTCAAATTAGACCTTAACCGTAATATGAAAACAGTTCTAATCTGTACTCCTGTAGAACTGGAGGGTTTGATTAAAGCAGACCAGGACAAACTGTGGCCCACGGGCCAGATACAGCTCGCTGGGCTTTCTAATCTGGCCCGCCAAACATTAGTACTAAGTATGGTAAAGACTGATGTCAATCCTTCTGTTTCACGCGTTTCTGTTTCCCAGTAGGGCAGATAATAAATGTGCCAGAATCTTTTTGAAAGTTTATTCTTGTACATTTTATTTAAATTATTTTGCCCGACATTCTACAGCCAACTAATACTGAACCGACTCACCAATCACATTTTGAATCTTGTTTTGGACCCTGAGCCATAAGTTTGCCAGCCCCTGGATTAGAGGATAGGGTTAGGGACTGGGGTTACTTGTAGTTAAGGTTAGGTGACGTTAATGTTAGGATTAGGTTAGTTGAAGATAGTTGAGATTAGGTCAGATTACTCTATGTAAGGTTAGGTCAGGGGGGAAATTAGTTAGGAAGAGGTAAGGTTCGAATCCCTAACTTTTGGATGTTTGAAAATTGGTAAATTTAGAGTGAGGTGATGGTTAGTATTAGTGGGATGGTTAGTTAGGGTTTTAGGATCAGAATTAGTTAGTGTTATATTTTATGGTTATATATATATATATATATATATATATATATATTTAGATACATTTGGTCAGGTTAAGGTTTGTGTTGGAGTTGCTGAGTTTCCAGGTGAACATTAGAGAAAGGAGACTCTGCCTCATTAGTGCAGACTTTGGTCTCCATGAGAACCAGTGATCCTGAAAATGTCAGTGTGTAAACAGGAACAGGTTGTAAATGAAGTAGCGAAAATAAGTACGCACACATACTCTCTGACACACACACACGCACACACACACTCTGACACACACACAAACACATTCCAGCTTGTTTACCTGCGTTATTTTTAGTAACGTTGTTTTATCCATTCTGCCAGCAGACGGTACAGCAGAACTGACACAGCCTCAACACACACACTCACACACGCGCACGCGCACGCTGAGACACACACACACACTGGTGTGTGTGTGTGTGTCTCAGCGTCAGGTCAGAGAGGATCAGATTCTGCCACTAACAGACTATATTTAGCCGTGACAAAGAGAGTGAATGTTTAAAGTCTTTCAGATTTGGCTCAGTGAGTGAAGAGGAGAGAAGTCAACACTGACTTCAGGGTGAAGGATCTTCAATGTGTCTCTTCATAGACTGATGTTATATGAATTACTAATAAGTAAGAAAATCATTACTGTTATAAGACTGGTTTATTTTTCATCATAGCAACCACTTGAAGCTTAACAACAATATATATATATGTGTGTGTGTGTGTGTGTCTCACAGTGTCTTAGTGAAATCTTATGAGGAAAAATATAAAATGTAAATGTGTGTGTGTGTGTGATGCTGCAGCAGCTGCGACTTAATTGAGATTTATACCCCGTTGTCTTCATGAGGGTGGGGAAAAAAATCACTTTAAACCCAGCTCTGTCACAGCTGCTGAGTCTGACTGTTACTGCTGCTGCTGTTACTGCTGCTGCTGTTACTGCTGCTGCTGTTACTGCTGCTGCTGTTACTGCTGCTGCTGTTACTGCTGCTGCTGTTACTGCTGCTGCTGTTACTGCTGCTGCTGTTACTGCTGCTGCTGTTACTGCTGCTGCTGTTACTGCTGCTGCTGTTACTGCTGCTGCTGTTACTGCTGCTGCTGTTACTGCTGCTGCTGTTACTGCTGCTGCTGCTGTTACTGCTGCTGCTGTTACTGCTGCTGCTGTTACTACTGCTGCTGCTGTTACTGCTGCCACCACTGTGCAACACATTTATTCCCCACAGGTTTAACCTGAACTTAACTATAACAGACACCCGCCCGCCCCGACCTTAACCTTCTCACTACTGTAGCTGAAGCATTTAGGCCTCACTGGGGACACACAGTTTAGCCTCAATTAGACAAAGTGTTCCCAGTCATTGGTCTGGTTTCTCCACTTATCTCCGACAGAAAACACAGATAGCTTCCTCCTGAAACATGGCTCACTGTCAGCTGATAATTTCTCTCATTTCTCTTCCTTCCTTGCCTTACAGACATGCACACACTCTTACACACACACACAGACACACATTTCTCCTCCTAGTGCTGGGATAATCATCCACGTTCTGAATTCTCATATCCTCCCACGCCTGAATCTTTCTGCTCCCGTGAGCAGAAAACCAGAGCACGGAGCAGCCGTCTCCTCTCCTCTCATCTTCGCCTCTCACCCTGCAGTTGTCATGAATCCCTGGAAGTGTTTGTGTGTACGGGGTGTGTGTGTGTGTGTGTGTGTGTGGGGGGGGGGGTGTATGTATGCCACCTCATGTGGTTCTCATTTAGAGGGAGAGAGGATGGGAAGCAGAGAGGGGAGAAGTTGAGCAGCGGTTGAATCTAAGCAGATGGTACTTGTTTTACTTTCTGCCTGGCCATCTGGAGTTTACTTAAACTGATGACTTCATCATCAAACACCAACCCACCAGCCAAGTATGGCACTCACTGCTCATATACACACACTTAGAGGGCACGGCAGCAGCCACTAAGGTGCTTTAACGGTATCATGTGTGTGTGTGTCTGTGTGTGTGTCTGTGTGTGTGTGGTATCATGTGTGTGTGTCTGTGTGTGTGTCTGTGTGTGTCTGTGTGTGTGTGTGTCTGTGTGTTCTCGGACTTTTTGCAGAACGTGCACTGTGACAAATAGCTCATCTATCTGGGAGTGTGTGGGTGGGATTTCTACTTCAAGAGCGTCTGAGCAATTAGACTTTGCCTGGACTACAAACACCCCCACACATACACACACACACATACACACACACACATACTCACACATACAAAGCAGTCATATATCAGGGTTTACATATAGTACAATGTACTACATCCTGACTGGATGTACAGTGTACATTTTCAGATCAGTGTCATTAACCCAGGTCGACTGATTTAACCCTCAGAAAATATTCACTTCTTTCAACTTTGACTTTCTTTATCAACCAGGCGGTGCGTTCAAGTCCGTCAACAATCAACAGAACGGCTGTCACCATATTTCACCATGTACTGCATGAAAACCAGCAGCACATCAGTCCTGGTTATTCAAATTTAACCATCTGTTCATCAACATATGTCTCTCTCCCTCTCTCTCTCCCTCTCCCTCTCTCTCTCTCTCCCCCCGCCCCCATATTCATGCAGGAGAACCACTGCAGGAGAATAAAGATCCTGGGCGACTGTTACTACTGTGTGTCCGGCCTGACCCAACCCAAGGCTGACCACGCCCACTGCTGTGTAGAAATGGGGCTGGACATGATTGACACGATTGCGTGAGTCACAAACCCGAACTCCAACTTTGGCATTTTAAAACGGTGGTTCATGGCACTCGTGGAGTCCCACAGTCCATAAACAGATAGGGGTGGGGGGGGGGGGGGTGATTGAATTGATTGCTGTACATTTACCAGACTTCTGAATGTAAGCGTTCATGGTTGTTGGTCTCTTTAATGGACTATAATGGAGAACTGTCCAGGGTGTGTCCCCGCCCCCTATCTTGTGCTGATATCCGCTTTGTCTCTGTATCAGGACCAGTAAAACGGTTGGTTGATCAGTGGACTTTTTCAGATACTTCAGTTTTTTTCCCCACAGTCCAAATATCAGGCTGTGACCTGAAGTCATCTGGTGACCCCGCCCAGGTCGTACTGCAGTTTTCTGCGTACTGCAGTTTTCTGTGACGTCCTCGGCAGCTCATGTGTTGGTGTCTCCTCTGTTACTTCTCTGTGTCCCTTCCTCTCCTTTGTCCCGTGTCCCTCCCCCGTGTCTCGGTTGATTGCTCACACATGTTGCTAATTGCACTCACCTGTGTCTCGTTAGCTCCCCTCCCATGTGCTCTTCTTTGTTCTGTCTCAGTTCAATCTGTTCCTTTTCTCTGTCACGCATTCCAGTTTTTGTCTTTCTTCAAGTTCTCTGTAATGTAGTGGATTTAGCTGCACGAGTGTGTGACACTGCCACCTTCTGGTATTGTCTTATTTTTGATGCAGTTCCAGTTGCGTTGAACGAGCGTCGGTTGTGGCCTCTGAACCTCGGTAGGCAGAAGAATTCCTTGATATGTTGACTGCTGCTGTTACTTACTAGCATTAGCATTAGCATTAATTGTACACTGTTTAAAATTGTATTTCCAGAAAATAAAACATTTGAGGAAAACACTCTTACCCCAATGATCTTCGCTACTACACGACTGTTATAAAAATTATTTTTCCTTTGCTTATTTCCAGTGAAGCCCTTTCAAAATAAAACACAGCTTTAAGGCCCAATGTTGAACATCTCAGGTCTGATGATGAAAATATACTGTATGCAGTCAAAGACAATTAACAAAGTTGAAGTGGGTGAGGATCACTGCCTCCCCAGCCCTCCCTCCCTCCCTCCCTCCGTCCTCCTACACACACAGCAGCAGCAGCTTCTCCCTGTTGTGTCCTTGCGACACGTTCTCTCCTGCTGCTCCGTCTCAGTGGACGGATGTCGCTGTAGGATTCCTTTATCTCTGAGGACAGGTGCAGCCGTGCACACTCATCTCTCTCTATGTCTGCGTGTGTACAGCACTCCTCCTCCGGCCCCTGATGCAGACTACTATATTTTTCTACTCCCAACTCACCCTTAAACACACACACACACACACACACACACACACACACACACACTGTTTGCTCCCTGCTCTCAATTTCCTTCCTCGGCTCTGTCCGTAACTCTGTCTTTCGTCTGAAGTGTCTGACCCCCTGCTGGTGTCGGGGAGCATTGTGTAGTGATTTACTTCACTACACAATGGGTGAGTGGTTGGTAACGGGGGAGTAAAGGGGGTGAGACTTTGGAAAAGTCCTGCTTTATCTGCCCTGCAGCACAACACAGTAATGTAAACACCCAGAAATGTATAAACCAGAACGTAGATGTGTGTGTGTGTGTGCGTGTGCGCTCAGTACATGATTTAATTAATTGACTTAAATCAAATTAATCAGAGAAAAACACCCTTTCCCTGTAACAGTAACTGTTTTTTTACCTCATCATTTATGTCATTGTACATAAATGAAGTATTAAGTGTAATATAGTACTTTGTACTGTACTCTGTTCTGCCTGCAGGTCAGTGGTGGAGGCCACAGAGGTGGATCTCAACATGCGGGTGGGTCTCCACACAGGACGCGTGCTGTGCGGCGTTCTGGGCCTCAGGAAATGGCAGTACGACGTCTGGTCAAATGATGTCACGCTGGCCAACGTGATGGAAGCGGGAGGGCTGCCTGGGTCAGTACTCAGTGGTACAGTACAGTACAGTACACATACACACTGTGAATACAACACGCAGAGACACAGTGTGGTTTTATGATGTGTCCAACCGTGAGCCACGTCCAAGCAGCTCAAGGCGATCCAGGCTCCTTGAAATTTCCTTGAAAAACATTTAATGCAGTAATATTTGGTATTAAAAATCACACAAAAAATAGGGACGTAAGAAAGTGTTATTTATTTAATTTTGCTTTTTGAGCTAAAAGAAAAACAAAACTGAATCCTTCTTGATATATGTCACTTTTCTAAAAATATATTTTGGACAGAATTAAGATTGTACATTCTTAGTGCCAGATATTGTATTTTAGAACCTTCTATAAAAAGACAAAGAAAACCCCAAAAAACTCGTAATGTTCAAATGTAACACATGCATCAGGTTCCACTTTAGCGCCACCTGAGGTCACAGAGATTGAAGTCTGAGCTGTGATGTTTTAGTACTTTTGACATTTTAACAGACTTGATAAAAAATGGGACAGGAACAGTTTATATAAGTGATGGAGCCAGTCATTGTAAATAATGTATGTAATTATTCATTAAAATAGAAACTAATCTCCTTTTGGTTTGCATATAAAAAGCAGAGAAATGAGGTCACGTCCCTGACTCACTGACACCGAAGTCATTACGATTTTAGGACTGGCTCAGAGATTAAATGAGTCGTTAGGTTGAAACATTTTTGTGCTGCGAGGCCGATAAATATAACGAAGGACTTAATGATTTGAGACCTGGGCGCCACTTCTTTCATCAATTTCTCCCTTTTTGTCCTCCGCTCCCTGTCCATGCTCACAGCAAGGTGCACATCACAAGGACGACCCTGGAGTGTTTGAACGGAGACTACGAGGTGGAGCCGGGCTTCGGACACGAGAGACACGCCTTCCTGCAGAAACATCACATCGAGACGTTCTTCATCGTGCCCTCGCACAGACGCAAGGTAAAACTTCAGTTTCTTTCCTGGCGTCTTTTCATTTGTCACACTCTGTGCTACTGCTGCTGCCACAGCTGAGAGGAGACACATCTGTCTGCGCCGTAGCAGATGATGCTGGGATGCAGAGACACAGAGACATTTTCTGCGTGGAGCTGAGGAACACATGGCCGCTGTCATTATCTCACAGCAGCCTCACATGCGGCGAAGCTCAGCGTGCAAACACACACACTTAATAATCTGTCACGTTCTGCAGGGATTATAGGCTTAAACCCACACAATAATGGTTTCTTTAGTCATTTCTAACACTTCAATCCTTTCACGATAAAAACTTTTTACTTCCACATAATTTTACTTCACTTTATGGGCAACGTGTCACTGTTTTAACTAGCAAAACTTATTTTAATGCCGTTAACAAATCCTTACAGCAGTGATCATCAACTGGGGGCACGCAGGCCAAATTCAGCTCACCAAACTGCCCTATCTGGTCTGCGACTAATAAAGAAAATGAAAACAAACACAACAAAACTCTCTAATCCTCACTATTTACATTCCATTAGACAAAAAGCTGACATTTATTTCATTATATTTCAGTGTCCAGCGCCCCCAGGTGATGTTAGCGTTCCCCGTTGTTCCCCTGTCTGATCTCTTTCTCTTCTCAGATTTTTCCAGGTCTGATTCTGTCCGACATCAAACCTGCCAAGAGGATGAAGTTCAAGACGGTCTGCTACCTGCTGGTGCAGCTCATGCACTGCAGGAAGATGTTCAAGGCCGAGATCCCCTTCTCCAACGTCATGACGTGTGAGGACGATGACAAGGTGAGTGGCTGTTGTCTGGGTCTCCAGCACTGCATTTCAGAAAGGGGCTCTAAAGTGTGCCTCCCCCAGGGGGCGCCACAGCACTGCAAGGAAGGCATGAAACCAGAAGAAAGACAGGCAGAAGTTGTAAGAATTACTAAGTCGATCATGAACCTTGAGTTTTGGTGTCGAACTGGTTCGTTACACTCATTGTTAGTGTAAAACGTTGGGAACTCTGAGAGACCTCCACCACAGATTAACACTGGGGTGTTAAACATGATCCCCCCCCCCAGGGATCACAGCCTTACGTTCTGTACAGGCTGAGGTTCTTGTTGTTAGAGCGCCTCCTACTGTCAGGTTCAAGTTCCGAGGTAATGTTCTAACTGAAGTCCAGATGCCGCCTGTTCCGGGCTCCTATTGGTCAACGACGGTAACTCAGTCGGAGTGTGTTATGAACTAGTGTCAGTACTGCTCTGTGAAGTTCAGTTTCCTCCGTGTGAGTCACAGATCATAAAAATACCATCTGTGTTCCGAGGTTTTTTCACCTGCGGTCCACGCCGATGACACTGGCAGCGTGTTCAGGGTCTGTACAGTGAATTCTCCAGTCGAGGTTCAACCAGAGTTTATCCCCGTGTTTGTTACAGTCGTATACAGTGGCGTGTGATTTTTAAAATTTTTGTTATGCTGTTATTGCTGAGTTCAATGGTTGAGGGAAAAAAATCCTTTTTAATGTTTTTTTTCCATTTGTGATGGAGAGAAATCCATCATAAATACTTAATCTGTACACACGTAGTAGGACGCACACACACACACACACACACACACACACACACACACACACACACACTGTGCAGTATCCCTACATTAGACTACATGAAGAACAGTAAGCCAGTGGAGTTGATCTCATGTTTGACTTCTGATGTAAAGCCTTTGCTTTTAAGCCTCCAGTGTGTGTGTGTGTGTGTGTGTGTGTGTGTGTGTGTGTTTACTGAATGATGCCCACTCTGCGAGTGTATTCATTTCCACCCCAGTGTGAAGTGGCGAGGCCACCGAGGCTGTTTGAGCCTCAGCTGCTGGTGTTCTCAGGTCAGCGTTGCGGCTCCTTGGAGCCTCCTCCTCCTTCACCTCCATCAGGGTCCGGCTGTCACAAATAACACCGGGACTCTAATCCGTCCAATCGTGTGAGCTCGGTCGGGCAAGATTTCTTCATGATTCTGATAGGGCTGCATTATTCCTGTTGGTAATCACCCACGGCCTGGTATTATCTCAGATCAAAGCCGTAGGCAGCCTGTACCATGGTCATTCAAAGGGTCACAATCCTTATTTTGAAGCACAGGAAGGTTTTAATGGAATTACATCACGACTCATCACGACGTACAAACGTACAAAATAGAAAATCGAAGTGAGATCTTCTTCGATCTTTACTTCTATCTGTACAGTTCGTCCTTGGTTTACGACGTCCTCGACCTACGGTGTTTGGTGGTTTTGTCTCCCATAAATTTATTTAAGAATGTCGTGTTCCATCATTCCGATGTACCGCATGTTTGCATGGGAACTAGTTGGCGAGCAGAGCGTAGGAATACATTGTCACGAGGTGCTGTATGAGGGAGACGTCTTTGTTTCTATGTACTGGTTGTACGTCAAACATTTTGTTTCTTTTGTGTTGCTTTTTTGGGAACTTTTTGCCCTTCATTATGGCTCCGACACAGTGAGTTGAGTTGCGATGTAGGAACAGAACTGGTCGTAAGTCAAGGACTCCTCGTGATTATCTTTTTATTCCAAGCAGCCAAACAAAATGTGAGGTTTGTGACGTTTGTTGACGGGAGAGGATAGAGTGCAGTACAAACCTAATACTCCCTGTACTCCCTAAAATACCTCTGCAGCAGTATTTTTCCAGTGATTCAATATTCTTAAATATTGATGTATTTCCAGGTCATTGTTTTAATTGTTGAAGTGATCTGTGATTTATCACCTAGTCCTTTGATTGTCCTTCCTTCCCCTGTGTCCTCTGATCCGTCCTTGGATCTGGACACACTTTCACGCTGCCCAATCACACGCAGATACAAACAAGCATTACTTTATTAAAGCTGAACTGAGGTGAACTCTCGGCACATACCAGCGCACTCTCCCACTCTCTGACTCTGTGATTTGCTGAGCCACAGGCCTTTTTCCACCGCCGACGTTTTGACAGCGCCGTTAAAAGACGGAGAGCGCAGGTGTAATTAAAAACATTAATCAAGGCTGCATTACTCTGGTCTCTGGGCCTGGGTCATGTGAATTCTCATTGGCTTACAGGGACTCTTAAAGGCAACACAACCGCCATTATGGTTATTAATTACACATGTGTTTTTGCCGCGGCAGCTCTCAAAAAGAAAACAAAGGTCTGTAATAAAGCTGATGTTGCAGAGAGTTGGAGCCTCGGAGGCTCGGAGTGTGAGACGAGACGGTCCGGAGATTACTGGCTAAATTTAACTCCAGTTGGAAGGAAGCTGGGGTGAGAATCGTACTCACTCTGGAATCTCCCAGACTTATGGATAATTTGGATAAAAATGCTGCGGCTGCTCAGCAGCAGTCCAGTCGTCCGGCGGCAGAGTCTAAACAAAACTGAAACCTCATTATTTCTTATGGCTCATCAACCCAGGACTTTAACTAACCCACAGTCATCTCATTTTTTCCCCCCAGCTGCATAAATTTGCCTCCAGACGTCACATTGGCAAAAACTCGAGTCATTTAGAACATATTTGAAACCAGACTGATTATTGTCTGGTTATTTTGGTTTGTACTTTGTGGAGCAGAGAATTTAATCACACTGATTTATTTTTATTTTTTATTATATTAAAGTTCAGCCTATGGCCTTAATTGTATTTTAATTTCAATTTTTGAAAATATTTTATTTCCTTTGTCTGCTCAGTTAATAACTACACGTCTGGCTACTGTTAATTATTTTTAGCTTTTTAGCTAATTTGAATCTTTATTAACTTTTGGCTGTTTGTTTTGTCATATTTTCTTTTTCAACTTTTAAATATGATAAGATGAAAGACTCTGTGGAGACCAATTACACACCTTCTTTTTTTGCTGCTTTTACAGCGGAGGGCGCTGAGGACGGCCTCAGAGAAGTTCAAGAACCGAACATCTTTCTCAGCACCTGCGGTGCAGCAATCCCCGGGAACTCGAGTTAACCGCTACATTGGGCGACTCATTGAAGCACGACAGACCGAGTCGGAGATGTCGGACCTGAATTGCATCACTCTCTTCTACAAGAGCAGAGACAGGGAGCGCAGGGTGAGGACACACACACACACACACACACACACACACACACACAGACATACACAGATTTACAAGTTTAAATCCAAGAGGTCAAAGTGGCTAACATGTTAGCTGTTAGCATGTTTGGTAACAGTGAACGTCATCGAGTAAAGACTGGGTTAGAGTGACTCACAGTTGTTCATAATAACAAGATGAGTAACGATGGGAATTGAGAACCGATTCCACCGACGCACTTGCTTGATGACATCACACATTCACTCAGAGTGTTAACAAGCAGAAGCGCTACTGAAGTAGGATTGAATTCCACCAAATAAATACTCACAGAAGACATTTGAAAAATGCAGCAACAAAGAATTTCATCCAAAGTCCAGGAACAGTTCATCTGCGCTAACATGGTGCTATCGACTCTGGGAAGAACTTGAAACATGACGTTCAACTCCAGCTCCAGGTCCAGGTCCTATGATAACATTTAAATGAATGCCAGAGTCTGATTGGCTCGTACATACATAATATAAAAAAATGTGAATGAAAGAAATTGTAGGTGTTTTATGTTGAGATTTCCGTAGAGCAATATTAGCATATTAGGTTAAAAAAAGAGCTTTATTGATCCCATATTTGGGAAATTCTTGTATTAGCAGCAGATATGCTGTTACCAGGCTGCCCCCAGCAGGCACCAAGCATGTTGCTCTGGGCATCGAACCCAGGACTCTGTGATACTGATAAGGGATTAAGACATCAGGATATTTAATCGACCCAGAAACTTGGGGCTAAACATGGAAATAAAGCAGTTTAGAAGTGCCAAACACTGAGTCGCTGTGTTCTCTGTTCACCTGCGGGAAGAAACTTTACCATAATTACTGTGAAACTGTGGTTAAATCTCCCCACAGTTTGAGTTTAATCTGCGCCGAAACCCACGCACCAACATCCAACATCAGCAGAGGCCAGCCTGGATTTATTTCTATAAAGAGGAGCAAATTAGAACAAATAGAGTTTGTACTTTTCCTCATTACACACACGCTAACATGCCTCGTGATTCCCCATCTTATTATCTCACACACACACACACACACACACACAAGCTGAACAGCCTCTGATTCTCCTTTTTTCCTGTCTCCCACGCCTGTTGTCTATGAGGTGTGTGTGTATATGTGTGTGTGTGTGTGTGTGTGTAATCCATCCACCCTCTCAGGAGGGGGTTCAGATAATGATTCGGGAACGTCTGAGTGGCACACGTGATATCTTTCTCCTGTGTGTGCGTGGGTAGAGTCATAAAGGAGACACGGATCAGGGATGTGTGTGTGTGTGTGTGTGAGAGAGAGAGAGAGGGAGAGAGAGAGAGACTCTGTGAGGTAAAAAAGATGTCAACTGCAAAATCAAAGGAAAAAAAATCATAGAAATTAAAAACAAAATCAAAGAATATAATTAGGTCTCATTTTTCTAAAAATAAATACAGAATAATGAACACTTATTTTTAAGAGTTCTTTGTTGGTTCTTATCTTTTAATACAGAATAATGAACACTTATAAGAGTTCTTTGTTGGTTCTTATCTTTTCTTCTAACTGAATAAATTATATTTTTTCCGTATTAAATGTTGGAGACTTTTAATGTTTTTCAGTTGTTAATAACCAAACTGTTGTGGTGCTGCGGTGAAGCTGTTGATCTGTGCTCCTGAACTCTATGACCTCAGTCCAATAATAATAAGAATAAAACCGTCGTCTTCAACAGAATAAATCTGGGATTTCAGTCGTTTGATTGAAACCATTAACACACATTACGTCCACTCGTGTGGAATTTATCGTTCTGACATTCGTTGTCTCCCTTACCCATCAAATTGATAAAACTGACGTTATGGTTTTTTTTTTACAATCCCTGTTAACTTGTGTGTAAGATCACTGACTAGTACTGTGGATTGGCAACAATCTGACAATACAATACGTATCATGATACAGGGACAACGATACAATATATTGTGACATATTGTGATGCTATAGGCACGACGATATATTGAGGTTTTTTTTTCACCAATGTAATTGTAGTCAAACTGTCAGTAAAGACACAACGCTGTTCCATCGTAGGTCACTGACATTGGAACAGAGGGATCCACATTTGGAAAAAATGAACCAACACCAGGAATATTTGACAGGGTAATAAAAAAAAGTTACATTGCTGTAAAATAACGATATGGTATTGTGAAATGAAATATCAGGACATTTCAGTAAATCGATATTTTCTTACACCTCTGTCACTGATTCAGTTTAATTAAATCCGACTCATCAGTTCCATTCCAACCCCACTGTCCTCCAATAAATGGGTTGTATTCTTCTCTCTAATTGAAATCCAAGAGTCCTTGAAGAACCAGGAGTCTGGTCCAGACCAGATCAGTGACCTCTTGGTCAGTGGAAATCACTCCTGACCCACAGCAGAAATAAACACGGCCTAATTTGCATCCAAACTCTGGATTTCCGTGTCCAGAAACATCTGAGAAGGTGTTTCTACTTGTAGATTGTTACTAAAAAGGGGGAGGAGCCTAATCTTTACATCACTAATAATCTGTCATTGTGTGGTTTCCTGGAGTAACATCTCCAAAGTATTGAGTACTTCTAATGTCAGGTTCTGTATGTAGTATCTCATTCTTTTTCGTTTGTTCCAGTATCAGCAGGTTTACGACGACTATTTCATCAGCGCCGTGGTTCTGTCTCTGATCCTCGCTGCTCTGTTTGGCCTCATCTATCTGCTAATGATCCCGCAGTGAGTACAAACACACGGACGCACACAAACACACACTGACTACACAACGGCCGTGGGTTCATTCCCGCAGCTTGATTGGATCGATCTCAGCAGAGTAGAGGGAGACAATTAGACAGGAAGTTGATTTCACTACAGTCTGAGGAAAAAGACGGGGAACGCGTCGAATACTTTTACTCCTCTATTCATCTTCTCTCCTCTCCTCTTCTTTTCTCACCTTTCCTCTCTTCTTCTTTTCTCTCCTCTCCTCCCCTCCGCTCCCTCAGGGGGATGCTGGTGCTGCTGCTGCTGGTGCTGTGTGTGTGTTTCCACGTGGCCTGTGTCATGTACCTCCATCTCACCAGTGTTCAGGTAGGACTCTCTGATCTCCCCCAGCAGGGAGCTGCTCCTCTGAAACTGGTGGAGGACCTCCTCCTATTTCCACTCTGTCACTTTCTCACCTCCTGTCGACTCCACTGAGAGGCAGCACCGAGTGTCTTTATGAAGTCAATTGCAGTACAAAGTGTTGTACACACACACACACACATATACATACATACATATATTAACACATAAATATATAATCAATCATAATTTATTAATTATTAATTCATAATATCTTAATAATTGAAAATATTTTATCTGTTTTTTTAATCAATTACAAGACATTTTATGCAACTCTTTTGCAGAGACATTTACATGACATGTTTTTTTACAAGACATTTTATGCAACTCTTTTGAATTCTAGACGACCCCACATAGAGTCGCGACCCTGAGGTTGAAAACACTGATTTGAAAGATAAGATCAACCTTTTTTTAAGACTAGTTTTTATTGGACAAATAAATTCAGTACACTATTAATGGCAGTGCAGCGCTGATTGATTCAACAGTAAATTTGGCCTTTTAAAAATCTGGATTGAAAGTATAAACAGCGCCTCCCACAGTCAGCAGATGGGAGATTTCATCGCATCTAAACTCTATATAAATATCACACAGCACTGAACTGTCAGCGTCTCCTCTAATGAGCGAGCGTTTATTTCAACGCTCCGTGATCAACGGCGTGTCCTCACCACTGTGTGGCAGTAGATGAACAGGTGCTTCATCTTCTGACCGACTTCTTCTACTCACCAACCAGCGTCTCTCCTCTGGTTCTAGTGCCAACCGGGCTGCCTCACCATCCAGATCCGAACGGTGCTGTGTGTGTTCCTGGTTCTGCTCACCTACTCTGTCAGCCAGGCCTGTGTGGTAAGAACATCCCATAATATCTGTGTATGAAGTGGGTTTTACTGTCTGCTGCAATATTTGTTTTTTCAGTGTGTGAAAAAACACATTTAATTTTACACTGAAAAGGTCACATGTTTGTCGTGACTCAGAAACAATTCTAAGACAAATATTGTATAAAATAAAATTAATAAGGTAAGAATGTCATTAAACACAAACTGAAATCGTTATGAATAAAGAAAATTGCTACAAAAAAATATTAAATTAAACTCAAATTCACACTGACGTTTTATTCAGAGTGAACAATCAAACCTCAATCTGGTTTTTGGGCTGTGAACCAGTGATCTCCTGTCTGCCATTAAAACTTCAAACCCAACTTAAAAACGAATTTAAAAAGTCCAATCACAGTTTCATTTTATTTGAAAAATAAAGTGAATATTAACCTCGAAACAAACTGATAAAACAAATGTCATCTGAGGATTCTCCTCCCTCTGCCCCCTCTGTGGGCCACGACCCAGATTTTGTCCTTTATTAAAAAAAAGCCTGGTCTCTGCAGTTGCACTGACATTGGAAATACTTTTATCATATCAGATCATATCAATTATTACAGTATTCATTAAAGGCAGCTGATTCACACCATAGTGAATTCACTTCATTTTGTTGTTTTCTTTCTGAGCTCTGAACTCCATGTGTCAGTATTACACTCCTCCACCGTCAGCAGCAGCAGCAGCAGCAGCAGCAGTGTTGGCGGAGACGTCATGTTGTCAGGCTGCCCATCCATCTGTCCTATTCTTCTAAAAACAGCTTCTTAACTCTCTCTCATTTTCCCTCCAAACTTGGACTTGGACTCAGTGAACTGATGATGCTGTCGTTGTGTTGTGAAGTCACTGACGTCTTGTTAACATCTCAGCCATGTCTTCAGAGAATTCTTTAAACAGTTTGCTGAGGTCAGAGTGACTGGCAGGCAGTCTGGTTAATTCTTATCATATTTAAAGTATATATTTTTATTTCCTAAATATATTTTAAATTGTATTCTGCTGTTAAAAATATATGACTCCATGTTTCCTGTTTTTTTAATGTTTTTTTTTTTCATCAACTGTTTGTGTTGTTATGTGAAAACAAACCAGAACTGATTTTTGAGGATTCTTCGGAGGATGAGGAAAGAGGGAGGAAATGGTTTTGAAGTGGAGCCATATTTGCACCAAGCTGTTGCACAATTTTCTGTTTAATAACTGATGATCAACAACATGATTTGACTCATTGTTCCAGCTGATTTATTCTGATTCTGCTTTTTTTATATTTTCAATCTAATCAATAATCCTACGACCTCGCTCCCCCTCCAGGTGGGATGTGTTCCGTGGGGAAGAGTGATGATAAATTCCAGTGGCTCGCTGGAGAACGTTCCCGTGGACGCGCTGGCCGTCAGACCCTCCAACACCACCCTGGTGGACAGAGTGTGTACCAACATGGCGTACGCGCTGCTGTCGTGCGTGGCTGGAACCCTCACCATCGTCCCCTACCTCAGAGTGTCCTCGCTTCCCAAGATCCTGCTGCTCCTCCTCCTCTCTGTCACCTACACCGTTGTCATGGAGTCCAGCGGCTATCGCCAAGCTGTGGGGTGAGACTCAGCTGTGGGGGTGTGGTGTGGTTCTGCATGGAATTCATATATAAAAGGGTCCGGATCATTCTGTCTGTAGACGTAGATTTTAGTTTCATGATTAAAAAAAAAAACACACAATTTGATTAGAAGATGGCGTTTGACTGTATGTGTGCGTCTGTGTGTTTGTGTGTGTCAGCGGCGGTTTCCTCCACGCCCGAGGTTACGACCCAGTGTTGGCGGTTCTGTTGTTTTCTGGAGCTCTGGCTCTTCATTCCAGACAACTGGACCTGAAACTGAGACTGGATTATCTCTGGGCGACTCAGGTGAGAGGAGTGTGTGTGTGTGTGTGTGTGTGTGTGTGTGAGAGACTCAGTTACCACAGTCACTGCCAGTGTGCTACTAGTAATATCAAGGGCTTATGATTCAGGTACTTCAGACTGAAGTACTGAAGTACTCAGAGTTTCCTGGAGCTCCGAGCGTCAGGACTTGACTCAGAGTCATCGATGACATCACAGAGACCTTGGTCATTAATGGTCCAGACAGTCACAGCACAAATCCAAATTGTGTGAATTGGACTCTCACTTTCTGTGGAGATTCAGATGTTTGTTTTTAAATTAGACCTCAGTCTCAACTAAAATCATCATCACGTTGTACGTCATGATTCTGGACTCTGTGTGGGATGGGGGGTGGGGGGTGGGGGGGCAGTTGTGGGCTCCAAAGAGCCTCTTGACTGGTGACAAAGCCATCACACATACAACATGTTAGTGTGTTAGAAAAACACCTCCAACACTGATACAAACACATATTTATATTTACTCCAGTAAACACAGTGGGCTGCAGGTGGTGCTGCCCATCGTCTGCTGCCCATGTGGGTCTTAACTGAAACAGCCAATATTTCATTGTCACATGACGTTAAATAACAAAAAGAGACGTGAGCAGCGGAGAAAATGTCATCAGCTGAGCAGAGCCAATCAACAGAGAGGAAATACGACTACAGCAGCAACGTTGCTCTAAGACAGTGTTTCCGTGGTGTGCCATGAGAGATCATTAGGTGTGCTGTGGAAAATGATCCAGTTTCACTTAGTTGGGCTGAAAACTATTATTTATTTATTGCCTATCATTCGTCTTTGCTCGCCAAAGCATGGAAGGCAGAACAATTAAATACTCTTCTGCTAGGTGGCAGCAGATGAAAACTGAAAAAAGATGATCAGAGCTGTTGAAGAAGATCTCTGAGTGTCTTTCTTCAATTCCTGCCAGTTTAACGGCATTATCTTCAACTAAACAGGCTAAATTTTAAATTATAAGGTCAAATGATTATATATCATTACATAGACTCATTGTGAGATTTTTGTTTGGTAGATTGCCATGGGGTTTTTCTTGAATTTCTTTTTTTGTTTGTTTGTTTTTTTAACTCTGAACCATTTATCTTCCTATTCCACTCAGATGAAACAGGTAAAAAAACACAGAAATAAAACCAGCTCAGGACAATGAACTCTGTCAGGAGAAAAGGCTTTTGTTTTCTTTCATCAGGACAGACATTGTCACACACTGGCCTTTTTGTTTGACGTGTGTGCGCGTGCATGTCGACGTGTTCAGACATGTACAATTCTAGAGAAGTGACTGAAACGTTACTATTTTTAGAACGAAACAGGCCCATTTGTGCTGTCTGTAGATCATTAGCCCCCTCTAGTGATGAGAAGGGGCAATTACACCTCCCTTTGAGGCTGGAAATGCAACAGAGCCGTTTTGTTTTCCAAACAATGGAGCACAAGTGTCAGTGATTCATGGTGTCCTCCTTTCCTCCTCATCTCTGTTCTTTGCTCCTGTTTCCAGGCGGAGGAGGAGAGAGATGACATGGAGAAGGTGAAGCTGGACAACAAGAGGATTCTGTTCAACCTGCTGCCGGCTCATGTGGCTCAGCACTTCCTCATGTCGAATCCCAGGAACATGGTGAGAATCTGAAGTCGTGCCCAGGCTCGCCCTCTGACAGGAACCGTCAGCCCTGAGGGGAGTTAATACCTTCCAAAGTAGACACAAAACATTTCCACAGCTTCCTGACACACTCACACACACACACACACACACACAGCCACACAGCCAGGAGGTGAGGTTGGGCTGTGTTGATGTATAGGTCAAAGGATGTCTAGACGTTTAGATTGAAACTGGGCTGAATTGAAAAGTGACAGGTTTGTAGGTATTTAATTCCTTCCTGCTTTTTGTTCGTGGGCTTTAATTTGTGTATTTGTTGTGAGGCGTTGATTCAAAGACATTTTTCACATTCCGTTCTGAACTGTTTGTTCAGAATAAAGTGGAGAGTGGCAGCAAGGCATGTCGCAGTTATAGATTTAAAAAGAAAATTTGATTTTAAGAACTGAGGAATTCAACCATTACTTAAAAAATAATTTATTTTTTATCAATTTCTTTAGTTATTATTTTTATTTTTTATACAAGGAAAAAAGTATAATTTGAGAATAAAATATATTTTTAAGTGCTAAAATGAAAACAAAAAGTTTTGTCAGGTGTATCACTGTTACTAAGTAGGTTTTTTTTCTGCCACTACTGCAGATTGAAACTCACTTAAGGCATGGTTGACAACGTTCCATGAACGTTTCAATTCCCACATGACAAGAACCAATTAGAGCATTAATCTACATTTCAGACTTAATGTTCTTTAATTCCTCTAACATCTGATATTATCTTTCATTAATAAACCAACTTTCCAACAGATAAAAATCTCCCACGACTTGTGAGGCTGTGACTTAAGAATCTCTTCTCAGCGTTGGAACGATTTCTGCTGTTAACTGTTAATAACAATAATGATCCCTTGAGGTGAAACAACCTGTTAGGTTGTTGCTACATGTTGTTACTAAGTGTGTATTTAAAAAAAAAATAGGTTGTGCAAACTGAGCCAGATCTGATTAGAAATAATGACGTGAGATTTGAACACAGCACGCTCTGGTGGACAGGTGACGTTCTCGTCGTATGTTCCAGTAGTGAAGGTTTTTTTTTTTATAAACCTAATTTATGTCACAGGTTATCTGTGATTCATGGAATCCTGATCCAATGAATTCCACCTGTTGCACGATTGCAGCCCGGCTGTCTTTTTACAAGGCCCCAAAAAAGCCTGAAATAGTGTTTGTGACCTTTGACCTTTAGTTTCAGATCAACTTTTACTGTTAGTACTCAAATAGGTTTGATATGCAGTGAAAAAATCACATAAAGAAAATGGGCATTAGCATATTAACATAACATTTTAGCATTAGCGTATTTAGGCATAAACGCTTTGTAATCATAAAAACCTAATCTTGAAATGACTTCTCAACGTAAACAACAGAAGTAGAGTTTTCTAAGGTTGGAGCTCAAGATAGAAACTGATCACCTCCATTGAATCCCCTCACATCCATCAGAGTCTGAGCAGTCCTAAGTCGGTCCATTCACTACAGTAATAATTTAAGTTATGTTTGACAAAGACACATTTCAAAAACCACAACTCATCAAAACTTTACTTATAAGTTCTTTTAAAAAAAAAATCCACTTGTATCATTTTAGGACCGTCTAAGTCGCATTGAGGATTAACAGCCTACGTTCCTTTAACGTTTCTCAAACCACAGATATGTGTAAGCTCCCAGTTCTGGAGCCAAATTCCTTATTTACATGTCTGCAGACATGCATTTCAAAGAGTGAGGATTTTAATTACTTGTGGCACTTTTGTTAGAAATGAAGAAAATGAGGCTGATGATAACCACTTCCTGACTAGTTCATCCAGGCACTGAAGCACCTGGTTACAGCTCCAGGGTTGGAAAAAAATCCTGGTCTTTCCTCCTGTAGTGTCAACATCCTTTCTATGAAAACACACTTAGAATGTCCTCATAACACCCCATCAATCCTGAAGAAAATCTTCCCAAAAGAAGACTCGAGCTGTGGTCTCGACCCCCCCCCCACACACACACACACACCCCAGCACATACCCCTTTTCCCACTAAGAATGTTACAGCAAGTATTTTAGAAATACAGTACATTAGAAAGGGGTTCAAAAACCATACATTCAGTCATCATTTATTTTTATATATATATATATATATATATAAAAACGTTTTTAGGACAATGAAAGACCATAATCAGTACCATGGTCACTGTTTGGTTATTTCTGACTCCAGTGTTTGGGGGTCGAAGGGAGGTCTACATGTGGGAAAATAACCCCTCTGATCTGAACAAAGCCACTGCCTCCACGGCCGTGTGTTGTGGTGTTAAAATGGACATGTGAGCTGACCCCAGCCACTGATGGATGGACATCCTCTTCCACTGATCTCTGTTCCTTCCTCTGGCCCCCTTTACTCCCCTCCTCTCCCCTGCACCCACTCCCCAGGAAGTGATGAAAACACACATCCTGTGGCCTGTGGATCAGGATATGGACTGCTGCTCATGTGGACCTGCTTGGATTGTAACTTGGTTTAAAGACATGGCCCCCCAATGGAGAAGTTGACATTAGCTCTGGTGTCTGTACCAGGACTGTTGCAGCTAATGTTAAAAACTCCCTGCACCATGCTAGACACTGCGTTTGTCGTCCATCACTTCATCCTGGTCATCTTTTTTGTGGCAGGCAAAGGTACGGTGCATTACTGCCACCTACTGTGCTGTAATGTGTGCATTGCTAATTACCACATTAAAGCCCAGGTCTAATCCAAATGGAACTAATTTTAGGTCATGAATGAATCCTCATAGTTCATAGTTGTACTTTTACTGAAATGAACAAAGACAGAACTTGAAATAATTATCACTGAATGAGTGCAGTTTACACAATATCTTATTTCTTCAATTTTCTGCCACAAATTTTAAACTTTTGACATGTTTGTATGATTGGCCTGCACACTTTAATTTTATCTCCAGGGACCAATAAAGTTCCTCGAATTCTATGAAACTTATACTCAGAAGTCGTCATGGGGGAGAAGGAGGGTGAGGTTAGATTTACAACCTCTGACGCATAAACCTAGAACCGCATTACAATCTCACGATTAATGTGTCATTGAAACTGTTAAAAGACAAAGAGTTTCAGCTCCAGGACATGATTTTACTGAAAATTATGGATTTAAATATTTTTTTAATTTAGTTCTGAGAAATGTCATCATTATTTACTAGGCTGCCATTTACATCAGCCGTGTTTCAGACAAACAATACAACAACCAAACAAACAGATTTGTTTTTTGGACAAAACTTTGCACAGAGACAAAAAGAACAACCTTCTTTGAAGTGTGCAGTATAGACACAACAGTCACGGAAACCATTGTTTGCTCAGATTTTTACAAGGCTGAAACGAACGTTACAGTAATCGTAAAATAAAACAGGTTCCTATCCCTTGTGCATCGGTGAGCTGTGCCTCAGTGGGTGCAGGGATCATCTGAGGCTCAGACCAGTAGCTAGTGGGAACAGGAAGTGTGTTCCCGGCACACTGCTGACCCCATAGAGCTACAGTGTATAGACAAGCTTCCCCTCGTTTTCCTGTGGGTCAAAGTTCATCTACGTACGTTGTAATCATAACAAATGGGAGCGGAACGACTGCAACTAAGAAGCCGTTCTCATTAGCAGCTACATCGTTAACCTGGGAGTGGGCGGGGCTTCACCCTCCAGTCATTTACATTTGTTGATCCCAGGGACTCTACAGCTTTATTATTTTAGTTTTTACTTTTCTTTTTGTCTTGTAAAATATCACAAGGAAATGTTCATAATAATAATAATAATAATAATAATTATAATAAAGTCCCATATTTGTCCAACAATGAGAAGATTTAGTGTTTGCAATCGACACACGCAGCCACAGGAGGCGCCATTAACTACATGGTTGCATACATACATTTACATATACATTACATGCACATAAATACACATTTACATATACATTTATGTATAATTAACAAATGTATTTTTTTTACATTCCCAGTTTTTTAATTTTTTGACATTTTTATGAAAACTATATTATTGTGTATATTGTACATATACTGACATGAGATCATATTCTCCCCTAAAGTTTTTCAAACCTTGGCGTTTTAAGTTAGGGGGTTCCTGTCTCGACTAGTCTCTCCTGCATCGGCAGATCAAGGTTGTTGTGAATAAACTTGAACCTCTTCCTTGTCCAGGACCTGTACTACCAGTCCTACACTCAGGTTGGAGTTCTGTTCGCCTCCATCGCAAACTTCAACGACTTCTACATCGAGCTGGATGGGAACAACATGGGCGTGGAGTGTCTAAGGCTCCTCAATGAGATCATCGCTGACTTTGATGAGGTGATTAAGGCTTTGAACGCTCTTCAAATTGGGAATTAGAAAAGCTTTGGTGCAATATTAACAATGAATACATTTAATTTGTTTTAGTTAGTTCAACTGGAAAAACAAAAACAAAAAAACAGTACCTTAAAATGTCTTCTCATTTTTGGTTCTTCAACAGTACCCTAAAATGTCTTCTCATTTTTGGTTCTTCTTCTGGTCCTCTTCTCTCATCAGCTGATGGATAAAGAGTGTTACAGAGACATCGAGAAAATCAAGACCATCGGCAGCACGTACATGGCTGCAGTAGGGCTGGTTCCTACAACTGTCTCCAAGGTAGATGAAAGTTTACATCTGCCCTACTCAGATACTGAGGGGTCGTATCAGTGCATTCGAAAAACTGTTTCGGAATTAACACTGTGAATTCCTCAGGGGCCTAGTCCTTCCATTTAGCTGAAGTGTAGGTGTTGACATTTAAAACGCTGTCACGTTTTCCTCCACAAATCCTCTTTGAGGGATTAGCAGCCGCTGTGACGTCAGGATATCCTGCATACATTAGCCTTCTTTGAGTCCCGCAAATCCGATTGACAAAATAGTCCATTCTGCAACTTCTGCACAACTTCTGGCAAACCTGTACCAACTCTTGCCAGCTTTTCTCTGTGTTCGGGATCATTACGCATGCAAATAATGAAGGCATCACATGTCATGGCCATGGACCCTGTCACCTTCTCTAAAATCTGTGGAATCTGTGTTTTATCAGTCCAACCTCTTAAGCCCCTGGGGTCAATCTGAGGTGTCTACCAGCAGATCGCAGAGGGAGTGCTGGTAGATCATGAGCAATAAAATAAAAATATAAATATAATTCAACGGTAATGACAGTGTCCTGTTAGAATTGCTTCATATTGTTCAATACAATTACACAATACAATCAGTCCCCAACGTTTAATGTGTATACAGTATAGCATATGTTCAATTTATGAGTACATATATATTTTTTTAATCTAGGTAGATCCCTTTGACCTGATCATTTGAGTAGGAGCTCCCAAGCCAAAAAAAAAAACAAAGTGTGGACACCCCTGCCCAATGTCATGGGTTTAGAAGGGAAAGACTAATCTGGGGAAGTGGTGGGTTGGTGGTTCAGGCTCTGAGCATGGCACCGTCCCCACACACTGCTCACTTTGGAGATTTCACACATTTCATTGTGTGTGCAGTGGTGTGCTGTGTCACAATGACAAATAATTCACTTTCCCTATTAAGTGACATGGTGTCGAAAGAAAGCCAATTCATGTTGGGTGTAGTGGATTGTTCCGAGAAATGCTGTATGCTAATGCTAATAAACCCAGAAATGGACTAAGTTCTTGTATTTTCTCAGCTCTCGTGCTTGAACCCTATGAACATGTCAGAAGATAAAGTTGGTAACTTGCTCATGTTTTCTTGCCGTTTCCCAGGTAAAGAAGTCGATTGCCTCACATTTATGCACAGTCTCAGATTTTGCCATTGAGATGTTTGACATCCTGGACGCCATCAACTACCAGTCCTACAACGACTTTGTCCTGAGAATAGGTGAGTGAGAAGAAACTCACAATGACTATATAAACACCAGTGTCGGAGATTCTGACCTATTTGTGCGCTAGACACTGCCGGCACTCAATGCCAGTAAATTTGGCAGGAAATGCATCACAGAAAAGAGCATTGCCTCTCCAGGAAGCTCGTCACAACGAGACCTGGAGTTCTGGGGTCTATTGTGTTGGGTATCCTGTGGGGAGCCTGCGACGGGAGCCCTTGTTTAATCCCACTGTAGCCTGGTGTACACAGTGCCATCCTGTCTGCGGACTGAAGTGGTCCAAGTGTGAAAATATTGCATGTGTTTGTGTGTTTGACTGGAACCGAGGTGCAGAAACACGACTTTTGGTCATTTTTGTGTAATGGGTCAAATTGATGTGATTCATTCATGCGCAGAAGAAACGAAAGTTGCTGCTTTAATTGCGTTAATTGTAGCCTGGCAGGTTGGTTTACTCAACTGCAACATGTGATGGCTTATGCAGTTACTTCAGAGGCGTATTCAAAGCAATGCTTCGAACCATGGTGTATAACAGTGGTCTGCAAATCCATATAAATACACACTGTTAACGGTCGTTTTCGGTAATACAGAAAAAGACATGAAGTATCGTATGTACTTCAACAACTTTCTGGAGTCATCTCAAATTTGTTGGTGTGGAGGGGATGGGAAAAGAAAGAGAAGTGTGCGGTGACTTATCAACAGTCACAGACAAACCACAGACAGACCACAGACAAACCAAAAAATATAAAAAAAACAAAAACAAGAAAAAATGATCACTACTCAAAAAAGTCAAAATGTGTATTAAAAAAATCGTCTTTTTATCGTCATCGTCACTTTCATCATCATCATCATCAACGCCATCATCATCATCATCATCATCATCATCATCATCATCATCATCATCATCATCAGAGATGCATTCAAGTTCATATACATAGGTTTGTATAATCTTTGTTGACAATTCCATAAGTTTTACATTTATATATATATATTTATATATATATATATGTTTTAGGAGATACATTTAGAATTTTAGGAAGTCGACCGTTTCCCATTAATGATATGCAAATTATGTGGTAACACTTTGAAGACATAGACTTGTCTCAGACACGTTAAAGCAGGAGAAGCGTGCGTATCGCGATCACATTGAAGACGAGCCCGTTCACTTCCTGTCAGTCAGAATATTTCAGCAGTGAATCAGCTTTAGATGTGAAGCAGAAGTTTAACGTCATGTCTTAAGTATCTGTCATTAAAAAAGAAATATGGCTTTGATAACACAGTTGTGGAATTATTGCAGGTATTAACGTGGGCCCCGTGGTAGCTGGAGTCATCGGAGCCCGCAGGCCTCAGTATGACATCTGGGGAAACACGGTGAACGTGGCCAGCAGGATGGACAGTACTGGAGTACAAGGAAAGATACAGGTACATTACTGCAGTTGACCAGCTGTTGACCCGACCCGGTCACTGACTTCCTCTCAAGTCGTTGTGTGCGTTTCCCTGTTTTAAATCTTTGTCCTGATGTGACTCACTCTACACATCTACATCCACTCTGCCTTCTACCATCATTATTCTACCTCTGTGTTTCCTCTCCAGGTGACTGAAGATGTTTATCGTCTGATTGCCGACCATTATGACTTTGTGTGCCGTGGCCAGGTCAGCGTGAAGGGAAAAGGTCAGATGCTGACATACTTCCTGGAGGGACGCAAACAAGGCAAAAAGCTGGCTCACGCCCAGCTGCAGGAGCCGGTCGGCACTGAGCGGCGCCCCAGTGTGTTCAACCACGGTAGTGTGTGCACCAGGCTGAGTCCTGCTCCAACCGTCACCACCTATGCTACCATCAGGACCCCAAGCCCTGGTCTGGTCAAAGCGACCACTTCCACCAGCACCTCCAGGTTCTTGCCCTCCGTCCCGTCAGCTATGGTGTGACAGAAAACCGTCTGAACGTAGGAACCCCGAAAATTGGAGTGGAGGAGGGAACGTTTTTAAGAACTCTTGTCGGTGCACACTAATTGCCCGTGGCAGGAAAAAAAACAAGGGTCTACATTGAATTTAGGAATGACCACAGAGTCTGGGGTCGCGCCGACTCCAATCCCCCTCCAACTCTTTACTCCGGCACTGTCTGCTGCTTCTCTCTCTGAGGCGTCTCATCCAGGATATAAGAGGTTTCAGCCATGTTGCTCTGTAATCAGTCAAAGGCCAAGGATGACTCCAGGGTTTTAGAGTTGCCTCCCCTAAACTAGAAATCAGCATCAAGATTTAAACACATTCAAATGCACAACAGGTGCTGTAGCATTCAAGCCTCAAACGTATCCTCCGACAACAGCTAAGCTAATCCCCATTGTAAAACCAAATCAGAGCAATTGCCTCACAGCAACAACTCCTCGCATCCAGTTTCCTGCCATTTTTATTTATTTTTTTGCCTTTCAGATCCTCTACTGATTTGTTTTTAAAATTATTTTGGGTTAAGCAGACATATTTTAGAAAGTTTAGCCTATGAGTTTAGCTATGTGGCATTGCCAGGTTTGTGATGACAGAACGTTGTTTTCCCCTTTTCTTGGTTGAAACCCCAGTGACAGAACAAGGTTCCCTGAGCGGGGCTGGGGGGCTGGGGGTTCAGTGTCTTTTAGAGGAAATGTCTAACTGTTTTACGATAGAGTGCTGCTGTTTACAGGTCATAGAAGCAAACACGTGGTTCCAAAAAGATCAAGAGTACCCTACTGTCTGCAGTAGTCCCTGGTGTCACAAA
The DNA here is from genome assembly GCF_000523025.1 of Cynoglossus semilaevis. Taxonomy (NCBI): domain Eukaryota; kingdom Metazoa; phylum Chordata; class Actinopteri; order Pleuronectiformes; family Cynoglossidae; genus Cynoglossus; species Cynoglossus semilaevis. The sequence goes on from NC_024308.1 coordinate 13,129,403, forward strand.
GTAAACCTCTAGAGTGCGCTGTCAGGCTCCTGTAACCACTATGTCAATGGCTAGCCTGAAGGTCAGTTTAAAAAGCTAATATCGCATCTGTTTTTTGGTTTCATTGGTCAGCATTTGTGAGAATATATTTAGCATGAAGTTAAAAAAAGAACTAAACCCCCCTCCCAAAAAAAAAAAACAAAAAATCTGTGATGTTTTGTCTGGACTGTGATTCTAACATGTTGCGTTGCTATTGTAAGGATATTTTGAGCCAATTAGGAAAAGGTGGCTCTGTGACATCAGGTCCGTGTGTGCAGATAGTAGTTTATCTCTTCATGCTTCTTGATTTGTCGATCAAAAGTACGATGGATTGAAAAACATGTCTCCCTCAGTTGATGATGATGATGATGATGATGATGATGATGAAGATGAAGACTGGCTGTCTGTCCCGTCTGCTGTCTATCTCCCTGTGATGCTTGACTTCCAGATTCTTCCTCGTCCAAGTGTAGCAATAAAGCGGTCCGTCTCTTCTCTCAGCCCCCCCTCTCCCCCGCTGTAACCAGCGGGCTCATATTTTTGACCTGATAGTGTATGTAGCCAACAGTGTGTGCGTAGCTAGCCACACCAGTCTGTATCTCTGTAGGGTGGAAGCATGACTTACAAAAAACAAATTTTCTGTATTGTGTGAGTGTGACTTCCCTCTTCAGGAAGTTTTTTTTTTTTTTTTTTTTGGACAAAGAAACCCCGTTTTCTTTTTTTCTCGTGTGCTTGTTTAATAGGTGATATTTTCTATTGTTCTAATACTCTGTTCTTCTATTTTTATGACATGAAAATTTCTTGGGTCAAGATGAGGGGGTCTCGCCGAGCCTCGTGTCTGGTTCCCTCACTTAAATCCAGATGATATATTTTATGGTATAGCATGCTAATGAACAGCGAGGCTAACCACAGCCGTTAAGTCTTCTCTAATGTGTTATAGCATGCACTGCCTGCGAGCCTGTGGCTTTTACATGCATGCTGTGTTGAAACATTAGCGCAGGCTGTGCAGCAGACACAGGTTTATTATAGTCCTCATGCATGCGCTGAAGGTAGCAGTCCTCCTGAATGTAAGGACCCTTTTTTTCTATTTTCTCTTTGGAACCCGTGTCTTTCTGGTCACTTTGGTATGTGAACTCTTCTTCGAGGACAAACTTCAGGATCATTTGACGTCAGACCAGGAGTTTTTCCTGTTTCTTCCTCTGCTTCTCCCGCCCCCCCACCCTCTGACCCTTCTCTCCTTTCTCCCCTGCTCCTGCTCTGGTCAACAGGTAGCTGGTTTATCAAATGTGCCAACCTATTTTCATAAACATATCAAACTGTCGGTTTTGGAGCTGTAGCCGCATCTAACTGTGCAGCTACAGTGACAGTACTTTATTCCTTTGGTCTGAATGCTTGCGTTTGTACCGTTTCCAACTGTTGGTCGACAGTTTTGTACTGATTTGAAAAAAACAAAAAACAGATGGCAAGTGTTTGTTTATAAAGAAGTTTTCTTTTACAGACTTTATCCTGACTGCAATGATGTTGTTGTACTTCCTACTGTATTGATGGATTCCGAGTCAACTTTAGGTTTCTAAATGGGTAAATATGGAGTTTTATACACTTGCTTTGAGAAGAATTATTAGAAAGTTGTGGACGGGATTGAGTTATGTACAATATTATTTTCTTGTAAATTGGATATTTTCATACTGTATTATACGGGTTTTAATTGTCATATGTATTACCAGCTATTATTGTATATTGTAGAATCTTTTTTCAGAGATAAATTATTGAATGATCATATATTTGTCAAGTTGTTTTTTGTTAAAGATGTATTTATTCAGATGTTTTATGTGAATGTACATTTTGTTAAAGATGATATTTTATACTAAGTGTTTGCACTGCGATGATATTGGCGTATTATGACTATAGCAGTAAATAAAGCCAGTGAGGATGTGTCTCCTGGACGGAGTGCGCCCCTCCCCATCTTTTCATTTACAACAACACACGCGCGCACACAAAGTGTACATAAAAGGCCCATCAAACCTGGATGTGGAGTTACGTAAGGGAAGAAAAACAAAGTCACTGATGTAAGAAGTATGGCGCAACATTGGGGTCAGTCAGCGGGAGCTGCTGCTGGTGTTATGAAGTTATGAACACAACAGAAAAACATGACCACACACATTTTCATTGGTTCATTGTTTTCTTTAGAAAACAACTGTACAATTGTGGTTCAATTAATTTTATCACTCATTTATTTGAGCAAAAATGGAACTCCGAACAGTGACTGATATGTCTGTATACTGTGTACTACACTAATATTGGCATTGTACTACCCTAATACTGTTATTAGTTACTGTTTTACCAAACAGTAACTAATGACGCTATTTTTTTTACATATATTACATATATTTTTACTTTATTAAAGTACTGTGTTGAAACTGTTTATAAACAAGTATAAGTTGAAGTACAGCGTTTATCTCATAAAGAGTGCAGTTACAACTTGTACCTGGGCCTGTGATAATCACCTGATAGACAACGTTTGATTGTAGCATTAGTTTGAGGTTCTTACCCAAGGACACAATGGCATGCAGCTGTAATTGAAGCCTAGCCCACAGAGTAAAGTGTGTCTTCCTGCAGACAGCCTCCATATAGACTTTTCAGATACATTCATCTTTAATTCAGTGAAAAAAAAAACTTGATAAAGACTAGCTGTGGGCTGGAACAGGGCCGCGGGCTGTACCTTTGAGATCAGTTATTAAGTCTTTGACAGCCTTTCATCGTCTCACGTTTCCATCTGACTGCCAAAAGTCTTTTGTCGAAGGAAAACACACAAAGCCCGAGCATAGATCCTGTGGCCTTCACGCAGCATCTTTTAATCTCTTAATCTTTTAATCTGACTGCTAATCTTTTTTAATCTTTGTTTAATCAAACAGAGTCAAGTGTTGTTAGGAGACCAGTGGAACACTGTCTGTTTGTAGCAACTGTAAACTTCCCTCGAGCCTGTTTTGAACTCTGCCATTAATGCTCAACGCCATCAGTGATAATTTGATAAACAGGAATCGAGCCGACAAACCTTTGGGTCTCAGGCGTGACTCTCACAGCTGTTTCAAAAATTACATAATCATGTCTTTGGGCAACTCGCATAGCAACCATCAACTGTATATTTGACTTTAGAACCAAAACAAATACAGCAGCGATCGTGATCGTGATCGTCTCTGCCAGGCCTGGAGGAAAACACGCAGTGATAAAAGTCCTGGAACATTAGGTTTGGATCAGGTTTCAAGTCCAGGAGGAGAAGATTTTCCATGGTAATTAAATACAGCTGATGTCCTCCATTTACCTTTCCTTTTTTTTCATATGCTACTGTAGACCAGATGTAAGAAATCAGGCTGTAAATTACTATTCAAACTACTGTGGCAAAGAACGTTGTTGAATCTGCCCTGCAGTTAAAGTACTTTATAAGTACTGTGGAGTTTATGTTCTCCACAAGTACTTACAAGTACTAGTTTTTTTTTTAAGTTGGTGGTTCTCAAGCTATGGTACGTGTACCACTTGAGTACGTACAGTACACTGCCTCTAGTGGTTATGTGGATCAGATTCCGTTACAATTTTGGGGATTGTATGTGTATATTATAAAATATAAAATATATATTTTTGTACACTATACTTATCCAGAAAGTTGCGGAGAAATATTGGTTTATGTCAGTTTGAGGAAAATAGTAAAAATATTGGAAAACTGTTGTACTCAAATTTAAGTGGACAAAAAGATTTGAATTTTTTTTCAACGTTTGAGCTCTGGAAATTGTTTCAAAACAACTTAGTATAGTGAGAGCAAATAAGTCGCGTATTCTCCTTCATCATAGGTTTTTAATAGTACTGGTTGTGTAGTACTGATACCATGTCAGTGTGAAGAGAACACATAAATCATGATTTTTTTCAAGAAACTTCCTGTTGACTTTCTGAACCAGTGACAGTAAAGAACTTTAATTAACGGACAAACAGAACACGTTTGTGTGTTTTTGTGTGGATCTGGAAGCAGCTGGAGGAGCTGTGGCATGTGGGGCATCCTGAGTGACACGTTGTCATGGCAACACAACAAGGTCATCTCCTGGCATGAAAGCATTGAGGTTATGTTTTTCAACAAGTGAATGATAAACCAGTTACCCTCCC
>NC_024308.1:13147758-13155483 GCF_000523025.1 Cynoglossus semilaevis
TGATTGGGTGCAATCACTAGAGAGGATGTCAATACTTCAATCTCTGTTGATAAACCCCAGTTTGTCAGTGTGTGTTTACCACCTGCTGCACTTTCAAGATATGATCAAATACCCTCCGGCGTAGGAGTGCCAGAGCAAACACATACTCACTTAGAGATAAGCAAACGGAAATGGGCCTTTTCAGGCCTCGTTTACAGCTGTGCTGCAGCGGAATGGACGTTGGTCAATAGCCTGAGTCACACATTGTTGAGGGGCGGGAGGCGGAGGGGGCATTGATGCAAAAGACCGGCACTCTCAGTAGCGTTGAGGGCAGTTTTACAAACCCATTGACCCCTGTGTCATAACATCCCTTACTGTAAATCTTACTGGAATTTGGACAGCGAAGCGTGGGAGGTAAAGTACATTTGCTGGCAAACAGCGTCCATGTACGTCTGCAGTAGGACTTTGTTGACGTGAATTTCCTCCTTTGTTATGACTTTGAACACGTGTTTGTGCACTTCAGTTTGCGGCCGGGTTTGAGGAGGTCATAGAGTTAAGTGAGTCAAGTGTTTTTAAAGTCAAACACACCGTTGAACTCAGAGTCTAACATCAAATGTCCGTTACGTCTGCAGCATGTACATGTGAACACACAGAGAACTGAAGAACCTGGGTCCCCAAACTGAAGGTCAATAACTCTCACCACCACCACAGCTCTTCTGCCATCCTCTAGGATTTCACAAACTTTGACATGTTGATCTGTTTACGTCTGCAGTAGAACTGTGTTCTTTGTTAGAACACTGAAGTGCGGAGACGGAGGACAGGGCGGTGAAACTAGTCCAGGAAGGTGCCGAGGGCAATGATGAAAAACTGTACAAAGGTGGTTGTCCCGGAAGATTCTTCTGATTGTATGGAGGTTGCATGTTTTTACCAAGTTGTCAAGTAATTATCGACAATTTAGCTTCAAGCGGAATTCATTACAGATGATCATTATTTTGAGCATACTGGTAGAGAAGTGTATAGAGTTGTACAAAAGTTGATGATAGGGTACGAAGAGTAAAATAGACAAACTGTAGAATTCTAAAAGGATTATGGGAGTGGCAAAAATGTAAATAAGTATGGTTCAGAACATGTGTTGCTGCGCAGTCAGAGTGCCAGATGGGTTCAAGGTAGGGACATTTATTACATTATATTACATAACTCAAGAAGTAAGTCTGAAAAAGTTCAGAATAATTGTTTTTTGAATCTTAAGAAATGACCAAACTACCGTATTTTCTGCACCAATGCCCTCTAGTGGCTGTCATTGTGAAAATGACTAACATAAAAACACAAATTTTCAGCGGTACAGGAGTAGAAGATACTGTTCCCAAGCCTGGAGTGCCCTTTCGTGGCTGTCAGTGTGAAAATACCAAATGTGAAATTATATATTTTAATATAAGTGGCATCTGAGTACAGTATAAGTCGGAAAACCCAGCCAAAAAATGAAAATCTATCTAAGACATTTCTAAATCTTTCTTACCCAGGTTCAAGTGAGATATTTAAGAAATGGGTGGTTTTCATCAAGTCAGCTGTTGTTGTGGATGTCACAGGTTGAGCCCAGATCCACTGAGATATCTAGAACAGGCAGATGGTCCAGAGTTGTGAAATTTCAGCTGCTCGCTTTCCCTCTTCACATGCAGTCCATATGCAAGAAGAGAACTATTAAATCTCCCCGTTGTACACATCTCTGAAGAGAAAAAATATGTCTCAGGGAGGAGAGTCATTTCACAACAGTGTTTTGGTAAAGCTGTAAAAGAAAAACATTTCCTAGAGGTCGCTAATACGAGCCAGAAACAGGTCTCTTCTGATTAGTCCAGAAAAACAACATCCTCCTACAAGAGTGTTTCTCATCAAGGCTTTTGGGTGTTATTCTGTGCTGTCCATTATTTTTTTCCAGCCAAGCTCATCAGTGCGCGCACACACACACGCACACGCACACACAAACACTAGGTCAATGAACTCTATGTTTTGTAGGAACAGCGCTGACCCTCACTCCTCATACCACTTCTGCTTGTTTGGTCTGTTCTGAACGTCCACACAGATGGAATGTGATGAGTGAAAACACCTTAGAAATGTGAAAAATCTCCTGGAATAACCATGGATAACCACGGATGATCTGAAGTAAACTGATAAAAGGCCCCTTTGGAAAAGCAAGAGTGTAAAAAACACACACTTTTCTGCCCCTTTCCGGAGCCATGTTATTGCATAGATGTTGGACATTCCATAGGCAGAGTTGCACAAACACACATTCTTCCAATTATCTGTTCCTGCAGCCGTGCTGGCTTCTTCTGTCGAGGTTTTGAAATATGGACCTTTGACGTCACTGACACCACGAGGATTAAGACACTAAAATAAAAGCTCTTAAGAAAAGAAACAAACAATGAATACAATAGTCACTGTTTTAGTTTTTTTTTTTTATTCTTGTTGTAATAAAAAAAAACAAAGAAAAAAAAACAACGTACACACACAACATTCAGGCATAAACAGTTAGTACAGGGCCATGTTTAAGACACAATTTAATATAATTGATCTATAGTAGGCGCTCTCTTCTCCGTCTCTTTTGGGGGGTCTTTGAACTGGGACTGTTGAAGACTGTTCTAATCACGATGTGTAGTCTGATGCTGCTCAGGTGGTTTAATTTAACCCGATCTTGAAAATTGGTTTGCCGTTGGCAAGCAAGACAAAACGACAGGAACAGTAAAATTACTTTTTTAAGTCATTTCAGATTTGTCGTCTGGCCACTAAAGTCATTTTAAACTCACTTCTTAGGTGAGTGACAGCCTGAGCGCTGCATGTGCGTGTTTTTGTACGGCCCTGCTAAATAAACGTATATGTTCGTGAATTTGTGATTTAACAATTGTGTGTGGGAAACCCAGGAAACCTCGGCTCCCAGGCGCCTGCGTCCATTGTTTCTTTCTCCCTCGCGGTCTTCTTCTGTGTGTGTGTGCGTTACTTCCCTCTTTGCCTCGTGGCTCTAATGAGGAAGTAGACTTGGCACTTGGCAGAGTGAAGTGGAAATGGTCTAATGAGTGGGTCAGAAGAGCTGAGATTTTAGGACATTAGCCTTATTATTATTATGAATTACAATAATGTTTTAATTATGTTATTATTACAAGCAATACAATGGCCCTCTCCATCAGAACTCTCCATTACCTCCCCCACCCTCGCCCCATTTCCCCACCATCTAATCTGTTTCTGTAGATCCTTCCTTTAGCCACAATGGAACAGTCTGTCCAGAACATCCACATCAAACAATTCCCTGCACTAAATAAAGCCTGAAAGATCATATATGCTGAGTTGGAGCAGCAGTTGCCGTCACCACTCATTGTCGTGTCCACTCCTCTCACTCTCTTTGGCTCCGCTTCTCCTCACTTTCATCTTTATTGTCCCCAGGAGAGGCAAATAAATATGTGCCGCAGCAGAAGCAGCGTGAAGTCCAGGAATTCTTAATGAAAACGGAGGTTCTACTGTACTGTCCCTCTGAGGCAAGAATTACTAACATAGTGTACAAAACAATTAGAGGCCTCGGAGACTGAAACACAGAGGAACAGGCTTGTTTATCATATGTAAATGTATCTTTGGAACTGTTCTCAAACCACCTAAACCGGGTGTGGGTGCTGAGCTGTAGCTTGTTTGCACTGACTCCTGCCAAGATCATGATGCTTTTAAAGATGTTTTTCAATGGACAAAAACATGAATTAATTATACATTAAATCCGTATGCGTAGATAACAGATCAAAGCAATCAGGTTTAAAGCAATTCTCAATGGCATTACCTTTTTAGCTTGCTTGCTAACAACAAAAAGATGCAGTTTGTAGCATCCTGTGGGCACATAGGCTGAGCTGTTGTATGAAGTTGGTGCAGTTTTGAATAATTTCTTTACGGTAATTGCCCCACAGAGGAAGAGGAATTGCGCCAAGGTGTTATTTTATTTTTTCAAAGGCAATTGTGATTTTGTAGTGATCACAGTGTTTCAGTCAAAGTTTTTTAGGAGCTTTGAAGCAGAAGATGTGAGGGTTCATTAGGGCTCCAGGTCTTAAAGAGACCAGTAACAGTGTCAGAACTAGTTGTTTGTTGACGTCACACAGACACACACACCTGTCACTCCTTGCCTAAAGGCACTGACGCATCAGAGTGACTGAAAGATAAATGAAAATGATTGGACATCAGTGACGCAGCTTTCATTGACGGTCCAATATCTGAGCTTGTTCAAACCTCATCTAACCAATCAGCGGTTGAGAATTCCCAGCACAGAACCCAATATCCATTTTCTAAGAATAAACCCAATTTCCCTCCACAGATGTATCACATACCAAGGTGATGAGTCACTGGTGAGTCAGCAACTGAAACAAGCCTCCATCTAAATCATCAACCGTTCTCCTGATGACCCTCATTAAAGTTAGTAAGTCATCGACGTAGAGTTTTTACAGTCAGCGTGGTCACATTAAAATGTGAGTATCACAGTACCACAGTCAGTGTTTGAAACACATCTGGATTTGTTTTAACTTTGGACATCGAGCGACGTCTTATTAACAATGATTTTGAGCTGAAGTCAGCAAATGGAAAACAGATGCCAATTTCACGTTGCTCATCCAAAAGAACCAGTGCTGGTCCTGCATGAATGAGAAGGTTTGCTTTAGGACAGAGACAAAGTGGACGAGAAACAATTTTGGAATCAGAGCAGATATCACATATTTATCCCACTCTAAAGGAACCTCGTTAAAGTTTTTGAGGTTTTGATCTCATACCGGATTGATTTCTATTTCCAATACTAAAATACCTGGATATAGGTCCTTAGGAGAGTCCAGTCCTTAGAAGCAGAAGGAATTATCTGATGGAAAAACGACTGAAGAACTAAAGTTGTTTCAGAACTTTTAGCCTTACGCTTGAAAAGCATGTGGCAAGAGATGAGAAAATTGTGAAATCAACAAATGAAAATGAACAGGAGCAACATTGGACTTGTACCTATGTCGAGCCTCTGCTTTCCCCTGGTGCAGGAGGGTATACATTTGTGTTAACCCCTGAGCACCTCTGGGTGTCAGCCTGTGTAGTATTCACGCAGGTGTGCATTCTTTCTGTGGGTGTGATTTCAAACAAGCGTGTTTTTCTGAACTCATCTGTTGTAGATACCCCCCTTCTGACGCTCACCAAAGGGCAAGGTTTAAATCACCATAAATGGAGGGCGTGTGTGTGCGTATATATATGTGGTAGTGTGTGTGCGTGTGCGTGCGTGCGTGTGTGTGTGTGCGAGTATAGCTCCTGAAACAACAAGACTGTTTTTCCCGCCGCTCTTGTCAAAGGTAAACATTCCAGTCCTGGGACGTTCAATGCCAAGTGCCGTTTGATCTCCATCATGTGACATCTAAAAGAGGAGGGAAGCCTCCCTCCACCCCCTGACATACACACATTCACCCCCCCCCCCNNCACAGCCCTACAGTGATCCCATGCTTCCCACTGTGGGCATGTGTTTTTGAAAAAACTAGGTCTGTCCCTGACCTCAGATAACTCGTCTCAGTTTGGTGACTGGTCTCCTTCGTTTGTACGGCGGAGGTGAAAAAAAAAAGACTTAACCTGTCCTGGCTTCTCCATGAGAATACTTTACAAGTCCTAATCCCTCATGTCTCCTCTTCTTAACATCAACCTGCTAATTACAGAGACGGTCTCATGCTTCGCTTTACCTCAGCAGCCAAGTCGTCCATGTAAGGCTATACAGGATTATATCAGGCTTCACACACATACACACACACACACAGAGCGGAGGAGGCTTTTTTTCTTCTCAAAGACATTTAGGTTTAAGGCTATAAAAAGAAAGAAATTAAAGTTTGGCTGAAACTAGAATTAACCCGAGACCACAGTTAGCTCTCAGTCGTCCTTTAAATCCAAATTCTCTCACAAAATATGCAAAGTGTGGGCGCTGGCCTGGCATCAAGGTTGAGCCATGGAAAGTCCAAGATGAACGTAGGGTACAGCAGTCACACAGTCATACATCGGGAAAGTCTGACTCGTCTGTAGCTTGATATGGGATGTCTTCAATTATAGGAAGTCTTCTTTTCTTTGATGCTTTTTTTCTGGTTCCTGAAGTTCCTTCTCCGAGTCGTCTTTAACTGTTCCTCGGATTTACTTGTTTTTGATTCTGTCCATCCTGGGTGTCATTGCCTCCAAACAATTCATCTCAATGTATTTTTAATACATCACCCAGACATTCGTCTCCGTCTTCTTCACTCTGCCTCAGTCTCTGCTTCATCTCTTTTGTCCGATGTCCTGTGCTTTGACCAGTTGACCACACGTATTTGCACCTTCAGATAAATTTAACCCGTACATCTTCATCTTTCAACATGGCTAAATCTCTCTACGTCATTACAAACCATCGATGTCTCCATGTTGTCATGGAGTCAACTTTCAACACCTGTATCTACCTAACCTGCTGCATCCTGAGTTGTTGACTTTGAGGTTTCTCTGTTTCAGTTGTAGATCCTCCTTTTGGCTTTTTCTGTTTGGTTGATATTTATTATTCTTGGTTTAATTTTAAAATTATTAGCTTAAATACTTACTAACATTACAAAGAGAACACCACATTCCTTTTCATCGTCTCCATTATGACAGCGCCTGAGGACATCAGGCATTCTTTTTACCCATTCAGTCATTCTTTTTTGCTCCTCTGAATGCATGTCCAAAGATATCCCTGGTTACTCCACGTACGTGAAAATCTTTGTCCCAGCAATGAAAATAAAAATATTTTACGATTAAAATGGGGCCGTTAGATGTGCATTAAGGGACTTCCTGTCCAGTGAGAGTGAAAACTAAACAAACATCTGCACATCCTGTAGAACATACTGTGTCCATTTTTTTTAAATACACGTCATGTTTTATTGAAAAAAGAAACTGAATGCAGTATTTGTTTCTCTTCCACTGAACTGCGATCATTTCCCATAGTTCAGATTATCTGTGCAGTGCAGTATCTCAGTATATCCATTATACTGTATTATACAGTATCACAACTATGGGGAATTGTTTTAGGTGAAGGGCATTAACAGATGACAGGCTGGTACACTCCACAGTTTCTCCAATAAACCTCCACGACTGTATAACTGTCAGTTGTTCCTCATGTCTGGGTCAAGACTCAAGACTTTTTTTAACTTAAAATAGACAGTTAAGCCAATGGATGATGTTACATGAAAGTTCAAAGTACCTGTGACTGACAGCAGGACTGTCCTCTAGGAGCCTGATGACGATCACTGTTGTTACCTACAACCGTTAGCGTTTAAGCATCTGATAAATACATAAATGTGATACATGGTCACTTTGTGCACATTAGCTATGTTTGTATTTGACTCACATTTATTTATGTACTATATACCTATATAGACATGTATATGTATGTGCATATTTCATATATACGTACACATATACTGTAAATATATCTATAAATAAATATAAATATATAAGTGTATATGTGAATGTATGTAGACATACATTATATATAATGTATATATCTATATACATTAAACAAACAGTATACATATATGAACATACAGTATACAGTATATATGTGTATATGTGAGTTATGGTGAGATGGGCTGGTACTTTCCACCAGTTAAGCAAACCCGCAAAACCTGATTCTAATTGCTAAGCGATTGGAACCGAATTTGCCTGCACATGTATGTAATGATGTCAGCATGTCATGGGTGTGGTGGGAGGAGGACGGGGGAC
>NC_024308.1:13155518-13176727 GCF_000523025.1 Cynoglossus semilaevis
GAGCCTTATTTAACTGGAGGGCTGCTTCCAGCAAATGTAGGCACCGTCACGTGAGAGAGTTGCAGCATTTGTTGCACCAGTTGACAGATGATGCAATCCTATCAAGCTATTGCGTGAAGCCGATCACCCCAGACCAGGGTGCATTGATTGGGGTGACCCCGAAAATACAAAGATAGATGGGAAGGTAACGGACTGGGGAGTTCAGAGTGAAACTTTTTTGTTGTGTTTCTTTTATTTACATTTAACACATGTCACAGGGACATGAGGGGTGATGCTGTAGGTGATGATTGTGGACTGGAGGCGGTGCGGGGGGTCAGCGGTGTGAGGACGCCAAATGTCCTGCAGACTAGAAAAAGTCGTGAACAACGTGCGTCCTCGTCCAGCCGAGGGCCATCAAAGTCCCCCAGGGAGGGACACGGGGAGTTGGGATGAGAGCGGGACGTGTCTGCGGTCATGTCAGCGCTGCAGCCACCCCTCCACCCCCACCTCCATTCACAGCCTTGCTCTATTATTGTCTCAGGAAACGGGTAATTACTGCGGGACATGAGCGCGCAAAGGGACAGTGTGTGTGTGAGAGAGAGAAGAGAGAGGGAAAGGGGGAGAGAGAGAGAGAGAGAGAGAGACGAGGGGCTCCCATCATCACTGAGTCAGTGAACACACCACATCCCGAAACCCTGACTCACCCGGCCCTCATGTAAACGTTTATCAATGTTTGGACTCTTCATCTCCATCGTCTCCATCATCAGCATTCCTCTGGGATGCACTGAACGGGGGGGACGAGGGGGACCGGGAATGGGGGGGGGGGGCAGGACGGGGGGGCTCTCCGCGGAACCGCGGGGCCGGGCGGCATTTGCGCTCATTATTCAGTTTAAGCCCCACTTTCTAAGTTGCGTAAGAAGTAAAAGTTATTTAAAATGATACATTGAGAGAAAATGTTCAAATTGGTAAAACACGTGGCAGTTTTTAGTAAGAATTGAGCTTATTTTAAAGTCGGTTAATCCCGGGAGTGAACTTTTGATGTCAAACACGTGGAAAGGCACAGACAAAATCCAAAAACGCGGAGTTGTGTTTGACATTTGCGTTTGTGTTGCTGTTTCCCTGCGCGCGCCTGTGCTTGTGCGTGAAGAGTTGGGGGGGCAGTTTGGTGTAGCACTTCAGTGAGAATAGAAAAGAGGAGGGGGTTGGGGGGGTCTTGAGTTGCAACATCAAACACCGGTGTCGTCATTCACCGGCGACGTACGTGCACCGCAGGCTCTGTTCCAAAATAAATATTGACGTGATTGTTGTATTCAAATGAAGCGGCTCTGACCGGACAAGGACGGACCAATCAGAGCTCACGGTGTCATTACACCTTCTTTTCAGAAATCATTCATAACGCGCCGTTGCGTCAAATGCGCACGGAGGAGCCGGCTATAAATACGGCTGCGCGCAAGGCACAGTTAGACATTTTCCCAAAATCAAAGGAAAGACAAGAACTGGGAACCCGACGACTCCAGCTTTTTTCTCACTCTCTTCTGCCTTCCTGACTCTATTTACATCCATCTCTACCATGGTGTCCGCCGCTGGATTGTATGTGAAACACGGCGTGGTGGTGCTCGCGGCTTCGGTACTGCTGTGCTGTGCCCTGCTGCCCACGGGGACGCAAGGGTCCCCGGTGTTAGGGCATCCGGAGCCGATCCGATGTGCGCCGTGCACTCCGGAGAGGATGAGCCAGTGTCCGGCTGTGGCGCCCGGATGTGCCGAGCTGCTGCGGGAGTCCGGCTGTGGATGCTGCCTCGTCTGCGCGCTGAAAGCCGGGGATCTCTGCGGGATCTACACGGCGCCCTGCGGCTCCGGACTGAAGTGCACCCCAAGACCCGGCGAACTGCGGCCGCTGCACGCCCTCACCCGTGGACAAGCCGTGTGCACGGAGAGCGCGGAGCCGGAGCCGACCCCCGAACCCCAGATTCAAGGTATGTAGGCCCGTCACCTCCACATTTACCCACCTCCTCATCCAACAACCGTTCAGCCTGTTCTGCTTCACCGTCACTCACTGCCCTACTCATCCTCCCCCTCTTCCCCACCTCCATCAGATCAGGGAGAGCCAGAACCAGAGATGGACAACACTGCCATCATCTCGGACCCCGGCTCCAACCACTACCCCCCCGGTCACAGTAAACCCTACGACCCGAGGCAGGCAGCTGACGCTCAGGAGAGCATGAAAGCCAAACTCAACGCCATCCGCAAGAAGCTGGTGGAGCAGGTGAGCCGCCGACCTTGCATCACTCACTGCGTGTATCTTTTCTATTATAGCCATCAGAAGAAATATGTTCTTAAAAGTTTTTTAGTCTCGATTTTGATACGTTCTTGCGAACCACAAGGGGGAGCTCGTTTCCTTTTTATTTTAATTGTGTCAGTGTAGGGAGCCTGCGAAAGCAGAGAAAAAAAGAGGATGAAGATCGCATTTTTTTTTAAGTAGATTGAATATATTCCGCAAATATCACTAGTAATTTCTAATTAAATTAGGGCAACGTTAACGTGTGGAGGAAGTCCAGACTTTACGCACAGAAAGCTAATTGTTTACTGAAAAAATCTTTCTCATTTGAGCTAAGCTTTACGACTAATATTATTAACTTAAATTAGAAATTCATAGTTATATAATTATAAAAGCACCAACCCCGAACCTTCAACAATTAAAATCTGCTCTGAACTCAAAGACACATTCCAATGTAATCTAAGAATCCTTGGACCAAACTCAGAAAATATTTATATTTCTAACTTTGGAGTCATTAATCCAATGAGGAAAACTGGGAAAAAATAATCAGAAGTCTTAGTTTGTAGACACTTGTCATCACACATTCACTGTTTATTTATTGGTCAGATCAGTTGTTTGATGGAATTAAAATAGTGTCAGTATATTTGTTCAAAGAACCCCGTCTCACCCCTTGTCTCTCCCCATTGTCTACTCAGGGTCCCTGTCACGTGGAACTGCAAAGAGCCTTGGAAAAAATCGCCAAATCCCAGCAGAAGTTGGGAGACAAGTTAACCAGATTCTACCTCCCCAACTGTGACAAACACGGCTTCTACAAACCCAAACAGGTCGGTGTCCTCAGCTCATATTGAACACCAAACTTTATTTAAATACCCTCCCTGCCCCCAGGGGGTGAATTCACAGGAGAATGACTCAGTCAGGATTATGTCAACTCCAGCGTTGGAGTGACTGTGGTTGTCCCAGTGTGACGACTGGAGGCAGGGATTTGTTTCAGCACTCGTTGGCGGTGTGACGTTAGCCAGCATGACCGTACACGTGTGTGTGTTCAACATCTATAGGCTGAAAATGAAAGGCGAAGTCATCTGTCAGCAGCTCATCCTGTATGTATGTCCTTGTTCAACAGTGTGAGTCTTCCCTGGACGGACAGAGGGGGCGATGTTGGTGTGTGAACTCCTGGAACGGCAAGAAGCTTTTAGGTTCGACTGACCTTCCTGCAGACGCCGAGTGTCCTTGAAGCCACTGATGCAGAGAAATCACAAAGAAAAGAAAAAGAAGAAAAAAAGCCACTGATTTGTTTTTATTTTTATTATTATTTTCCTTTTTGACAGCTGTTTATTTATTGATCTTGTCCATGGTGTTTAATTCAGGTACACTGTCATCACCCTCTGCTTCCAACAAACACCCGTCCCAAAGAGAATGAAAAAAAAATCTTTAATTGTTTTTTTTTTTCAGAAAAGGAGATTTTATTATTGTATTTCTTATACTCCTCAGCCTTATTTATTTCATTGTTACTACATTTTTTGTGTAATTATTTCATGTTTATTTATATTTTTTCCTTGCCTTATTGTTATAATTATATTATTATTAATATTGTTGTTATTTTTATGATTTGTATAAATTGTATATATGATTCTTGGCCCTGAGAAACTCTGCTGCTGAGTTGAGCTCGCTCTACCCTTAAAGGAGTTGTCTGGAGGAACAAAAGCACTGAGTGACCAAATGTCATTTAGAAGTTGTATTTTTTTTGTTCTTGTTTGTTTTGTTGATTACTTTCTTTGTTCTTCATGTAATTTTTTTATATTATAATCTGATGTCACACATAATCAGCTCTTGTCAGCAAATGCAAACCTCTCAGATGGGAAATCCTTATTAACTCAGAAAACAAACGGTCTCAGAAAACGCTTCCCATAATTCCTCGGGGCTGCAGATTACACATTAGAGGAGGTGCTGCGCTCCCTGCGCTGCCTCTTAGACGGGTATTTCTACATTTGACCTACCTCCGACATTTACAATGTGTCTGCTGTCACTGTGTTGACGTTAACTGTCGAACAAAAAAGTTGTTTCACTTTTTTTTTGTCGTCGTCGTCGTCGTTGTTGTCGTTGTGTCGTTCTCTCTGACCAAGATCACATGACCACAAAGAGCAAACTGCTCAGCTCTGTATCCACATGCTGCTGTTGGAGAGAGAACTGTTGTTAATGTGAGTCTACTCCAAAGTGACAAAAAGCTCACCCGTGTGTGTGTACATGTGTGTGTGTACGTGTGTGTGTGTGTGCATCTCTCTCGCTCCGTTGTAAGAGAAAAAAAAGGTGATTATATTTAATAAAAACATTAACCTCACGCCTGTGTTTCACCTCAGCGAGGTTCAGTTTTTGTTCAAACACGACTTTTGCTTCAGGACCTGATTATGAAAGCGAAGCAGACCTGGACCACAGTTTTCTATTTTCATCCCGTTTGTGTGCAGAGTGTTATCACGCTGGTCCAAAGTGGACGTCCTGGTCTAACATTAGACTTTTTTTTTTTCTCTCTCGCTCCGTCGCTGCCTTTTGACCCGCGCTCTGTTTGCCTTGGTTGGGCACAGGAATTTTGCTTCAACCTCTTGTGCCCGCTGCCAGCCTGCCTGGCACCAACAGATTTATTTTTATTCTTTACATATTGAACCTGCGCTTCATCCCTATTGACACATTCCAAGACTGAGGGGAGCCTGATTGCATTCAAGGACTTCAACAGGAGCAGATTTATGTGTTGATTGGCTGCAGACATCACAGTGAGATGAGGAGAGGACGATTGAATTATTAGCTGCTGATGACAACCAGAGGCTCTTTCTTCCCAGTCGTATGAAAACCCAGCGACAGCAACACAGCATCCAGACTCTGGGACCATTTTAGGTTAAACTTCACACTGAAATTAAGATAATAAAATAGAATCAGCTCAGATTGATGGTTAATCTGTCTTCGTCTGTGGTACAGTTCCAAATTTGTGCTGCATCATCATGTTGTGTAATAAAACCACATCATAATCCAGGTTCTGTAAAAGTCTGGCGTGTCTTTCTCCATCACAGGGACTGAAACATTCAGGTGGAAAGTCAAAAAATGCTTTAGAACTTACTAGTTTATCCCCAAATTCTATCTAGTTACACATGATTTGATAATATTATGGGGCCACATAAACACAGCCAATCAGGAGGCAGCATTTCAGATATGACCACATTAGTGAAGGTGGTTAGAGTAGTGATCTGTAATAGTCTGAAACTAAATACTAGTTTAGTGGATTTCAACCTTAACCTTTTTTTTCTCCCTTTTTTTCCAATTCTTTTGTAGGAGGCTGGAACATATTGGCATACTGTGCATAACCAGTAGGTGGCAGAAACGCAACTCAATTTTTCCCAGCTGCCATAAAACTTGAAAGAAGAAGAACAAGGATCCCCTCACAGCAAAAGTCTGGAAAGTGTAAGTGTGAAATCTTTCTCTCTTTTTTTTTGTAAGGGGATTTCAATTAGTCTTTAGCACCCCCTGCAGGGTTGTGAGTGGTAACTAGCTGCTGTTTGCGAGTTTACCTTACCATAAACCAGAGACACCATGACAGGATGTGTTCAGTTTTTATTATAAAAAGACATTAAATACAAATTATATTTTGAATCAAAGTCATTTCCTTTCTCTGTGTGATTTCTAGATGAAAAAGTTTGAATCAAAAATACTTTTTTTTGAAGGAGAAACTTGAAATGGAGAAAACAAACAAACAAACAACAACAACAAAGAAAATTGTATTTGTCACCAGAGAGATTCCTAAAATGACCAGCAGGGGGGTTAAATAAAATATGAAAGTGAAATAAAAAGTGACATTTTAACAGGATTGTGACCCTGGCTCTGCACTAACACACTGAGGGGGTGGGGTGTGGGTCAGGGGTACATGGAGAGAAGTGATTTCAGTGAGAGGTGAGAGGTTCACTGGGTGAGACCTGAGTGTCCGACTGACACAGTTTTTACCCCAGGCTGAGAGTGGCCTGCTGGGCACGGAGCTTACAAACCACTTACACCACTGAGCAACAGAAGGAAATTCCCAAAAAATATATAACATTCATTAGTGATTATATTCCCAAAAATACACTGAATCATATCGACTTTGCTGTGCAATCGGCGAGTCACTGAATTGTTGACCTAATTTGGATCAGCTTATAAGTCTTTCTTAGATAAATAATTTTTTAATTATTATTTTTAAGCACTGTACATGATGTCTAGTCAGACACATAGCTGGCCAGGAAATAATAATCATAATAATAATATAATATATATAAAAAGACACACTTACAAATATCAGGGAGGGAATAGCTTAACATATTTGTATGTATGTTCCTCCCCTTACATCAAGTCTTTGAATAGATGGGGCAATAGCACCAACAGGCGGGGTGTAGAGTTGCTGCTGTCTAATTAAGGAAGCGGACGGCCGATTTCATGCTACCAAGCTACTGGGAAAGCATTCTCAGTCGGCACTCTCCACTTTTCAAGTCTTTACACGGGATGTGGGAGAGCCTCGGGCAGGAAGCTCCTCGGGGGAGGACCACGCCTCCTTCCTCAGGCCCCCCACCACTCGTGTGAATGCATATTTGGTGCTGTGTCCACCTCGTGGAGATTTGTTGGCATACGATCATACAAGCATTTTTCAAAGAAAACAAAACAACAAAAATAGAAAATAAAACAGTTGCATTGAATGGATTTTTTTTTTTTTTTCTTCGAGGGCTTGTTTCGCTAACCTTGCTGTCAGAAGTCCTGGTGTAGCTTCAGATTTCTCTCTCTCTCTTTCTCTTGGTGTCTCTCTCTCCTTTCGAGTTTTATATTATTATTGTTTTTTTGCAGTATCACACTGTGTCATCTGACATTACCTCTAAGGGAAAGGTATGCAGACAGGTAGGTCCAATTGTCTTTAACTGCTAGCACTGGCGAGCTAACTGGCGCAGCTAAAGTGCTTTAAGTGCTTGTGCTTGAAGCATAAGGGCAGCTGGCACCTGTGGCTGAGTGAGACGGTCACACCGAGCTCACCACCATTTTTTTTTAAATTTTAAATAAGTCTACACCAGGTTGCACCACTGACAGGAAGAGGACCAGAGTTGTGCGTGGGGAGCTGGAGGTTAAAAGACAACTTAAATTATTGGGACTGAGGCAGGGACAGAGTTAGGCACAAAGACACAGACAAGTTCTACAGACGTCGAAGGGAGAGGACATGCTGGAATATAAAGTCTCCGCAGCGGAGCTGAGGACAGGGCGAGGACACGGGAGAGCAGGTTAGCGTTAAATTATAGTGTGCGTTGGGGCATGAATGGTCAGAGACAGCAGGGGGCAGGAAAGCGGCAGAAGACAGACTGAGCTAACCAAATGGCTTCCATAGTCTGTGGGGCAGCATGTGAATACCTCCATATAGTATCCAGACTCCATATAGACTCCAACAAAAAAAAAATCAGCTTGGGAGTCTCAAACCCTCACTGTTTGTTTGCGTCTACTGCAGCTAGAAAACAGTAATGCGTTTTTTTATTCCTATTTTTTTCTTTTAATTTGAAAGAATAGGTGACATTACCAACTGGAGTACGTAAAAAAAAGCCGATCTGTGGTTCTGGTGTTATTTATAGTCTGGTTTTTGCATCAAGGACTCTGTGCAGCAAGGCTCTAATACATTTTTATTAGTTATAATAAATGTCTAAAAATTGACCTGGACGACTGAGGACTCACTGATCCAAGTGATGTCCCACCATGGACACTTCAGCAGCTTAGACTGTCCGACAGCCGCCGGCTCTTTTTAGGGAAGATATATTTTGGAGGACGGACAGAGTGGATTTTGCTAAAGGCCTGGTTTCAGAAGTTTGTGTGGATGTTTTTATGCTGTTTTTACCGGTCTGCCTTGTAATCATCCGTCGCCCTTGTGAAGCGAAGCCAATCATGGCTGCTGTGGCTACAAACTGTCCAGAGTGTCGCTTCTGAGCCTGCAGGGGGAGGAGAGGGTTTGAGACTCAGAGGGCAGATTTTCAATGGGGAGTTCCTTAAGTCAAGGACCACAAAGGGTGAAGGAGAGAGGAGGCTCGGAGAGGTGGGTTTGTAAGGCACCGTAACTGCCTCCACTCCCTGCCCTATATGGTAGCAGGGCAAAGGGAAAAGCAGCAGGCAGTGGGCGTCACGCTGGATAAAACATAAAAAAAAAAAAAATCCCTGCCGTCCCATAATCCTTCACTTCAAAATGGACCCTGAGCCAGAGAGTGTGTGGTGTTGTTTTTCTTTTTACCTGCATTTGTTTTTAGCGGAGCCGGGGCTGGAGCTTAGTGACGTACAGTATTTACACAAGTAAAGCACCCGCTCACTCTCTGTGATGCACAGACATGCAGCTGTGTGAGACACACACACACACATTCACACACACACTCACACACACACTTATGCACAGACAGACAGACAGACACGTAGACATGGTGTTGGTGCGGTTTTTGGGGTCACAGTCACAAACAAGTCGTCTTTAAAGTGAGTGGAAAAGTCCCTCCTTCCTCTCTCTCTAAAAGAATAGTGCAGATGATAGGATTCTCTCTCTCTCCTCCACTCTATCAGCTTTCAGCTTATTTATTTTGTATTAAAGAAAGGATAGACGGCCCTGACACACGGGACAGACAGCTGTGATGGACAGGAGGCTTTGGACGCTCTGGATGAGGCTGTGCTCCCCCCTCGCCCCCCTCTTCTCTTCCACCCCTCCCTCCAACAGACATAAAACCTAAATCAAAGGTCCAGAGCTCCTTCAAATGTTTACACAGTTCTACAAGTTAGAGCAAAGTAGGCTTCTTTTCTTTCTTTCTTTTCTTTCTCCCAACCCATCGCCTCCTCATCCTCTCCTCCACCCCTCCCCGGTCGCTTTCCTCTCTCCTCCGTCCACTCGACGTGCCTCCGTCCATCCGTCCCCCCCACCCCCTCACTTGCTCTCCAGGTTGTAGCACTGCATCTCTCCTCCCCGCTCCCTGCCGTCCAGGCCTGGTAGTGGCTGTCCGTATTTGTCCACACACCAGCAGAAACCCCGCCTCCTGCCTTTGGATGGACGGCACTGCAGGAAGAAAAAAAGCAGAGAATCGTATTCATTCACTTACACCAGAGTCAGTTAGAAAGACATCTTGTTGTAAAAATCCTATTAGAGGAAAAATGAAGAAAACGCCAGCTGAGACGGAGATGTATGTGAGACCTGTGCCAGTTGGGATTTACGTGGTGCAGTGGGAGGAAGTCTCCCAGTTTGACAACACACCTACAGTAACACCTGGGACAAAATCCATTCTTCATCTGAGAATGGAATGGAAAGAAACCCATTTAACTTTAAATACTTAAACACTTAATACTCATAATAGAATCTGCTGATTCAGCGACCGGGGAACCGCTCACTACGAACATCTGCAGACCCATGAGCCAGTTTTTTGTTTTCCTGATGGAGTTCAGTGTCTCTTTCTTACTTAATTAAGCAGGTCGACGATGTCAGCAGTTTGGTTGGTATTTTACATCCAAGACGAAGACTTACTGAAGGATTTGTTCTCTTGTCCTGTAGAGGCACTAATGTCTCTGATAGATGAGGCATTTGGGTTCATTCGTCAACTGAATCATGGGAATATTGCTGCTCATTTAACGTGACACTTGAAGTGTTGACTTGAATGCAGGGAAACGTATTAGTTAATTTTGTATTTTGAAATGTGCGATCAGCTGAATCAGTTTATGGAATGAATTAGTTATTGTAGCATCAGACATGGTTACCTGAAAGAGGCCGGAAGCAAGTATACATTTTTTTTGTTGTCCCACAGTTTAACTGATGTTAATGGATGGCAACATCTTTTTTTTATATGCACTATATTTGTTGCACCAGCGGAGGTACTGTTGAGTTCACTAACATCAATCAATGTGATTATACTCTTCCTCAAAGTCAAGAAGGAACGTGAGGTACTAAAGTAATGTCTATGTGTGTGTTGGAAGTTTGAGGGGGTGGGGGAGTTGGTGGTGGTGGGGGGGGGTTGTCACTCGCCGTGAAAACAGATTAGGGTTTCCAGGGTGAGGAGTTATTATTCTGACGCAGCTTCATCAACACTGCCTTACATGTGCATTGGTGTATTATAATAACAGTCAATCACTGTGTTGGCTGTTAGATTTCAGATGCTCGTCAGAAGGCCAAGTCAAATATGAGTAAGACATCATCGATCACAGACAGGAATGTCTTCGCTGCTTGGGTTTTATGTCGTAGATAAACACCGTGGGCCGAGCGGCTGCTCCTGAAATAAAACAACAACGCCGGAGGCATCTCCTCTACTCAAAGAAATAACACCATCCTGGGGTGTTTGTATCATCATTCATAACCTGAGTAGTGTAATTGCTACCATTAAAGGACAAAGATGTCCAGTCGACATGATCACGTTCATCATGATCATGATCATTGAGTCACTTCTCCTCTGGTCATTGGTCACATGACATTATTGGATCAGTTCAGTTTTACATTATGGGAGGGGGGGACAGTATGTGGTATGTTGCCCTAAAAGAAGTGGTGTGACATGCGCTTTTTTAATTTTTTAATTTGCATCAATACTTTATGAGAGTAATCGATACTTGAGTACTGATCTATGGATACCATGGAATCAATACTCGCTTGCTGAGGGTTGTGATCTTTTTGCCACATCTGGACTAAAAAGCTCTGATCTGTTCAAATCCAAATCTACTCGAGATCCCTTCATGGATGTGTTCTCCTTCAACTGGTTCAGTGGTGATAAAACCCGACACCAGTTTGTCTCTGTGACTCATTCAGAACTGTTTATCAGGCCTATGTTCTACTGAGCGGCGAGGAGGGAAAATACCATGAAAAAAAAACATGTTTTGATAGAGAGAGGCAGGGAATGAAGAGCCCTCTGAGTGAGCGAGAGCGCAGGAGTGTGAAGGTAAACAGAGAGTTGCTAAAATATTTGCCAAGGCCAGTTGGAGGGCTGCAGGGAAACCAGCTCTGCTATTCTGGGAAGCTGGCAGACACTCAAAATCATCTGGAGCTGATTATGGCCTGCTCGTGCACGCCTGCTGGTGGTGTGTGCACATCAACACACACACACACGCACTTAATCACATGCGCCTTTCAACATGTTGGCACACATAAAGGAATTGTATGTGCTGTACATACAGTAGACATGCCACCCACCTGCTCACACACAAGTGCTCACATGTTTGTAGGCCAGCGTTGAAATCAAATGTGAGCTTCATGAGCAGCAGTCTGAACATGAAACAGTCTGGATGAGCTACATCGTGATGATAACTAATCCTGCTCTCTGGAGCAGGAGCTGAGACCGATCAGCAAAGTCAGACACACCTGTCTGACAGTAGCACAAAGTCAACTTTACTGCAGGTAGAGTTGCAACTATTACAGTAGAACCTTTTCGAACTTGATACATTCTTGAAGGCCGTTCATGAACCGAAAAATTCGAAAACTGAAACAATTTTCCCCATAGGAATCGATGAAAATATTTAGATCTAACAAAAAAGATTAACACAACTAAATAAAGAACAAAGCTATAAATGAGAAGGCAATTTCATTCATCTTTACCGGAGCTGAGGAGTCGTGATTGCGTAATGTTCACTTCGCTTTCTCACAAATTATTGTCTCCAAAATACTGTCGCCGGCCAAGTGTTTTTCGTTGATCCAAATTAGTAGCAACTTTTCCACTTCTTCTAATGTCTGAGATCTTTGCTTGGTGATCACAGTCACTCCTTTGGCAAGCCTAGCTTCTTTTATTGCTTCCTTGTTCTTAATGATGGTACAAATCGCTAAGCCAAACCGTAAAGCCAGATCTGAAACATGAGCGCCGTTCTCATCTTTCTTCACTTCTATTGTTGTTCTCACTATTTTTCTTTCTTATGGTGATTTATGAAATAAAAAAATAGAAGAAATAGCACAACTGCAAAATCAGACAGCAGTTCTTAGCGTGTACTGTATATCCCGAGCGCGGACTGATGCCACACACTTGTTGCTTGCTTCTTGTTCTGCAACCGAGTTATGGTACGACAACCGAGGTTCCACTGTACTTGTTCTGCCTAATACTTACAGAAGACATCAATGCTGCTGTGTTCATGCTGAGTGAAGAAGTTTTGCCCATTTGTGATCCACATCTGTTGTGAACAGTACAAATATGACCCTGGACACTTCCATATATGGTCCTACAGTATGTCAGATTTCAGTCAGACAGTCGGTCAGACAGTCGGTCAGACAGTCAGTCAGTCAGTCAGTCAGTCAGTCAGACAGGCTTCTGAGTGTGACCAGGTGTCTGTTTCCGGCAGCGTCTACATCCACGTGCAGCCTGAGAGCAGGATCAAAGGCTGCTTTATAGAGACAGAGGCCTCTTAAAATACCTAGCCAACAACTACTGCAGCAGTCTGGGGGTATACGACACTCTCCCCCCCGCCACACACACACTCACACACCCACTAACATCATCAGTAGACGCTTTTAGATGAAAACATCTTTTTCCTCCTTCCTGCTATCTCTCTCTCTCTGTCTCTCTCCATTTCCCTCTTGTTCTCTCTCTCTTTTCCTCTCCTCCTCCTCCCCCTTCTTTCATTCCTCTTACTGTGCCAGGATCTGAGAGTCTGCGGGCAGGTTCTATTTTCGCCCCAACCCAGTGGACAAGTCTGCGGAGAAGAGCTTAACATTGTGTTCCCTGCTCTGGTTAATGATGATGGAGTCCTGTGTGTGTGTGTGTGTGTGTGTGTGTGTGTGTGGGAGAGTTGAAAAGCCAAAGGACCAAAGGAGAGACGGAAGGGAGAGGAAGAGCAAAATGTGCATGTGTGCATTCCCCCGGTTGCTTGGCTACCTTTGAATTTCCGTTCAGTCTCTCTTTCATCTGTGAACTATTAGCAGTCATCTCAAGCAATCCTTTCTTTATTACCTCACACACACACACACACACATTGCAGGACAAGGCGAGCGACAGCCAAACTTCCACTGAGTCACCTCAGAGTTTTCCCTAATGAAGTCGAACAAACTTGTACGGGTGACAGCTGCAGAACAGTAGACTGAGAAAATGCAAAAAAAAAAAAAGGTGCTGCAACACTATATTTCCCTGCAGTGGTCTCGTCATTTACATTTTATTGGGAAAAAAACACAGTCCATCTCATCAAAGGAGGTGAAAAGCCATTCTCTGAAGGTGGTCTGGTCTAATTGGACCAAAACCAGGAGCCCTTACCATCCTTACTGCCTTCAGGTCCGGCCCATGTGAATGTGAGACTCACCTCCAGTATAGACCGAGCGACTGCTCTTAGGTCTTCATCGAGGAGGTGGTCTCAGACTACTTTTAAGTCAAACCTGAATCGGTTCATTTTTTGCTGTTAACACCATTTTATTACTCCATACGATTATTAGCGGTCCAATTATCCCGCCACCTTCTCCAATATAAGCCCTTGGGTTTAAAGAGTCGTGTGTGGTACATGTACCCCAGGGTAACGTTCAAATGAACAGGACCTGATTGTACTTAACGACGGACAATATCCTGCTACAAATTTAAAACAGAAATTTCCCTCGCTGGCAACCTCTTTGGCTAGCCAGAGCGACTAATCAGAAAAAGTCAATTTCAAGGCTTTGGGTTTTGACTTTGTGAATGCAAAATGGACCAGGCCAGAAAATCCATTCAACCATTTCAGACTGTGGAATGGTCCTGTGTGTAGGACAGTGTTTCCCAACCTTTATTGAGCCACGGCACATCGATATCATCAGGAAAACGGCACACCACCAGACAAAAATTCCTCAAAAGTCTGTGTTATGAAATATAATCATCTTCTTAAGCGATCTTCTTCAACATCTCTGATTATATTTTTAGTTTTCATAGCCATCTGCTGCCACCTAGCAGAAGAATAATCAGTTGTTCTGCATTTCAAGCTTTGACATGCAAAGAAAAAACATATTGCGGAATTGCTCCATATTAGATATGTGTTACATTGTCTGATTATGCTAACTAACACTTTTGATTTTATCATTTGCAAAAATAGGTATAAAACAATTTTGTCATTTTTTTCCAAATAATAAGATGTGCAAGGAACTTAAACAGTGGTAGCCCTGTGCTCCACTTTGGCAGTTCCTGTGTATTCTAATGCTCAAGCCTCTAAAGTAGGTACTGTCTTAGAGACCCCCCAAAAAACAGTACAGATTCTTCCGAAGCAGTTAGGAAAAAAACGACTGAACTGAACTGGCTTGTTCTCATCTCAACATCTCATCCAAGAGGCTTCTTCACTTGTTACTGACTGCTGGTATTCAGCCTCTCAGAGTCTGAAAAGAGAGACGTTTTCACTGACGCTAGAGACTGAAAAGAGAGTCGCTGAAAGGGAGTCGTAACTGCTGACAGTTAGAACTGAAGGACCCTCCTGGACTGGAAACATCGTCCAGAAACCCGGGTGACTGAGTCACTGCACTGTAATAAGGATCAGTGATTGATTTTAAATTCTGGTCATTACTGTGCAATGGCACTTAGTTCCTTGTACTGTTGGGAGTTCCAGGTACCTGTTTGTGCACTACCAAACTTTGGAAAGTTTTTCTCCATAAGAACGTGCTCAAAGCTTCAGTGTCTTTGCTGCTTGAACCGGGGTCAGTGTTAGCGTAGCCTCTCAGGAACGAGACAACAACGGCCCTGTCTTTTTAGTCATAAATGGAGGAATGCACCTTTTTTAACTCTACCTGCTCTATAAGATTAACTCCAGCAATATTTTTCTTATACAGCCAGCCTGCCTGAGGACCTCTTTATCTGGCTTAATCTGAGTTGGCATCCGTCGCGAAGCAGAACGCCACAGGCTGAAGGTGAGCAGCGTGAACAGAGCCCTCCTCACAGGTACGCAGCTCGGTCCCACCTTAGAGGCTCACAGAGTCTAAAACCCCGGATCAGTTCAGACCT
Source organism: Cynoglossus semilaevis (assembly GCF_000523025.1). Taxonomy (NCBI): domain Eukaryota; kingdom Metazoa; phylum Chordata; class Actinopteri; order Pleuronectiformes; family Cynoglossidae; genus Cynoglossus; species Cynoglossus semilaevis. The sequence continues at coordinate 13,170,678 of NC_024308.1, forward strand.
CATCTGCACTGGCTCTGCACAGTCCACATGGCTCTCGCTAAAAAAGCACATTTTATCCACACCGCACATTCATAATGCCACCTTTATAGGGCGTGTATGCGTGTGTGTTGTGTGTATGAATGCGTGCTCTTGTAATGTCTGTCTTTATAGCTAATAGCAGCGCCGCTGGGCTTCACGGACATTAAAAGGGGCCTGCTCCGACCACAGGATAAATACAAGCCCTTAAAATGCTGCGTGTGTGTAGTGGCACATGTATATGTACTTGTGAGAGAGACGGTGCATGCGTATGTGTGTGTTCACTGGGAGTAGCTGCAGGATATTGCTTTTTCTAAAAATAATAGTTTAATGAGCATTTAAGAACATTTACTTACAATAATTTGTGTTTGTTTTAGAGAAAAAAAATGGGGACACAGACTTTACATTCGGAAAATAGAAGAACAGGCGACGACTGTAGCGGTGGCTATCAGGGAAATAATGAAATAATGAGATGCTAGAAAGAAACTTTTCATACGTACTTTTGATGATAAATCAATGTGGAAGAATTTCATAATTTCATGTCAGTTTAATTTTGAAATAACTTTTGAGTTTCCTTGTGCTCATTTTTCAAACACGGGGAGTTTCGGTGCCTGAATGGAGTTGTAATAATACTTTTTTTTTGCAACTTAATACAGTTTCTTGACTTTACTCCTCCTGGCCAGAGTCAGACCCAGAAGAAGGGGGAGTTCCAGGAGAACTTTGTATGGTCACTGGCCGTCTCCCCCAGGTTGTTACTGAGCTTAGATCTGGGTTGTACATGACGGCAAAGAATGAGATGGACCTGCAAACCCATTTGAGTAAAATATAGACAAATGGACGATCCTCGCACAGAAAAGTAGTCTGGATAGTCTGGATTTTGACAAATTATAAAATATCAAATAGATGGCAAATTTGAGCAAATGTGTGACAAAACCTAAATTTTGTATGATTTGTCCCCTTAAATATCTGTGTTGTCAGAGTCTGTAGGTTTCAGACTTTTCCTTATGTCTTTGAGCAGTTCCTCTCTTTCCAAAAAGTCATTTGAATCATCAGCATATAGGATATTTGGCACTGGTTTATATGCTGACCTTCCACATTTCTCCAGTTTTGCTATGGCTGGGTATAATAAGCAATGTGGCCTCAAGTAAATATCAGCTGAGAAACTCCCTTGGAAAGTCGTGCCCCCGCTCTCTGCTTATCTGGTCAGTGGGGGCTCGGGATGAAGTAACTTCATCCCTAAAATGTTCCAGGAGAAATGCTGTTTACTTCAGCTTTCCACTAACTGCATTCCAAGTGTTTGGCCCCCACTTATCACACCAGGCTGTGTTTGTGGGGATTTTGCTGCTCACATGATATCAACACTATGATTATAACCACAAACACAAAGTGGAAGTAAACAGTGAAGCTGCAAAAGCTGCTCTTAATCCAGGATTTTCACCAGTCGAACAGGAAACAGTCTGCACTCGCTCACACTGTAGCAGAACAGCCGACACACATATCTGATAATTATTTACAAGAAAACACAATCTGGGAATGACACGGTGGAGGGTCCGTCCTGGAACAAAGATGTTCTGTGTTCCTGGAGGAACAGTGATGTGGTCCAACCAAAGACTATAAATAAGGAAGAGACACTGTCTTCCTGTTTCCAATGTGTAAATGCTCGGAGGAAAGTAGATGTTCTGCTGTTTGCAAGAACAACTCTGTTTGAATGCGTGTGTTTACAGGATGATCGGTCCGACTCTCACTTCCTCTGACACACAGCAAACACTTTATTAGGACTTTGTTGCATAATTACTACTCTTTAAGAGAAACAGATCCAATTGAAGAGCACCACGAAAGCTGAGTCAGCCGCACGGGCAAAGAGTGGTTATCACTTCTGCCTTACACCGTTCACTTACTTTTCTTATCTATGGATGAGAATAAGATGTGTGTGTGACATATCTTATCTGTCCTGGGTTCGATTCCCACAGAAACCACATAAAAATCTAACATTTCAAAGTTAAAGGTTTTGGGGAGAAAATGGGAAAGTTTTTGTTTGATTTAATTATGCATTCATTAACACTGAGTGGATAAGCAGATGGATGGATGGATGGATGGATGGATGGATGGATGGATGGATGGATGGATGGATGGATGGATGGACAATGAACACTGACGACTGCGCAGTTCAAAATTTGAAAGTTACTGTCCAAACTTTATTTTGTTCAAACTTTAGGTTTGTTTCTAAAGATTTATACATATTTTCCCAACGAGTGGAGACGGCATTAAACAACAGAATTAAAACTGCACACATGCAGGTAACACATTGGCACCACTATTGCCCTAGTTGTGGCAACTAAAACAAGTCCATATCCCTCAGTCAGGAGGAAGGAGTTGGAATAGAGATTTAGGGAGGGAACAGAATGAGGGAGCGAGAGAGACAGAGTGAAAATAGCTGTCTGGGTCCCCTAAGGTTGGCCAGTTATTATAAAGCCATTGTGGTCGGTGTGTACGTTTCCACAGATCCTTCTGAGTCACGCTCAATAAGTCAGCCCTTATGGGCCTGGCACTGTCAGGGCCCAGTGAAGGAGGGAAGGGATGGAGGGCAGGAGGGGAGGATAGGAGCGCAAAGGCACCTGGCGCTCATCCTTAACCCACTGCCTCTTCCTCCTCCTGCTCTGAAGTCCACACACTGACTCCTGTAAGAGTCACACACACACTGTTGTCCCATTCACAACCCTTTGCGGGGTGATTCCTGGCCAAACTAAGGAAGGAAAAAGCAAGGTGGGCGGAAGGGCAGGATGGACGGAATGATGGAGCGGGCAGGGAGAACAAAGGGCCGGTGGACGACTGTAGGCAGGGCACAATGGGGCTAATGATGGGTGGGTGAAAGGCAGAATAAAAGAAACAGGCAGCAGGACAGAGAGGGTGAGACTGTGACGGACATAATGAGTGGATCATTGTTGAGCGTTCATGGCTCCAACCAGAAACCTGAGCCGGTTCATTTACAGGAACCGCTGCTTAGAAAAAAGTTCTGTCCATGGTTGAGTTAGTGCTCAAGCCTCTCCTGCAGGTGACAACGCATGCAAACGTGCACGTGTGCTGATTATAACGTCCGACACTTCCTGTATCTTTCCCTGACCCACAGTAACGTCAAAGCCCGAATTGACCCAAAGTCTTTGCAGGTGACACTGCGTGGAGGAGATGTTCTAATGAAAGGGAAGAGATGTTCTCATCCAACAGCCCATTTGAGTGATTATCATGTCTCTCTGACAGCAGGCAGTCTGCCTTCCTACCCTGAGCAGCTATAATAACACCTTTTCCTTTCAGACGTGGCCAGGCATCACATCTTATACAAACAACTTTATTTCGAGTTAACCCCAGCCTTTATGCACTTTCCCACAATCTATCTATTTGTGGACAGGGAGGAAGCAAATTACGCTGCAGGGAGCGAGTTTCACAAGTTTCTCTGGTCGTCCTGCTGCTTTGTTCTCTTCTTGTGAAAAAATCTGTCACCGACGGTATCCGTTTCAACCGCAGCGTCTCTCAGTGCAGGGGCTTTCTGTTCTGTACTGTTCTGTTCTTTTTCTCTTCGTTGAAAAGAATGTTCCTGTCTGTCACATGAATCAGTGTAAGTGGGCGAACAGAGCCCACAGTGTTTCACCATTTTTCAATATGTTCCCTTTAATATTTGATGTGAATATAAAAAGCGAAAATACCATCAAAGATTGACGAGAGTGAGTACGTAAGAAGGGGAGGGGCCACAAACAGCCCACGCAGCATTGGTTCATTTGGTCTACGTGGGTAAGAAGTGACCTTAAGTTTGAGATGAAGAGTACTATGGACCTGGTATGGGTCATGTGTACTCCCGATACCAAATACTACCAAATTTTGTTACGCTCTTTCATCATTTCTTTTTTTTCTGTTTTTGTTAAGAAAAAACGAGATTGGTTAAAGATTCAAAGTCTCCATTATCTGAACTTGAGCGAACTGTGCACGATGGGTTGAAAAATTAGACCTTTTCCATCAGTGATCATGATCACCGTATCAGTGACCTTTGACATTTTTTAAGGTGTAAAAATAAATGTATTCTTTTTATCCTTATTCACAGCTAAATGGTTTTATCTTTCCCAGGATTGATACCAGCTAGTCGCACGGTGGGTTGTGTCAGGAAGTTTATACAGTGTAAAATCTGTGCCAAACTTACTCTTGATCTAAAAGATCGATCTGATGTGAGACTTCAGACTCCCTGACTCTCAGATCAATCCTGCATTTTAAACGGCAGGATCTGAGTGTCTGACCTTGGGTGCTGTTTTTTTGTGACAACAATAAAAGTGTAATTAGTTTGTATATAAGGAGTGACAGCACTGTAGTTAAAGGTTTTACAGCAATTTTTACTTCTCATTTGACAACACTGGCGTTTGGAGGGAGTCAAAAGACACAATAAACAGACTTGCAGTTGGAGATGACATTCTACGGAACAACCGCTCTGTCGTCTTAGAAGAAGAAAAAAGTAACAAAAAAGAAGTTCAACAATGTTGAGTCAAGATGTTCTAAGGGAGGGGAAAAAAGTTAAAGTCTACACATCCTCCGTTGAACATCCTTCCTTCAGGTAAAGACCTGCGTCATCTAAGGACTGAAGTCAAGTTCCTTCCTCAAGAGATTCTTTTAGATTTAGGGAAAAGGAAAATGAAGCTGGATCACAAACCCGTTGATCAGCTTCAATGATGTGGTTTTAAATTTGAGAGTTGACAATATGATCCAATAAATACATAGAAATAATAAGGTAACACAGCTCAACACTTGACTGCGATATTTGAATATTAAGACATGTCAGAACATGGCGAACCCTGAGATTACTATTCAGTTTCAGTTTGGGTGCTGTTGAACTCCTGCCTGAACTTTCAATCGTACCATTGTAATGTGTGGCTCAGTCGAACCCAAACACAAATCAAAGAATTAAAACATCTTTGAATGATCTCCTCCTGATACAACTAAACCAAACAGCAACAAACAGAAGGATTTATGTTGAGTTCCCTTTTTTAAATCCCTAAAAAGGTTTTTTTGGTTCTTGTTTCTGTTCACCTTTTGTTGTTGTGGAAGAGTCCACCTGAACGATGACACTGACATGCCAACACCGTCAGAACCTCCTGACTACTGTGTGACAGCTTGTGTGTCATGTGTATGCCTAAGCCCCTTCTCCCTCTGCTCATTTCCTCAACCATACACCCCCTGACCCTTCCATCTCACGCTCCATCCCCTCCCATACACCCCCACCCCCTCCTCCCTTTTGCTTCCTTCTTTTCACAGTATTGTCACCCTAGACGTTTCACACGGTATCCTCTTCGCTGTGTTTCCGGTCATAAATCTCTGCAACGCACCGTGAAGGCACATCCCCTCGGATGGATTTAACACAAAACCCAGCGCCCCACAGGCCCGCAAAATAAAGGGCTGGCAAACTCCGGCAGACACACAAACAATAAAACACACACATTTAGAGCAGCATCGTCTCTTACCTTAGCTAACAGTACAGAGAAAATGAATAATAACGGATAGTTTGAAGAAGAACCCACCAGTTTAACTCATCTGAACATAAGGATTGTTTACCTTGAGATGTTTGTGTTTCACTGTTGCAATGTTTCAAGGTAAAATAACTTTTTCTGAATATAATATTTACATCAAGACAACATTAGACCATTTAAAAAGAACATAGATAGAATAGATAGAATCTGTCAGCAATTCTTCAGAAAAACAAACACAAAGTCTAACTGACTCTAAATGGCTTTAATAAAAAGCCAGGGGCTTCCAAAGTAGGGGGCATGGCTCATTTGTGGGGCATTTACGGAGTTTTGAATGTGTCGATCAAAAGGGTCGGAGGACAAAAACAGATCAACACTCAAACACTGGGCACTGCAAAAAGACTTTGGAGCCACTGCCTTGGACAGGGTTGAAGGATAAGGTTGATATGAAGCCATTATGTTCTCCGAAACATTTCCCAAAACCAGACCAGATACCAGGTACCTGGAACTCTGGAGAGTGTGTTTCTGGAAAGTTGA
>NC_024308.1:13176768-13209465 GCF_000523025.1 Cynoglossus semilaevis
TCAGAGGAAATTTGGAGACTTATGGGAAAGAAGTGCTGAAGAACCCGCAGGGATGTGTGTGCGCCTCTGTGTGTGTGTGTGTGTGTGTGTGTGTAGATGCGTGTGGCTGATCTGTGACTCATTGTGCCCGTTGGGGACTTTTGGGGTGACTCATGTCTTATCATAACGGAATCTAATGGCCTTCATCCGACTGATTAGACATTAACTGAACTGAAACCAAGGTAGTCACCTGCCTCCCGTCACATTCCATGCCAGCATTTCCATGCGGGAGTCTGTTAATAAACAGTGGGATCCTATATTGTTGGTCAGGTCAACTGTCCAACTGCTGACCATATTTGGTGCCCACATTTTGCCACATTCAGACACATTCCCACTCTGTATCTACAGTGCTGTCCAGACAAACTAATGTGGGCTGTACAGAGAGTCACTATCTGCCTCTCTCTCTCCCTCTCTCTCTCTCTCCTCCCTCCTCCCTTCAGGTTCACACATGTCGCACTCCTGACTACTCCAATAAATTTCAGATTCCTCCTTTTCTTCTTCTCTGCTCTTGTCTTTCTTCCTTTTTGTCCACTTTGCAAATGAGCAGGCCATGGGTGGCCCAGTCTGCTGCACCACGGACGAGAAAAACTAAACCAGCGACAGCCTGTTTGTTTTCTTTACCTCACCAACAGTGCCCCACACACCTACACGCCCTCACCAAAACTACCGTCATCAAACAAGCGCCATACATACACTCCCCTGCCGCCACATCTATGCCACACACACTTGCAGACCGCATTCTTACATCCCTACCCCCCACGCTCTCCCACACCACACACACCCACAAACACACCTGACCGACTTCATTTCCTGTGAGGCATGAGTCAGACGGCTGCAGTGCACTTACTGAGGTAATACATGGTTATTAGCCATTCTGATAATATAGTGTTGATGTGGCTGTCAAGACAACCTGAGCTGAACAAAAAGGGGGGATTGTGTTCATGTGGATGGGTGGGATGGGTCGGCGAGGATTCTTAGGAAGTGTTCGGGCATGCGGTGGGTCTATTAGCACGTCCTCAGGTGTGTGTGTGTGTGAGAACGTAAAAGGAGAAACTGTGTAAAGCGTGGAAACAGCCGAGAGAGCCATTCACCTGTTTTTTCTTGTAGAAGCCCTTCCTGTCACAGTTGGGTATACGAAAGCCCCTGGGGTTGAGCACGTTGCTGATCTTCAGACTGTTCAGGATGCTCTCCATCTCCCGTCGACACGGCCCCTGGTAACATACACACAAACACACACACAACATTCAGGGAGCAGTCAGGGAACGTGGACAGCTGGAGGAATGTTCAAGCAGCAAGTTAAAAAGTGCTCCTTCCAAACGTTTACAATGAACTCTCTGGACCTTCTATGTCTCTAAGGTTGGATCTCAGCTTTTAGGTCCCTTCATTTTCCACTCTGTCCTGGTTTAAACTCAACCTTGAGGCCACTGCTGCTGATGTTATTAGAGGCCGTTGATAGCCATACCTTCGTTGGCCACAAAATTGTAACCATAAATATAATATTCTGGATGCCTTGTGGATAATTTTTGTGCAAATGCCCGCAAACTTCTGCCTGACGTAGTTGCCGTCCATAATCCCTTTAACCTTATTTAACTTCTGAAATGGTGTTTGCTCGGTCTGCTCCATGTTGAAGAGCTTAAGTTACAAAACGAGACGTCAAGTGGTACCTTCCCTGGCAAACGTCTTAGAGAGCATGTAATTTGTATAATAATGATGTTTTAATGATAGCAGATAGCCTGCAGGGACCCTAAGGTTGGATCTGTGGACCACAAATTGCTCTGCAGAGCAATGTTTTGATGAGAGATTCCCCACATTGTTTGTGTCTTTGTGTGCTTTTCTTGCATGTGTGTAAGGGCAGCACGTGCCTACCACCTACAGTGGCTTGAGCAATGAGCATTTCTGCCAACAGCAGCAGTACAGTGCCAACATGAGAAACCAGGATGGTACTGAAAAAAAAAAAAAAAAAGACGAATTCGCCCTGGTGGCCTGAAACTGTATATCCCTCACCTGAACCCGGGGAAACAAAAAGTTGTAAATAAATAATACAAAAATGTAACATTTTTATGCCAGAGGAATGTTCTTATCAGGTTTTTGTTTTGACTCGTGTGGATTAAAAAAAAAAAACATAGTTCAACAAAACTAAATTAAAATATAATTTCGATATTTATTGTTGATGTGAATTAACTGACCAAAGTAGAACGTTGATGCGATGAGATCCCTGAAGCATTTCTAACAAACTAGTACTTTGTAAGACATTAACTGTGAGTAAAACTTCTTATATTTGGATTATAGATTTATATTAACAATCAACCTCAAAACAATCACCTTAAATATTAAATATTCCTAGAACATACTGAATTGTCATGTGAAATCGATGCAAAATGTCCCCTACTAAAGCTACACGTTGCAAAAGTCACGTTGTATCTCAGTGAAAACCAAGTCCAGTTTTAGTCCAACTAAACATAGACTGTATACAAGATATGGGCGTAGTTATCTGGTTGCAAATTATGGCTGCAAAAGGAAACCCCCCAAAAAGACCCACATGACTTCTGTTGGTTTATTTTTCAGATCCAAATGAAGAGCAATTTGACATTTTCTATGAAACCTTGTTGTGATTGACAACCTACATCAGAGTTAACCAAAGTGTAAAAATATTTAGAAAATGTGATTCCTCTCAGTAATTGTGTTAAGAAGGCAGATTATTCTGAGAGTTTTAATTTTATTATTCTTTCTTTGGCCCAGTGCTACTTTCTGTACTGTTTCAAAGAATTTCTGTTTTATTTTGAAGTTTAAATTGTACTTCCTGGGCCTGTGTTTGCTAGTGATTGCAGACACCTGTGGCTAACACTGCAGCTTCAGATGTGTCTCTCCCAGTCTCTGTGTTCACACTTTCTGCTAACAGTAAGTTTAGAAGTGATTTTCTCTCTGATTCTGGTTGGGTGTTTCTTGTTCAAGTCATTTTTGTTGTGAGAGTGTGAACTTTGTTTTTAAGCCTGTTGTAGCCTCTGACAGACTTAGCATTGGTTTCTGTTCACACAGGGTTAAACTCCTGGACTGATATACATTTTAGGCCGTTTTAAATGTACACACTGAGAGGGTAACAGGTATTTCATAGTATTCTTTTTAGGGTTGGAGTCACAAACGTTACCTTAATGTCTAAATTCTAAATGTTTTTTTTCTATTTGTTTTTTTCTGATTTTAAAGACAAATATCTTATTTTGCTTTGTCAACAAAAAATCTGCAAAACAAATCATTCAAAAGTCAAAACATTAAATGTTCTTATTGGCCAAAGCAATAAATTGGAAATACTATTACGGAATTGTAAAACTAGGTAATATTTCTTTGATTGCTCAAACATGTTATTTAAGTGTACAATGTTATCAAGTTATAAAAGCATAACTTTTCTCTTCAAGGTTTGTGAAGTGTTTAACGACAGTCTTTCAAAAAAATCTGAAATTGTAACTTTTTTTTTTTCAGATTTAGTCTGTAAGCCCCACCAGGGCTCTGCTGTAGTACATGACACTGACAGGAGTCGGAGGCCTTTCTGCTCCTACTTGTGACTTACATACTCGCTCTCCCTCTTGTTTTCCAGGGAGAAGTTGTGCACGTCCACGTTGGCTCCTCCGGACACCGGCTCCACCTTGTAGCTCTGCGTCTTCTTGTTCTGCTCCTTCTGAATCAGCTTGTTGTGCGGTGAAGGCCTGATGTCAGTGGACCCTCGGTAGTGTCCGCCCTTCGCAGTCGCAGCCCCAGGCAACACCGGCATCGGCTGCGTGGTGTTGGCCCCTCCATCTTCTACCTGATTGCCACCGTTATCTGTGGGGGTAAAGGTCAGTCATTTACTTTCTTTAGATGTTGACATATTTCATGACAGTGTCAATAAAATCGCGAATTCCATGAAGTTTTTTGGTCATTAAGGTGACGCTTTGTGCCACATTGCAAAGTGACTTGCATACTGTGTACATCATAACCACATGTCAGGTCTGGACCACGTTAGGGCAAGAAAGAAATTTTACAATAGAATTATTCTTGAACCCGTTTGTCATTTATTAAACTACAGTATATGCCGACATTTAGGAAATGCAGTCTTTTAATTATCCTCTCTTTTGAAACGCTGAACTGCCTTCTTATTTCAACATGTTTTAGATAAAGACAAATGGATTTTGCCTTAAAAAGATTGGGAAATACAACGGGGGACAGATTTCCAAAGAGTTATGGCAGCCATTGTTTTTCCTGTCTTTAGGGTCTGTTTGGGGACGATTAGTTTCTGAGTTATGCTTATGAGCTTTTATGTTTTTGAGATTCTTGTGGAACTCTGGTTATTTTGTTGTTCCTGTTTTGTTTGTCAGCAGATTTTTTTTTTCTTTGCGAAATCTGTTTCACTTTTGTGAATTTAAAAAAGAAAGCTGGGGACTTTCAACTCTTTATTTTTTCCTTCTTCACTTAGCATTTATCTGCTGCTATGTCGCTCTACACCTCCTGTATTTTCTCTTCAAATCTCTTTTTTGTTCTGTTCACCATGAGGCAGTGGGCAGTGGTGGCCTAGTGGTAAAGGAAGCGGACTTCGGTCCGGAAGGCCCCAGGTTCGAATCCACCAACTGCCAGGTTACCCCTGAGATGCACTGAGCATGGCATCGTCCTCAAGCACTGCTCCCCGGGCGCTGACCACGGCTGCCCACTGTTCACTTTGGTGATGGGTTAAATGCAGAGGTTAAATTTCGTTGTGCATGGTGTGCTGTGCTGTGCTGTGTCACAATGACAAATAAGTTTAAGTTAGTTAGTTAGTTATCTATGACTCTTCTCTGGCTTTTTTATTGTATACAGAATATCCACCATCTCTCTAAAGGTCATGAACTACTTGTTGTCATTGGTCCCATATATTTTTTAATTTACATTTTCACTTCTTAAAAGTAATATCAGAACTTTTACGCTGAAAGCTGTTTAGTTGTTCCTTCCTCTTGAATGCATAACCTTCATGTGTAGAAAAAAATAATTTTAATAATTAGTATCCTGTGGTGCTTTGGCCCAGAGGCAATGTCTCTGTCATTGGTGTGGAACCCCAGGGTTCACCTCCTGGGCAAGTTCAAATCCTGGTTAGGGTGGTTAATACCTTCCAGTGGACTCACCACCCGCAGGAAGGTTTGGGGGGGTTGGTACGGTGCAATGTGATTTGGGTGGCGACTGCTGCCCCGCGACCTGGTAACGGATGAGCGGATGAAAATGGATGGATGGATGGATGGATGGATCTTTTTGTAAATGTTATCCCCTTACAAATTGAAGTATGTTCAGTATGTTCTAACCCCCTAAAATATTAATACAAAATACTTCAAGTCAATAGAACATTGACACTCTATCAATTCTACATTGTGGACCCCTGGTTGCTGCTTCTTTGATTGGTGAGGCCCGATGTCAGGGCCACATGCTCCATTCATAACGGGTTGCAGCTGAAAGTCCACATCAGAAGAAAAACCAAGCCATGAAGTGAAAGGGGTTGCGTGCAGAGTTCAGAGAAAGGATTGTGTTAACTCTCAGATCTGGGGAAGCAAAAAAAAAAACCCCAACTGGTTCATTGAAGTTTCCCAAGGGCCACAGTGGCCTCCATAATTCTTTAACTGAAGAAAGACTTTGAAGATGGAAAACAACATCCAATAAAAGACTGCTGAACTCCAAAGTGAACATTCAAAGGAGGAGACAAGTCTGAGTAACTGAGGTGACCAAGAATAGGAAGGTCTTTCTATCTGAGCTCCCGTTGTCCTCTGTGGAGCTAATAGGAACCTCCAGCATCTTCAGGACATGTCACCTGTTTTGGGAGAGCACTCAGCTTAAAGAGACCTGACTATAAAAGGGGGAAGTTGGCATAAAAACCAATGACACCTGTTTAATGCAGGTTGACCCAATGTGGCAAAACCATCAAATGATGGACTGTGTTTTTAGATCCTGGTCTAGTGAACAGTCATGACCTCAGACCGGGTTAGTTCCTTATCTTATACTTAGCATTTCCTCACTTCCTCACAAACACAGTTGAGTCCAATGTCACCTTTTAGTTGAACTTGTGCTGGCGCTAACAAGAGCTTGTGAAGGTGGGTCTTGTTCCACTTCTATTTGAAGTCTGGCTTGTTTTGCTTTATATGTGACAATCATGTGCACCAAGTACCATCTAGGCATTTGACCAGGAAAGAAAAACGAAACAAAACAAGTGACATTACAATTTTTTAGATCCGAGTCAACACAAGCATTGGGCAGCAGCACAAACCTGGTCACAGCAGGACTTCAAATTAAGTTATTTCTTAAATACAGGTGCAACTTTATTGCTGCGGTCATTAAAGTCTCCAGTCAAATGGCAATAGATGATTGGTCTGTGGACTGGGTGCATAAAAACACCTGGATGATCAGTGAGGCCTTTTGTAGAAGTGAACTGTCTTAAACTTAAACCCGCCCTTCAATAATGACCCTCGACTACGTGGTTGAGAAGTCTTGCTGCATAGACCTTGTTGTTTCTTGCACAAGAAGAAAGTAGCGCTCTGTTAAGTAATTACTTTTGGAAAGACATGATCAAGTTAAACACTAATCCTAGTGTAATGAGTGCAAATTAATAATAAAAACATCAAATTTAACAACTTTTGGCTGCAACGTAAGAAGAAGAAAAAGAAAAAAAAAAGATAAAACTCGAAGGAATCTCAATTCATCACTGTAATCTGGCACAAGAATTTGGACTGCCCTAAAGAGGCTTGTTTAAAGCAGACAAATTAAAGTTAGCTCACTGCCTTGTGGGCTGCTTGGTGCCAGAACCCAAGCCAAGTAATAAACAGAAACATGACAATTTCATATCCACAAATTTCTGCAGTATGCAGACCAAGAGATTCAAGGGGACTCAAAGATCCTAAACAAGGCTATTTAAGGATTAGGGTCTCAGAGAGGGAGATGCAGTGGGAGGAAAAGTGGGAGATAAGGACACGGCTGTATTAATAGCCCTCAGTGCTGGAAAAAGATTCCTGTCAAATCATTGAAGAACAGCACGAAGGAGACCATCTGACCAAAGAGGAGAGGGCTACCGACGCTGGAACTTAATTTAGAACCAAGAGGACTAATCTGCTCGCCATGTGCCACCAGCTCCGCCACCAGACCATGTCCCAGAGGAGCGAGGGGACGATGGGAACACACATGCAGTCGGTTGCACAAACACACACCCAAACACAGTTTCAAACCGTTAACTCAAAGCAGATTTTGTGTTGGAGAGCTGCGGCGACAGTGGCCGACGGGCATGTAGGCGTGTAGCCCGTGTGGGCAGGCAGGCTGGCAGCCCACCCTTTCTTCATGACCACCTGATCAATTAGCGATGTGGTGGGGCTCCGCAAGCTTCGGGGCTTACCAGAACTTAGAATAACAACATGGGATGTCAGCGACGGCAACGGCTGCATCCAGACGGAGTCAGAAGGCAGCAGATGCCTCCTGTGGTTTCCCAGAAGTCATGAAACAAAATCCATAAATGTGCACAAGATGAATGAAAAGTGTTGAGCCTTGTCCATAATTCCTGCAAGCAAATACTTTTTTTTTTTATTGTCAATAAAAACTTTTGAGGGAGTGCAGGGCCATTTTTTGTATAAACACATTACGCAATTTGTTTATATAATGACACTGGAGTAAACAGCACAAACTGTGGTCGAGGAGAGTTGTTAATGTCTGGGAGGAGAAGCTGCCGACTGATGGTGGTGACAAGCACCGGACTGCACTGATGCAATGTGACCAATAGGGGTGCTTTGAACCACTGTGACATTCCCACGCGTTGATATGTGTATTTCTGCTATATTTGGCGGCAAGTAGCGGGAAATTTGTGTGAAGAAGTCGTGCATAGTGAGACGAACAGAAAAACTGACAGAAAAACTGAATGTGAACAGAAAAACTGACAGAAAAACTGACAGAAAAACTGAATCCAACTTTGTGGCCTAGCCTGCAGAGAATACTGCCTGTGATTGGAGGATTGCTGCTTCAGTCGCTCTGAACCAGCACCAAAAACCCTTCTGCTCACCGGGTGCTGCAGGCACTGCCGACAAGTACTATTTCACGGGCGGCTCAAATGCAGAGGTCGTTACGTTGTGTTTATATTTGCATGCGTGTGTGTGTGTGTGTGTGTGTGTGTGTGTGTGTGTGTGGGTACTATGACGATGCTTCTTCTTGGAGGCAGAAAAACTTTGCAGCCATTGTTGATAGATGACAAATGTTTGCATGTTGTGCACGTGTTGGTGTGTGCCTGTGAATGTCAGTGTGTGACTGCGTGTGCTTGCACACCACACATGGCTGTGGCCAAACCAAATAACCAGGAATTAGAAAACACACACAGAGGCTCCTGGAGGCCTGACGTCAGCAGGGCCCAAAACACACAGCAGTGTGTATTCACATGGAGGTGGCATGTGTGCCGTGTCACCAGTGTGAGCAGCGTTTCATCCATTCACATGGACGCTGGTCCCACCGGTCGCTGCTTGATAACGGGCTGGGATTTGGTGTTGGGTGTGTGTGTGGGTGTGTGAGTGTGTGTGTTGGGGAGCCTCACACATGCATACATATACAGACACACACCTTTATACACAGTCCACACTCCACACATATGACATGGACTTGTAAAAACACCAGAGCACAGTTTTATGCACAAAACGTCCTCCAGCTTTATTTAAAGAGAAACGGGGACAGGACATAAGACGAGGACATGCTCTGGTCTCAGCCTTAGTTAAATACTGTATACTTACAGTATGTATGTGGCATTCCTTAAGTATTGGTTTGAGGTAGCCAGGCTCTCTCTCTCTTTCTCTCTCTCTCTCTCTCTCTCTCTCTCTGCGTGTACTTGTTTTTGTTGCCTTTTTAAGACTTTTTCTGGTTAGAAACACTGGCTCTTTTTCAGCACCAGCAGTCTTTAAGCAGAACCAAATCCCGGGCTTATTGGAGCGAAACTTAATTCTTGAGCTCTCTGTTTAGATGTTAAGTTGTTTTATTTTTATATATTTTTTGTCCCAAACCACTTTTTACACCCAACATTACATAGGGGCCGTTTTGTAGTGGTGTCCAAATGTTTAGTGAGTGGAAGTAGTCCACTATACTAGTGGGGCAGTGGTGGCTTGGGGGTTAAGGAAGCAGAAGTGGGTCTGGAAGTTTTCAGGTACGAGTCCACCAGCTGCCAAGTTACCACACTCTCACCATGGTCTGAGCATGACACCGACCCCACACACTGCCTCCCCTGCTCACTTGTGATGGGTAAAATGCAGAGGTCACATTTCGTTGTGCAGTAGTGTGCTGTGTCACAATGACAAGTAATTCACTTTCCTTCCTTCCTCTCCTGTACAGTGTCCCACAATTCACTAGGAAATCTAGTAGAACCAATTTTCACTTTCCAAGCAATGTATCCCATCATGCATGGCAGTCATGATGACAAGGTGGAGAGAGGTGCAGCGTCTGTCCGTCTGTCTGAATTGTGCAACAGCAATGACATAATTAACTCTGCGCCAAAGTAACCAGTGAGTCCAATATATAGTGAATTATATATAATTTCCCATATAAGGAGTGATTGGTCGGACACAGCCTTTCCTTTTAATAATGCAAATTTAACATATAATGTCAGTGCTGCAAATTAGCCCCAGTACAAAATACAATAATGTGGGGAAGAGGACTATTAGCCTAGCCGAGCCACTGATGAAGAACATTTTCAACACATTTTCAAGGACAATTACAACCTGTTATTTCTCATTAGGAAATTTTAATTTTTGAGAGATGCAGATATACATGCAAACTTTTATTTAAAGCATTTTAACATGTTTGTATCTGGGTTTTTTTTTTTGCTGTGTGCAGCATCTCCAATAGCATTGCATTAGTTCCTGTTGTTTCTATAAAACCTCAAATCTGCATTCAACTTTTTGCAGTTGCCATGTCAAAAAGCTTACACCACCTCCTGCAGGGGAAAGGGATGACATGCATATTCTGTGTTTAAAAACACGCACACTCCCTCCTCCCTCCAGAATATTGCAGACTTTAACTTTGAGGTAAGGGATACCTTACTATTTATGTTGCCCCAATGAGTCAATAGAGACCTAATAATAGCTGCTAATGAGTGTGTGTGTGTGTGTGCGCGCGTGTTGCTCTACCTTAGTATAAACAGCCTGCACTCCCATCCTAGATTTTAACGCCTGTTACGCACGACGGCTCGAGTCATTGCGCACATCAGCGGAGATATGTGGCCGCCTGGTGCCGCTGGGGACGCGGAGATTAATGTCTGCGCAAAAACTCAGAGCCATCAGTGGTTTCATTTTCACAAACTTTCGGGAGCATTGGATTCGTTTAACCCAGTCTCACACATCACTGTGACAGTGACATGCCCCCTCCTCCCCCCTGAAGCCCCGCGGTCAGTGTTGGTGGTTGACACTGTAACACTGCAGCGCAGCCTCTGTCTTTTTCTGCCTAAGTCGATCAGACTAAACCTTTTAATCTCCTCCACTTTCATTACGACGCGCTAATTCCGTGTTTGCATCAGCGGGGACCTCCCCGTGTCTGGCCCCCACAGAGAACCTGACAACCTGAGCCGCGCGCCTGTCACATATCCTCCAAATAACAGCACACAACAGGTTGATTTACATGCAATTCTGTTAAATGACACGTCTCTACCTGGTCTCTGCGGTATGGGAATGCTGTTGAGTCGCTTGGACGCGGCGGGGGTGCACACTCCTCGCCCCTCCAGCAGCGCTTGTAGAGGTCGGATCTCTCCGGGCTGGTGCCGGCAGCTTAAGCCGGAGCCGCAGCGCGCAGTGTACACTCCACACGCTTGTCCCTCACCTAGGGCGCACGTCATGCAGCAGCCGCAGCCGGGCTCCCGCGTGCGCTCCGCGCAGTCCTTGGGCAGGGGCTTGCACTGCAGCAGCGCCCCGGCGTCGCACGGTTCGCACCGCACCACCGGCCCCACGGTGCCGACGAGCCGGGAGAGCGCAGCGAGTGCCGCGGCCAGACAAAGCACGCAGAGAGCGGGCATTCTGCCGATGGGAAGCTGGTCACAAAGGGACAGTGTGTGAGTTGTCACGCAGGCTCAAAGGGACTCTCTGTGACACAGCGATCCGGCTAGCCTTCTCCATCTGTGTTGTCTTTTACGCGAACTTCTCGTTTTATACAGGCTGGGAAAAAAAGGAGCCAACAAGTCACACCCTCCTCCGCTGTATGAATAATGTAAACGGAGAGCCCCGATATGAGGCAGCGCTGCATCCAGGCTGAGCACAGAGCACAAACATTTAATTCTGTTAATCACCTGATCCCATCAACCAGGGACCCGTGTCCTGCACCACCTTTATTCCCACACAGTCTTTTTTTAAACAAATGTGTTTGTTGAAGTGTGTCATGCACAACAAGTTAGTGCTTTGTGACTCACTTGATTTTTTTTTCTTCCTCCTGTGATGAGCCATGACAACGTATAATGCCCCCCCCCCCTCCACCCCCTCCAGCCCCAAGGAGAGCAGATTTTATGTGAATAAAATCTCCACTGCTCACTGTTCCCAAATCCGTGGAGGTTTCCACACCACTGGCCACATCCCCTGCTGGCACTGCAGAGGTATGTGAATGAAAATGCCAGTCAGTGCTAGTGCCCCCCCACACACACACCCACACACCTCCCCCCTCCCCCACTCCCTCACCCCCTCCCAATGCAAAACATTCCTCTGTGCAGGTGTGTAGGTGGCCTTCATATTAACCCACTGAAACAATAATGTCTTCACATGTAACCTCCCTGTGTGAGACAGACCACATGCTTAGTGGTGGTGGTGGTGGTGGCGGTGGTGGTGGTGGGTGCAGGCAGCTGGAGAGGGATTGCTTTACTGTTCTCTGTGGTGGAAGCTGCTGCAGTGTTTGAAATGCACATCAGTCAGTGGGAGCACCCTCAGCTACTGAGCACGTGCAGACCAGACTGCATACCCGAGCCCTCGGGGCTAAAAAGCTGCTCACCTTTCACATATCCAGGCAGACCCTGGTGCTCTGGCACTTTGCATACACTCCACCTCTACTCCACCACCGACACCATAGTGCACCCATCCCCATGTTTGACCCCCCCGCCCTCACCCCCCCACAACCCTTCACCGAGACAAGATTTTTCATAGAACTGGAATAAAAATGTCTAGAATCTTCGGGCTCAGCGTTCTGCCACCCTCTTGTCCAGCATATCTCAGTGTTCTGCAATAATAAATGTGAGAAGGGACACGCTGAGAAAATAAAGCAATCAGTTTCAGACCTTGTTTGAGTTCCACCACAGAAGCAAAAGAAGTGTTGAGACTGCAGTACGGAAAAACAAGCAGCGTGAAAGGAAACACTCCCGGACACGGAAGAAAATGTCTCCAGCTGAGATAAGTTTTATTATCGCTTGAGATTTTTGTGTCTGTTTGCATTTTTCCATGTCTAAAATGTTCAGGTCGCAACCTTTGGCTTTGTTTATCGTCTGCTCATTCCATCTGAATGTGTAACTTACCTGAAGTGCCCTTAAACTCGGACTGATTCAGCAAAACCACAATTCTGGGAAACATGAGCACTTCCACGAACTTCGGTACACTTTCTGGGTTTATTTTGTTGTAGTATAAATCTGGCCAGGGTTTTTTCTGATATGCTGTTATTGTTTCTCTTACTGTTAAACCCATTTTCAGACAGCACATAAACAGCTCCACTGGAACCCACATTCTCTGGTTTAGTATCTTTTTTTTCTGTCTTTAATCAAACATCGTACAACACGAGAAAGATGGCCTGCTGTAATTCCTTCCATTTTATAAAAGAAACTTCATTTTCTCCTGCACGTACATGTGGATCAGCTTTGAACTCTGAAAAAACAAAAACAAAAAACAATCAGAACATTCTCTTTTCATTCACCCGGTTAATGTTAGTATTTCCTGGTAGGGAACCAGAGCCGGCAGTCATGAAATGAAATGCGAGTAAACTGTACACGGCTAGTCGTTCATCACAAAGACAAACAACTGCTGTCAATGAACCTAATCACCATTGTCCATTATTTTTACTGATTCCAAACCAGAATGCTAATCAAACAGGCTTTTTTTTTTTTTAGAAATTTAAATCAAAACAAACAGGGATTTTACCACAAACTTGCTCATGGACTACAGGTCAATTTAACTGTGAGAAACTCCTCGCTGCTGCTGAGCTGCCATCCAGTAGCAAACTCATTGCTTACCGTTGCATCTTCTTTGTGGCCGACAAACAACCATACAAACTTTATCTACATTACTGCCACTTAATGGGCTGAAATGCTAATCGTTCCCCAGAAAGGTTAAAGCGGTACAAATCACATATTAAAAATTGTATTTTGAGTTATTAGTTAATCGAAATCAAATACATCCTCACTTTCATACTAAAAACAAATGAAATCCGATCACCTGACGGTCAATTACTTTTTTACATTCCCTTGTTGCTTTTATTGTGTAGTGGTTAGCACGCCTGCCTTGCGAAAGAGAGCAGATATTCCCAGAGAAACCACAGACTTGGCGCCTCCAAAGGGCAGCCTGTTGCAACAGATCTGCTGTTAACACAAGAGTTTCTCAAGTGTGGGATTAAATAAATTCAAATTATTATTATTATTATCATCAATAATCTGCAATAAAGCACTTTCAGCTGGAAAGAAATAATTTAAAACCATTTAATATTTATTGAGGCTTGAACTGAACGGTTAAAAAAAAAAAAAAAACTTTGCCAGGCCATAGCAATAACTCCCTTGACTCCCTTGGCGTGCCCACAGATACATTGGCAGGTAGTGGGAAACTAACTTTTGGTCATCATGTTTCATTTGCCCTTTTGTTTGTTACAGAGGAATCTGATATTCCCACCCTTATCTTCTTCTTACGTTAGAATCCCTGCATCATCTGCATTCCCAAGCGATTGGTTTCCACATTGCAGCATATTTCAGCAACTGCATCATTAATTGGAAACACAAAGTTGGTGACAGTCGTCAGTAATACTGGCACAATGCATTTATAATTTGGGGATTTGCGGGAACCAAAAACCCTAGATCAACGTGGTCGTTTCCTTTTTCCACAAGTGATTACAGCAGCAAATGTAAGTGTAAACATATATAAATGCTTTCTTCATATGTGTGCTATACCATCAGCATTTACCACACTGGCTCACCACACTGTGACCCACACATCGCATTATACAAAAACATGCATTTTATAGGCCATGCACGATGGATCATGTTGACGGCACTGTTATTTAGTGTTTGGTCACTTGGCCGACATTCAAGTTCAAGTCTGCTACAGTTAAGCCCCAGTTGGGGTAAAAATGAGTCTTCCTCTGGTTCACTCACACTCTGCACTACCTTACTGAGGAAGTCATGTCCGTTAAATTTATTTGCTGTCAACAAAGTTAACGCGACTCCAAACCAAAGTCAACTTTGTTTTTTTGACCCAACAGAAAAACAAGATCTGCATTAGATCAATAACTTTGATTCGTGCAAGGACAGAATGAGTGTGTGTACTGTGTATCCAGATCCAGCATCCGTATACTTAACACTGCTCTAATGCAAAGACATATGTTACACATGTTATTTTCACACACTGTGTGTGCCTAAAATAGCATCTCAACTCTGAGCCCTGCTTTCCGACCGGCCTCACAGAGCGCAGAGCAGTCATGTCCGTCAGGTCGTCAGTCAATGGCTGACAAGCCGTCCGTTCTAGGAATACAGAACATCATCTCAATTAATCACGATTAATCACAAATTATGATAATTATATATATATATATATATATATATATATATAATTAATATACAGACACACCCAGTAACGTGCATTCTGAAAATCCTTTTTTTTTTCAACAATTCTCATTTCCAGCAGATTCCATTTGTTATCCGGTATTCTAAATGTAAAGGCGATGACCTGTGTGATCAGTAGTACCATCTGATCACACTGTAGTACCACCACTGTTGTTTGAGTTGTTATGAATCCAATTCAAACTCTGCATGGATTCGGAGGTGACCGTTCTCCTTTGCTCCTTTGCTACATATGACTTATTTGTTACATAATCCAGAGCGTGCACTCATAGTTTTATTACTATTTTTGTCTAATTGTGGTAAAAGGAAAAAAAAAGTATATTATTTTTCAATTAAGACTAGCAACTAGAAATTAGGTCTAAAAATATTTGAGGACAATGTTAATCGTTATAAATGTGAGCAGAACAGCCAAGTTCTCCCACCAAATTCCACTCTTACCAAAACTTCTAAAATATGCAGTACTTCTATTTTTTTTCGTAGCTTTGGCTAATGTCTGTCTATGGATAATTGCATTTACATATATACAGACTATGGTTCTGAATGTGTTACATACACTTGGCATGGAACGTGGTTTTAGTGTTTATAGATCCCGAAAGCCTTATAAATCTGCTCAATATAATGAGAAAAAAAGGAAAAGAGAACAAAAAAAAAAAAAAAATCACCTAAATCACGTCTAACTTGATAATGATCCCATTACGTGACTCCCTCATCTTGTGTTTTCTGTGTAAACCATTTTCTTAGAGGTTTTGGCATATTCCAGGAAGGTCAACAAGTTTAAATTAATTTAGAACTCCTTTAAACAGCCACACAACAGCAATTCTTATCATCAAAATGTGTTCCAGCTTGGTAAACATGCTTATTTTGGGCATTTGCTGCTATTATTGTGCTGCTCAGCCAACACAGCCACTTTCAACCCTAACCTTCTTTTTTGTATTATTTTGATGTGGTTGAGTTTCTTTCCCATCAGGAGAATGAATAAGATGTAATTTTGTTGAATGATGTTGTCTGTGGCCTACACAGGGGGGAGCATAAATAATGTGTTGTGCTGCATCTGAGGCAACTCATTTGGCGCTCCTTAACTCAGCAGGAGTGTTGACAGCAAGATGGTTCTTGTCCGTGAAGAGGAGAACACGAAGATCCGATCATAAAGCGTGATTCATTTTTACAGGCTGATAATTGCATCTGGGATGTTTTGGGGCCTTCAAACTGACTGTATGTCATAAAATTTGGTAAACTCAAAGCAGAAAAATGTCAGGATTTGTTGGTGGAAGTTGGAAATCTGCTTGCCCCGTCATAGTCAGAAGTGACATCTCGCTTCACCGCCTAATGCTTTAGACCGTCTTGATTTCAGTAGA
Organism: Cynoglossus semilaevis; assembly: GCF_000523025.1. Classification (NCBI taxonomy): domain Eukaryota; kingdom Metazoa; phylum Chordata; class Actinopteri; order Pleuronectiformes; family Cynoglossidae; genus Cynoglossus; species Cynoglossus semilaevis. Next base: position 13,192,942 of record NC_024308.1, read on the forward strand.
GCAAAGAAAATGGGATGTAGTCGTATGTCAGATGCCAACTTGGGTGGCAGACATCTGCGTTTGTTAACCACCATCCTCAGACCCCATTAATTTGGCTCTTTTGAGGTCAGGACATCAGTTTCCAGAAAATCCAAGGCTGTAACTCTAGCTGAATCAGCTAGTATTCCCCTGAAGGTTCTTGTTGGAGTGAGAGCAGGTAAATAACCAAGTCAGTCCAGTCCCGTCTAATTTTTATGTGTTTTCCAACGTGCACAGCCGTGAGATTTTCCACATGTTCCTCCACAGCCACCAGTGATTTGGGTGCAAATGTTTTAGACGTCGACTCTCGACTTAAAATGGATGGCAGAAATTACAAGTGTTCTAATGAGGTTTGTGACTTTTACGGTACAGGGTTGTGTTGCTGTCCCACAAAGCCGCCTCTTCCTTTAGAAATAATGGAGAAACTTCTACTAAAATCAACTGTCACTCACACTTTTTTAAAGAAAAAAAAAATTCGACTGCTGATCGATTGCTCTGCAAGACTGAATTCTTTCGGCTCAGGTCTGTTTTAAATAAATTGATAGAATGAAAAACGGCTAAGCACTTTTTGTCACTATGTGCCTGACATGGTTAGAGAAACATCTGGAGGCAAGAAGACAAGAAGAAAAATGTGTGGAGCTAGAAAGGTGAAAAAAGGAGCCAAGAAAAGAGCTTAACTAGCTGTAGGTTTTAATCAAGGCAGCTGCATGTGGGAGCTACCAGAAGGCGGTGAGGTGAGGCTTTCGAGCATGTGTTATGAAGTGTCGTGGTAGAGTCTGTCGTTTGTTTGGGCTGGAGTTAGATATGCCTGGCAGCTCTCAGCAGGGGGTCTGGGTCCTGCCCAGCAGAGGCTCTGTCTAATTGGTCAAACAGGCAGTGTGGCATCTTGGATTAAACTCATGCCTGGAGGCCAGGTTAGGCATACTTGGCAGCACAGTCGTGTGTTCACAGAGACTGTCATCTGGTCAGCCGCCCTCCCCCACCAGCAGCAGGAGGAGGAGGAGAAGGCTGTTGAGGGAAGGAGATACAGGGCTAGACAATCTCGCCCGGTGCTCTCAGGTTGACCAACTCAAGTGACACTTTCCTGAGAGTGAGCCAAGTCCGGACTGCTAAGAGGATCAGTTTTCCCTTCCTGCCCTGACACACATACCCAGCTAGCAGCGCTCGGATATCTCCAGGCACACTGCCCAACGAGGCCAACCACTTCAAACACTGTTCCACGCTTTTCTAATAGCTGTGTGGTTTTGTGGCATGGGCAGGATCAGAGAGTGTTTCACTGCAAAGACAAAGTCCTCGCTAAGAGGATTGGGATTCTTAAACCCAACACTCACATATTCACAGGTATAAAGCCAGCAAGGTCCAGCCGTGCAGTTCACACAGTACAGATTAGCACGGAGCAGAAAAGACAATACATTTGTGCAGAGCAACGCTAAGGTTGAGACTAAAACACAGGAAGAGAAAGTGGAAGACTGGAAGAAGGGAGGTTTTGACACGGCAGGGTGGAGAGACGCACAGTCGCACAGAGTCTAATCTTGGATCTTGGAACGTTAAGGCTTGCACTCAGCACGTCGCATGTGGTAATGTCACCTCCAGAGAGCTGGGGATAGACTCCAGAGAGCTGCCTGAATAATCTCTGAATGGACAAATGGGACAAAAGGATGAAGGCAGAAATGAAAGCCATAAAATCAGTCAATTCGTCTCAATTGCCCTTTTTACTGGCTTCATAAATATTCACATGGGAAATAATACCTGGACGTAAATCTTAGACAACAAATTTTACTATGAGGAACCAGAAAATGCCACATTGTTTCTTTGGACTGCAGCATCTGTGGCTCCTAGATGTGACTTCTACCACATTCCCAATAAAATAAGAGATTTTACCTGGACTTTTTTAACACAACCATGATGAGGTAATTAGCACTGTTGCATCTACCGATGATTGCTGCGTTCTGTACTCTGCGTTTTTGCCTCTGCACGAGGTCAAAAGTGCAGATGCACAATGTAGATTTGTCTTAAACAGAACCCAGGTGTCAGGTGTCTGAGTTTGGCTCATCTCAGACCAGATGAACCTAACAGCCCTAGCTCATCTAAATATGAACTTGGATTTCAGATCATTGATCTCAAATCTCTCTGCCTGCCTTTTGGGCTGTGACATATCAGAATTAAACCAGACCTTGTTTTAAGAATAAATTAAATAAAGTAAATTAAAATGCTTTTTGCCAAAATAAGTTGTTTTTTCCCAAAGTACTGGATGGAGATTGGTACATAATCAGTGTGTTCTGCTGTTAGAGAAGGATGGATTTAGATGTTTACTGAAGTCTTTACTGTGCATCATTCCTGAGTGTGTTTTGATCATCGCTCTATATCCAGGTCAGAACATTTCAAGTTCTTTCTGAATGAATCCTCGTAGCCGATCACACTGACCACATTTGGAGATGGTTTAGGGAACATGTAGCCACACACTTTCATGTGTAAATGTGAGTTTGACCTCAGGATAATTTAGAGACGCCTCCATACCGAGGTTTCACACTAAACAGAGGAGGATTTTTTTTTGTAATGTTCTTTACTCATTCTTTTCGTGACTGTCGACATTCTTTCTTGATTTGGTGTCACTACAGTATGAAGTAGAATTTACTGCATAGTTCTCACTCAAAAACTGTAGTTTTGAGTTGTAGGGTTTCTTGTAGAAATGCAGTGGTGGGTGTACTTTCTATGTCTCTGCAGTACCAGTAATGGCTTCCTTATTCTTATTGTCTGAGCACGGTGGGGTCATAGGAGAAGCACACTGGATGCATTTTAATACCAGGTGTAAACCATCACTACTGTCCACTTGGGATCAGATCTGTGAGTGGGGGGCTCTCTCCATTTCGAAGCGAAAGGTTTTACAATGCAGCAGTGTTCTGTCTGTAAAAGCAGTGAAACTACAGCCAATTATGCCCAAATGCAGTGCTATCAAACGCTATATATTTTGACATATGTTGGGGCCTCACATGACACTGAGCAGGTGTTTGCCATAGTGCAAGCTGAAAGGCAACATGTCCTACACACCAGCTGCAGGGCAGCTCCACGTGATGAACCCTGACGCCTGCTGAAGCGGCCCGCCTGACATACTGTTTGGATTGCGAGTGAATGATTAGGCTGCGATGTGAAGCGTCTCCACCACAACGTGTCCTGACGGCTGCAGCCCGGCAGCTAACAGCTGCTCTGAGCATCACCTTGTTCCAGTGGATGCCTTTCATGATACACGTGACGATGGGGCTGACAGGGTGTGGAGGAACGTTAAGGAGTGACCGCGTTGTAACGTCATGTGTAACAGTAACGTAGGGAGGACTTGTGTACATGGTCGAAGATCTGCTACCAAACAGGACTACGGGTCATGTTTATAGAATTTTAGCTGTAAACATGACGTGAGTGCTACAGATGCTAATTCTGCCTTGAGATTGCTGGAAGAAAAAGAATGTAGAGCAGCAAAATGTAGAAATGTATACAATAAAGGTGCCAAGAGTAGGAAGTGTGGTACTGCACGAGCAAGTCAGCAGTAATAAATATGGAAGTTTGGCACATAACTTGAGAATATAAGAACAGTCAAGTACTGGGTGGCTGGCGAGCTCTGTCGTCAGAATGACGGATGGGTGCATGATAGATGATATTGTAATCTGTCATGAGAGTAGAGTGTAGGTAGAAGAGAACGTGTGAAGATCTGCACCCGAGAAAACAGGTCTTTCTATGTTATTTATTGCATTATATTTAGAAACGTGGAGCCTTCTCTGAAAGAATGTTTCTCTCTTTGTACTTTGACCTTTAGAAAAATCCCCCCAGAAACCCACACTCTTGGATTTAATAATGAAAAACTGAGGCCAGCTAAAAACATTTTTTAACCAGAGAAACTAATTCTCTTCCAGTTGTTCCTGCCAAGACTAAAGTTTTCCCTGTGAGACTGATTACAGCGGTGTAATGTAGGTTAGAGGCATTTAATCAAACTTTAAAAAAAAAAAAAAAAAATTCAAATTTATTTTGTCATTGACGCATTTGTTTGACCATAACAAGTCAAATCCCTGCTGGACCGACTGAAAGTCATGACTTTAAAATCCTCTTCAAATGGCAGATTATTTCAGAGGTTACTGATGACTGTGGGTTTGTGCTGTACGTTCACATGCATCATCCTGTGCTCCTTGCATCAGTGATTGTGTAAAGGGCATTTTGAGCTCTGCAGATTGTTTAACTGAATAGAGTGGGGGTGTGTGTGCAGAGAGAAATTAATGGTTCCCCCAGCTTATCGCTAAGCAGAGCGAGAGGTGATGTTGGTGGGGGGCAGTGGCAGTAAAAGGTTGGTAAAGTAAATACTCCATGCTCCTCTGTCAGCAGTGGAAAAAGAGAGAAGAATGAAAATGTAATCTCACTCCAGCTTTTAAATCTGTCTCCCCCAGCAGGACCTTGAGAACAACACGTTTCCCATCAAATGGCAGATTAATCTGGTGTAACTCATGCACGGTCACATCCCGGTGCTCTCCCAGTGCTGGGAAGGCTTGTGTGGGAGTTTGGCGAAGGAGGAATGACAGGGGAATGATGGGAGGAGGGGCTCAGAACGTGCATCATATCATTTGATTTGTGGGGCGTGAGTCGGGGGGCTGGAGGGAAGAGAAATAATAAAGATGCCTCGAGTGAAAGCAATATTGCCTCTTGAGCCAATATCTCTGAGGAACTGTCTCCCAGAGTCTGTTTTCATGCCACCTGCTCTGCATTACAAGGCTGCTGACAGCAGAGTCTGGAGGCTGCTGTTCACATGGGCCCATGTGGGACTGAACTGTGGCTCGAACAGATTTCATTTAGAGGTAATCAGAGACATCAGTGGATCACAGTGACTGTGACTGGGGACACAAATTAACTTTCTCCCTGCTAACTGCAGTTTGAGGCTGACGCGTACCACTTACCATCAGATCAAAACCCCGAACTGACGAGGTCATTTTTTTTTCGTTTATGCTACAACCAAACAAAGTATTTCTGTGAGCGATTTTTGTTCCCCCAAAGGATTAAGTTGTGAAAGATGAATAAACTAGTGTTGTAGTCAAGAGCACCCAACCCGAGACTATGTCAAAACCAGTGCATACCAAAACCAAGATTTGAAGGGGTTAGACCGAATCAAGACAGACCAATCTGAACAAACAGAAGCATTAATCAATTTATCCTAATTACAAAATAAATATTAGATACATTTCCCTTTTTTAGAACAACAAACAACATTTTCGTCATCTCAGTGTTACACTCTGCAGGGAGTCCTGCTTGACCAAAACAAGACCGATTTCAAATGCAATTGATTCCATGACAAGATTAAGACTTTGAAAGTAAAGTCTCTTGATCTTGAGATCCGTCTTAACATTATATTGATCGATTCAAGTACAACATCCCTAGCGTAAATAATTCAACATTTGTCAAAAATTGACCAGAAAATGATGGAATGTAAATCAAACTAATAGCAGAAATGGGATAAGGTTTATTGAAAACTGAACTACCAATGACTTTGCAGTAACCCCCCCCCCAATGATGGTAAACTGATGAGCCATGTGTATTGGTGTTCACACTGGATACTTACCCTGAAGCATCACTACCTAATTATTGGCCTCCGACCGACATATGCAGCTTAGAAATAATGGTCAACAAGGGAAGAATCTGAACTTTACTGATTTGAACTTTGGCTGTCTTAGCAGAAGACAAACTGCTGTGAATCCCTGAAAGATTTCCTAAACCAATGAAAAATGGCCCCGAGAGACGGGCTCCAGTTGTCTCCAGTAGGAAATGTATGTTAGTATGTCATCAGTTTCACAGCTCTCTGTTTCTGCACATGCAGACTGAGCTCCAGCCTGGAGCCGGTCAGCTTCAAAACTCTTTGTTTCAACCGAGAGCAGGCATAATTACAAAAAGAGCCTTTATGCTTTGAATTCTGAGGTATTTGCGTTTCTGAAAAAAAGCAACTATGGCCTTCATGAAGGCTGGAAAGTCCAGAGTTTCGTTTAGTCTGGACGGTACAAACACAAAGACGGATGGAAACGGTGACTCAGACGCCTACTTTTGCTTCCTGATTAGGTCTCATTAGTCAGAATGAATCCTGTCCTGATTCATCACTCTTCTATCTCCGCACAATGCTGCCAAGCAGTTAACTTCTTCACTTAAAGCCAAAACTGCCTTCATGCTCTGCTTGGCTGTTGGTGTCTGAAAAAACAAAAAAAGATTTACTCGCTTTGCTGGTTTTATCATTTTTTTCTGCTGACTGCAGAAATGCTTCCAGCAGCTGCAACTTCTTATCCAACCTGCTGTGAAGAGACGCAGAGTAGATTATCGCAACTACGTATCTTTTTACTTCTTGCACAGAGGTAAAAACCGAAGGCACCACCCTACTTTGAAGGATAGAACCTTAAGGATTTTTCTTGTCAAGATGAACGCATGTATTTTTAAATCATGGAATCGTATATTCACTGATTTTTATGACACAAGAAATGTAGTCTCACCACAGCTGCTGAAGTTAAAGCAGTAAAAACAGTCATTGGAATTACTTTTAAATTGGCTTTTTTTCATCTGTTATTGAACGCATACACTTTTCGTGTTTTGACTCTGTGTCGCCCTACAGATTCTAAAACCAGGGGTCAATCCAGCAGCCTAGCAATTTAAAATAAATGGCAGAAACAAACATGGAATAGAGTTTTAGACCCCGGTCAGTTAGTACTTTCCCATGGAGTTAACTGCGTTGTGCGGTAATTCTAGGTTAACTATCGATGATCATGCAGGTTTAGCCAATAAATATTTTACTGGATTAACCGTTCTTACCTTCTGTAAAGTTTGTATGTAGCTGGACTTTAGTTTCCTGACTTTGAGATTTGACTCTAAAGCAACTGGGCAAACCTTTCGGCCCACGGGCAAAGATTAGGTTTAAAATTTGACCCGTGAGCCGGATCATTATTGGTTGGCTATAGAATGCTGAGCAAAATAAGGGAAATCAAATGTACAAAAATAAACCTAAATGTTCAAGGATAATTTGATGTTGATTCGTTGTGATGCATGAAACAGAAGGATCAGTCTTTAGCATGCCTGCTATTTTGTAGTGTTTGGTGGGTCGGATTAGAACGCCCAACAGGCCATAGTTTTCCTGAGGCTGCTCTATAGTACATTTAACCTTTACGATTGTCCAACGTTGACTTTCGCCCGTAGACCTTCTAATCAGGGGCTGCTGCAGACATTGTCCATGACTTCTGTCAGTGCCGAACGTACTACTCTGTTGGGTACTACTCTGCTTTGCAAAACCCATACATTAGCAGGTGAAGAAGAGATGCAGAAACTGATGTTAAAAGCCTTACACAACCAGAATATCTACGCCCCCCTGTCCACCATAAAACCAGAGCTGCTCACACGATCTGCGCAGTGACCCTGAACAACTCATACATGTCAGATTCATATTTCCTGACCATATAGTCTAATGTATTTTTTCCACAACCACCTGTGAAATTTCTCATGTTAACTTTATTTCTGACAAAATATTTGGGAGCCAGTTGACATAATGAAGTAGAAGAAGAAGACAGTGTGAAAGGTAGAGAGAGGGGTGAGGAAGGCAGGGAGAAAAAACAGTGTCATGCCTGCTCATGGACTCATAAGACCAACACATACACATGTGCACACACACAGAAGTACACACATACATATCCTTTCTTGGAAAGCCACAAGTTTCTAATTATATCCTAGGTTTCAAATAAAAAGTGTTTACAGCCAATTCGTTTGCGTAAATGCCGTTTCTGTCTGTGTGGAGAGATGCAACCATTTCTGCCCTGCTGACAATAAATACTTTATTGCATTTATTTGTCATGGCTTTATGTTGCACTGCCAAGCCCTCGGCAGAATTGAAAAAAGCAAATTTTCCCACTAATGACTGCGTGTGATTTACAGAGTCTGTCTTTGACATCGGGGTGTCTGCGCTTTCAAACCCAGGGTAATTAGACCTCTGGAGCTGCATGTGGCGCAAAACACATTGGACAGAAAAACGCTGCTCTTCCCAGAGACACTCTGCTGTGTGGTTTGGGGTATGATGCTGCTTCTGCTGCTAAAAAGACAGGGCATGAGAAGGGAAAAAAAGCCTGGAGGTTTCCGTTCTGAGCTCGTGCACAGACACATGCACGCGGACAGAGGTCAATGATATCTGAAAAAAAAAACAAAAAACATAATGATTGGCTTTGACACACTTTCAAAATCAGATACAAGGGGAGAAGAAAGAACATATAGATTGACTCAGTGGGGATCCAAAGACTTAGTCAGGCATGAGCTGTTCCCCGCCGAGCAGAGAAAGAACAGAGTCCCCTCCCTCCCTTTTGTCCTCGCTGACCCCGAGTGCTAACCCAGTGATTTCAACAGGTCACCAAAGAGCAGGAGTTCACACTTTTCTTGACACCCCTCACCCCTTCTGACTCCTCCACCTCCTCCCCCACACCCCCGTTCCTTCACCCTCCCTCTCTCTTTCTCTTTCTAACTATGTTTGTTGAGGGGAAAAAAAGAGAAGGTAGCGCTGAGACTTTTCTGTTTTGGGTCCTTGTTAAGTGATTTCTAATGACACACTGCTCTCGTCGGCCACAACATGTATTTTAGAGTAAACGAATCAGGCAGTACATGGCCTCATTAAGTTGAAAGTGCCGCTGTACGCCGCAAAAGTACATGTTGCACTGGAGCCAGGCCGTTCACACACACCAGGAGGCAGGGCCGCAACACCAACATCACAAACACACCAAGTGTTGGTGTGTTTGTAGGTCCAGGGAAAAAAAAAGCCTAGTGTTGAGCAACAGATGAAGTGAACAGAATGTTGTTGGGTTTTTCCAGCGAGCTGCCTGTACACCTGAGACTGTCCATAATGCTCCTGGCCTGGTTTTTGTTTAAAAACCAACGGGGGTTGACAGGCAGAAACAGATTTTGTGGAAACAATGACGCACACGACCCGCGTTCCTCTTCCTAGGTCTCATCATTCAGGATGTATCCCTCCCTGAGTCATCACATTTCTGTCGTGGGACACTTTTCCTAAAACATAAAACTTGTGCACATAAAAGATCTGCTTCAGGTCACTCAGGTTTCCTGTGCAGCCTGTGGAGAGCTGGTGTCATTGTTGAATCAAAAAAAACAAAAAAAACTGAAGGCATGTTTCCACTGAAAGATTAGTACCAGGGTTAAGAAACGGTACCAGGACATGTGTGCTTTCCCATCACTGCCATCCAGGAATTTCTTCTCTTTTTTCTCATAGCTGCAAGGGAAAAAAAATCATTTTCCACAGTCCTGGTTGGGAAGTTCACGCTGCTTGTTCTTGACACATCACCTTGGCATCATCTCCTTTTTGGCCAATCACAGTTATTTTGTTATTGGCCAGATTTTGAAGTGGGTGTTGTGATGCTGAAAAGCAAACTTTCCCATAGCGTCTGTGCAGCTCCTCGGTCATCCAGGTCAGGTCGAGGGCGACTGGACTGTCTCGCTTTCTCTAAGACCTTTCGCGGCTCATCCGGAAGGCTTCCTCAGTTCCCACAATGCTTATCAGGTGTGATGTTTGTTGTACTGGGAGAGTGGAGTCGGGTTCTTGATTTCTTTAAATGAAATACTATTATAAATATTATCACTATCACTACTGCTGACCACCCCCTGGAAATTAATATTGCAAGTTTTACACACTTAAAAGATCCACATAATGGTAATTTCCCAGAACTATGGAGGACAAATTCAACAAGACAAGTTTTTTTTTTACTTTAATGCAAGGTCCAAATGTAAAGACGTGTAATTCTCAGTGCAACCATTCATTATCTAACACTGTTCTACTGTGAGGTCACGGAGGAAGAGCTGGAGCCAAACACAGGTCAATACAATTGTACCAGACGAACTATAACTCAAAGTGAGGATATAATTTCTCTCTTTGTCACTAAACAATTTTCGAAGTGTGCGTCACTCTGAGACCTCATTTGGACCTGGTACTAACATCTGGTCTGAGTATATGGTCCCATGCAAACGGCCCTGAGAAAAAGTCTGGTCTCTTTAAGTCGTCCTCACCGTACTTGTTGCTGTTGCCACAATATTGACAGTAATTGTCCTCTAATTAGTTTTTTCGAACAACCAAAGTCTTCATTTGTACTTCCACAGCTGACACAGAGCTGTTCTTCCAAATTGCTCATTGTTTTATCCAGTTTAATTTATTTCTTGGTGCGGACAATTAGGTTTAAGTGGGACAATGTGTGCCGTGTTATGAGGTCACTGAGTGGTACCAAACTGTAGGAATTGTTGATTAAAAAGACAAACTTTAAATAACTGCTAATTGTTTCTGCAGCTTCATCAACTTCATACATTTTTTATTAGCTGCACTTTTTATTGCATCAGCGACAAAACATTTGGTCGTATTTGCCCCTAATTTTGAATGACTTAAAATTCCATTGCCCTCCGCAGATGTAATTCACCCCTAGACTGGGTTACATTTTGTCAGTAAGGCACTGAGCGTGAAGACTTCTGAATCACCACATGGTCCGGTGGCGAGTGATTCGTCAGTGCAACATCAGGTCTCAATGTGATCAACTGCTTTAGTCTGAACTTTAGTCATTACGTGCAAAAGAAACCGCATTCTGGAATGAAAAAACCTGCAGGGAGCCAGGATGAGACAGTCACTTCCTATCACACTGACACAAATTATTTTACACAAATCCCCAAAACACGTGGTGACGTCACTACGCTGCTCGTTTCACCTAAAACTGTCGGAACAGCGTTTTTTTTTTTTTTTTATGAGGCACTCTTGTGTTATTGGGCTGAGTTTTATCAAGAGAGGGGACAAGAGGAGAGGGAAAAACCAACGTCATGTGATGGCACTACTGAGCTGAATCGATCGTGACATCTCACGCACAATTTGCGTCCCAGCGTGATGCGGGATAATGATCATATCTGTCCAATAAAGACCACAGAGATTCAGGGGGTCAGGAGTAAAGAGACGTGAATCATTTTCTTTCACCAGTTCCAGTTCCAAAACCACCTCATAATGCATCAGTTATTAACCACAAATGCCACAGGAGACTTGATTGCAAAGGAAAGTAATTTATTCCAATGATGTATTTTATTTGCGTTAGAGACCAGATGATGGCAAAGCCAGATTGATATCGTTGATTCTGCAGCGAGGCACAATCACCTGACTGGCAAGGACTGGTGGAGACATATCAGGAGGTTTTTAGCAGCCAATCACAGCTCTGACTTGCTGCCTGTCAATCATCCCCGACCAATTGTTTGTCCTGCAGCTGGGGTCCAAGCCCCGCCTCCTCAGCTGCTGTCAAAAGGTTAAAAGAAATTCATTAGAGTCAAATGATGTGGTGGGTTGATGAGAACACGATGATGAGATGATGAGATTTACTTCTCTCCTCTGTTCTCTTGGCTCTGACACACAGCAGGAGAGGTGTCTGTCTGTTGATCCGGTGATCTTGTTTTTATTGAATACACACCCATTTGTTAATATTATTGTAAATACTTAATGTATTTTCTCAAATTTTCAATACAATTTAATTAACAAAGAAAAACTGACTGAATTGGACAGTTAATGTCATTGTTATAAGCCATGTTTGCAGCTAGTCAAACTAAAAACTGCCAAAGCATCACAATAGTATATGCAAACAATAGATGCAAAACACTATTATTACAAATAATAGTAATAATAATAATTTCAGGTTACAAAACTTAACAAAAAATTACATTTTTCTTTAATAAAAACAACGAGAAAAAAATTATCTTCAGGTTTCGACCATGAAAATCCCAACATAAATATCCGTGTCTATCTTCTACCACTTATTTTGACTTTCCCATCCTTTTGTCTTTTCCCTCATTGTAAGTCTACCCATAAGTGGTCTGGCGTCCCCTAGAGGAGGTGTATCGCACACCAGAAACACTGTCTTTCTGTCACATCTTTTTTCTTAAGGCTACTTGAAACAAGCAGAGGGCAAAGATGCAACATCACATTTGACCGCAGCAGTCTTGATATTCACTCTTCAAATCTGTTTGTTTAAAACAGCCATAGAAATTCACTCGAACCAACTCGGCCACTGAATGGAGGAAATGAAGATAAACACGAAAAAGAATTTGAACGAAAACCAATGGCTGTCTCACCAGGGTGGAACCAAACACAGAAGAAAAACTACATTCATTTGAAAACTAAACACACTGATTTATTTAACCATAATTTCAAACAGAATGGTCTCATGCAGTCTAAATCGTTTTTCCCAATGAGTTTTGGCCCAAACGGAGGAGGATAGAAACAACAGAAAAGAGCAACTGAAGGACATTAATGGAATCCAGATAAAGACAATTTAATTAAATCAAACATGTTGTGTTTATGTGTCCAGCCTTTAGCTAACGACTCATTTTTCCCAAAAAGCGTGTGGTGGGGAAGTTCTCACACCAGTGGACGATGATGTAGATAAGGGAAAGTAAGGAGTGAGTGATTCAGCCAGTGGGCTGGGGTGGGTGCTGAAACGTCATTGTCATACTGGTTTGTTAGCAGTTAGACAGAATCAATCTGCCTATATGTGGGTAAAGGGCAACTGGTAAGGCCTTGTTGGGTCACATGGATATGCCAACTGGGTGGATTCTAGAAGATGTCTGCAATTCAAGTAGGGTCCAACCCATCACCTAGAAGTATAAGGATTGGGCTTGAAACTGGAGGATGCCAGTTTGAATCCCAGCTTATGTAGTTGACAGTTTGCCCTGTTTGACCCATACCCCAGTAAACCCATGTGGGGTCACATGGTCCTGCTAGCTGAGTAGATCTAGGATTGATTCTTTCAAATCAAGTGGGATTCTTAGTGATTCCCGATTCATTGTTGAGGGTTGGGAAAACCTGATCTATTTAGAAACCAATACAACTCAATATTTAACCAATTTAGAAACCAATACAACTCAATATTTAATAAAAGTTTAGAAACATGTCTTAACAGGTCGTTTATTAAAAGCAGAAACCTTAAGAAGATCAATTGTCCTAGAAATTATTGACCTCTCCCGGCCGGAATGAAGTTCTGCAGCCATAAAAGGGTTAACTTGTCCTGTTCCCACCAGACTCTATGCAGTAATAAACAAATCATTAAACACATGTTGGATACACTTGCAGTACCTCCATGCCCTCCCTCCCCCATTTTTCCATGTCTTTATTTTAATAACATCCACACCCTAACCTAGGTGGCAGGTGGGACGTAAAATGTTGGGAGGTCTTGGGCTCAGGACATCAAACGAATGCATCCTGGGTGAGTCACCCCCAAAGTCAGAGCGCTGAGCTCTGGCCCGCATCGTGAAAGCGGAGCAGTTGTACATAAAAACCCTCGTTGGCAGCGAAGGGAATGTAAAAAAGCGTAGGATCGTCCACAGAGGAATGTAATCAGAGAGCATTTTATTATGTTACGCAGCGGGGCCACGGGACTCTGCGGCCTTTTCCCTCCCGTGTCATTCGTCTCGGTGCACGATGCATGCCTGCTTTGATTCTGGACCGTGTGTCTGTGTGTGTGTGTTTAGATGAATGCACGCGCATTCCTCTCGTTTTGTTACACGAGCATGCCACATGCCTGCATGCTTATGAATTTTTTTCGGTGAGAGAATGTCTGGACTGTCGCTTGTGGTGTTTTACATACTTAAAACGGCCACACCACTGTGTGTGTGTGTGTGTGCGTACACACGTAAAGCTGAAGTTCAGGGTTCATGCTAACCAGTTCAAAGTCTTACAGACGATGGTAATACTATGTATGCATTGCCTTAGAAATAACTAATTATTGTGTTCGTCTGACTGAAACTGGACAAGTAAAAACACACATGCTAAAAAGGCGGATTTTTTTATGTACACTTTACTTTATTGCTTGATGGCAAGCAGGCCTGATGCTTAGCTTATACTGGAGACAAACTGTGGTATGTAAATGAAAAAAAAAGAAAAAAACAAACAAACTTTGAAACCAACACAAACTGGGTCAACCAACTCCCTGCCACGTCTGCCCAGGTCTAGTTCCTCTCCTTCAGCAACCATACGTTCATTTTATTTTCAAACTGTTTCTGATGATTAGGATAATTTCTTCCCATTTTGTTTATATATGTGTTGACAATCTAGAATATCATCTGCATAGAGGTGAACTATAGAAGGGAATTAATGTCTTTCGTATGTTCTTTACTGCAATTAACTGGTTACCTGTCAAGTCGCAATAAAAAAATAACTTGCTTGAGCTTGGAACATTTAACTTTATAATTTATATATTATATATTTAGTAATCTTAATCAAAAATGAATGATAATAATAATTTGATGAGAACCCTACTACCTGCTCTCTGCTTCGGAGACAAGCGTGCTAACTGCTACACTTGCAAAGAGTATCACGAAGCACATCGTCCTAGAGCAATTGGCACCAAAAACATTCCCATTCTGTTTCTCACATCCAGCTACTGTACCTTGCTCATAGGTATAAAGTCAGCTTTTTATTAAAGGGTAAAACATGTATTTTGGTTGGTGTACATTTTAGGTATCATTGTTATAATTGCAGGATTGCTGGTTCAAATCAAATCAAAGATCTGACAGAACTGTATGATTGCAATTTTGGCATGCAACCAAAACCGCTCCGACTCAGGTGGCCCAAAAAACGCAGCCCACTGCTCCTGTGTCTGGTGTTAATCCCTGGTGTTTTTCCCCTAGAGACTTAATAAAGTGCTGAGGGAAAAAAAACTTTGGCAGCCAAAAAATCCACATCTAGAAAAGTAATACCAAGACTCACATGAGCTATAATCGTAGCTTAACTTAAGCTCGCGTGTAAATGCACTCCATGCAACCAACCAAAAAGAAAATTCCCCTAGAAGGTGGTCAAAATGATTTTAAGTGGTTTGGTCCCAAGCTTGAGGTCAGACCGATATCAAAGTACTATCTGATTCGCCCCAAACCACCAGTGTATCAGTAGGACTGACGTTAGCGCTGAGTTAGCCAGAAAAAGAGTAATCAGTGGTGGGGTGTGCGGGGTGTGTCCCTCTGCTGGTGTCTGTGTACATCTGAAAACTCTGAGTCAACTCGTAACTCACAGAAAAACCCCAGATCTCACTGTGATTCCCCTTCGTTCCCTTTTTAACTCTGTGTTTATGAGCTAATGTTAGATTCATAAAAACCCAATAAACAGCCAATTTTTTTTTCAGGATTTACCATTTTGAACTCTAACAGGCTGTTCACCGGTAATATATTTCCATTTTTAATCAATTAAACTTTAAGAACTTAAAAAAACCCATCTGGCCCTTGTTCCATTTTTTTTAGTTGTGTGGTTCAGTAGTAATTTATAAATATTTCATTTTAGGATAAACTTAGGTGTTACTAGTGCAGTTGATAAATGAGCGATGTATCGATAAGTCAAAAAGTTCGAAGACTCCAATGACAACACATCATTATGTCTCTGTCAAGTGTTAAGCTGCGTTATGTTTTACTAGATCAGGGTTTTTAACCAAGAGCAAACATAACATTTTTTTAACCAAACTTGACTGGTTGTTACTTGAAGCTTTCAATGGAGCTCTATGCAGCTAACGTTTGTTTCTTTCTGTTTTTCTTAAACTGAAAAAAACATTTAAAAGAAAGTGGATTTTGGTCCATAGACGAGGCAAAGAAGCAGGTTGTGACCTGGGCTCAAAGACTTCTTCCACAATCCTGTCAACATCCTCCTGTATATATTGAATCCAACCTTTACTTGGTGTAATGTATTGTGCAAAGGTATGCTTGCAATTATGGAGTGATTTTACCAAACAGGACTGAATGTTCATGACTTGTAACAAAGTTACAGCCTGGTTAGCGATCATGATATCCTGACAAATGTGCAAATTCACATGTACAAAGGCCTGGCAGCAGGTTTGATGCAGCGAGATCAATCTTCTCTCCTCATGTTTTGGATAGGCAATCTGGTGAACTGTGGTTTATTATGGTTTTTCAGATAAGAGATAATTCATAGACTGGTGACAGTGTCTCTGGCATTCATTACAGATGGATGAGTATGATTTCTAGTCTCACCAAACACGTTAGTCACCCAACAATGAAGAAAAGGACCAGAAAGAGGAAAAAAAGGGGGGGAAGGGTGAGAGCTAAGTGATGGGAGGATAAGAAGCAGACGAGTGCTCTCAGTAAGACGAGACTCTAGGTCGCCTGAAGATTTATTATAGCCTTTCGCAGAATAGCCTTCACCTTCTGTGAAGTGTTTTAAGGAGTCATGAGGTGACAATTTGTCGGTCACCTTTCACGGGATCTGTGGAGAGTGGGGAGGAAAGTGCAACACTTTTACCTAGTGAGGAAATGGAAGAGGTGGGGAGAGGCTTATATCAAAGGAATCTGAAACAGTCCAAAAATGCAAAGGTACAGCATGACTGAATGCCTTTGACACAGAAAGTCTTTGACTTTGCATATCATAACACAACATACTGTGTTGGGCATATGGTGCATATGCCGTACATTGACCTTAAGAAGAACTAGCAGTGGAGCGTGGAA
>NC_024308.1:13209533-13259764 GCF_000523025.1 Cynoglossus semilaevis
GCCATTTATAAAGCATGGCCCTCAGCCTGCCTCATAAACTGTACATTATTCTGGGAAAGCAGGAAACCGGCTGGACTTCAGGAGAGAGAGGGAGACGGAGTGAAAATATAGCCCTTCTCATTC
Organism: Cynoglossus semilaevis; assembly: GCF_000523025.1. Classification (NCBI taxonomy): domain Eukaryota; kingdom Metazoa; phylum Chordata; class Actinopteri; order Pleuronectiformes; family Cynoglossidae; genus Cynoglossus; species Cynoglossus semilaevis. The sequence continues at coordinate 13,209,657 of NC_024308.1, forward strand.
TCTCCGTTTCTTCATTTTATACCGTAGAGAATTTGAGAGCCCTCCTTTTGACCGAGGCACCGCTTACAGCATCCTGACCATCTGCAGAACCGTGTGGTTTTGGGAATGCAAACCACAAGGACAAACCACAAGGCCCTGCTTTGCAAAGTGATCGCTACTGGAGAGATCACTGATGCATCGCTCTCCTTCATCCCCGGACATTTACAACAACTGTCTGCAGCCTGAAAAACAACCAGCAATTCAAGCAACCACGCCCATTCCTCACACAGCCCCATCACTCTGCTGCCGTTTAAGATGTTGTACCACAGCCTCCATGTTTGCTCCACCAGAACAACAACAACACCTTCTTCTTTTTCGTAACTGTTTACATTAGTGCCCTTTTAACACCTTATTAGTTCCTTATAAAATGTCTCTGACAGACTATTAAAGTTCGTTCTCAGCCTGTACTGATGGAACAAAAAGATCGTTAAAGTCTCGACACTCTTGTACACACACGTACTCTAGATTGGCTAACGTGGCCAAAGCATTGGTCCTAAATTCATTCTTCATCTCAGAAATGTACATGTCCCTGAATCCCTCACCAAAACATGAGGCGCTGCAGCACTCAGGTCGGTGCCTAGAGCTGACTTCCTGAAGTAGAGGTCGACATGTGATGGCATTACTCGAGGCTGATATTGAAACCAGGACAGAACAGCGAGGAGCGTGACCATTTCAATTAGGATTGCTTTTCAAGAACATCAGATTCCTTTGTACAAAATTGAATAAAAGCAAACACAAGACCTGATTGGCTGATAAGACAGAGAAAATTACTTGATAAAATTTACTGATCCTGAAGTTTAAATGGCCACGAGATTATCTCCCATAAAGGCAAGGATCTCAATGTACAATTCCCTTCACGCAGTCTTTATGTCTGGCTACTGATGAAGTCTAAGTAGATTGTAATTAGAGTTTGTAACAAAGTTTCTCACACAATCTGTTCCCGGTTGGGGGGGTGGAGGGGTGGGCAATACTAAGGTCAAAGAGTCAAGAAGCACAAGCAGTTAAATATAGCCAAAATACTTTACACCATATCATACTAAAGCAGAACAGAATGTGATATTGGAAGTTATTAGAAGAGACAGAAAGTTAAAGGAAAGTACAGTATTTGCTTAAACAGGAAACACAAATCATTTTTATGTGGTTCTGGGAATTGAACCAAGGACTCTATGTTCTCTGCTTGTACGACAGATATGCTAACTACACTAGGAAACCACAGCTTAGCTCATATATAAAACCTCAAAAGACTAAATGATTATAGTAGATGTTCTTGTCTATAGAAAGCAGACCAAATCTAAAGCGTGACGGGTAGTTTATAGCGCCACCAGCAGTCAAGTACAAGAACCCTTTGTAAGCTCTGTTGACAAACATAAATATCAAAAAATAACAGAACACCTCTAACTGTATGGACGTTATGGTATATTTTCATGCGTTTGTAGTGTGTTTGTTGCTAAACATACTTTGCCACTAGGAGCAGTGCTCAGTATTTTCCATATGTGTAAGAAACCATGAGTAGAGGAAGGAGTGGTCCTGGATTACCCAACAGGATGCAGCTATCTGTTTTATTATTGTGAGAGAGTGCAGGCGATGTGGTTGTCAATTGTCCAAAAATCCACAGCTGAAACCAGATGGTTGGTTCATCTGTGACACAAAGTTTCCATTCGCTCACTTTCTCCTATCGAAGTAATTGAGAAAATTAACGGTTGTCGCCTCAGTTTAAGTTTGTCTACAAATTGCAGACACCTCTTTTTTATCGCCACCCCTAGGTGTAGAATCTACACTGAAAAATCTGCAGTCTAGATTGTTTGTCTAGAACTTTGACTGGGGGCAGTGTTTGTGTGACCCATGATAAATGACATGAAAAAAGGCATGCATAAGGCTATAATGCTAAAATACGCATTTTTTATGCCATCTATTGGGGAAATATGTGCATTGCAAGGAAAAGCCAGAAGTATAATGATAGTATAAATTAATATAATAATTTAGACAAGTTTGTTGGGCCAGATTACATTTTTGTTGACAGACTGCATCAGCTGACTCAGTGTATTGTAATTGGTATAAGAACCAGTCGCAATCTAACCATTGTTTTCAACATCCATCTTTCAACTGTATTTCTTTGCCATGCCCTTTATAAGATTTTATATATATATATATAAGATTATATATATATATATATATAATGGCGTCCTATGTGTGTCCTCCGCTGATACAGCAGGAGATCTAGGTCTGAGAGAGAACACAGTGAATCTCTTCTGGTCTCTGTTTGATGAATGTGTCAGTGGACAGAGCTTTGCTCTCCTTCTTCTCCTCCTCATCCTCCTCCTCCTCACTTCCCCCACCTACTTCATAGCAAGTGGCAGTCAGTCAGCTGATTTGTGCTGCTGAGTGGATTTGGTGTTCCACCTCAGCTATTTAAAATTAAACACCCCGCCTCCCCACCCCTTTCTCNTTCACCGTCTTCAACCCTCAGTGTTCTTATAGTCCTATAACATACCCCTCACCCATTCTGCTTTATTGCTCTGTTCACCCTCATCCCCTCCCCCTTCTGTGCGACTGGCCCTTTTTTTCCCACTCACTGCGGCTGCACTCTATTGTATCCATCACTGTGATCTGTCCAGGTTGTACAGCGTCTTCTGGTGGTCAGTTTAGTCTCTGGTCATTTCCTGAGGGTACGTTCTAAGACAGATGTTCTAATTTCTGATGTTATAACTAGACTGAAACGGATATATTTTACTAAACTTTCCACTGCAACACCACTGCTCTGTTCCTTACTCTGAATACATCACTATCCTAAACTAAATGAGTAACTTTGCTATCACCTGCTGTCACCTGGAACCGATTTTTGACACAGAGCCATAGTAGCAAAACCTCTGGGGTATTTTGACTCCGACCGTCGCCACCTCTGTCCTAGCAGTAAAACACATCACTACGTTGCTGTTGTATGTCATGTGACACATTTGAAGGCACATTAATGACGTGTAAATATGATACAATCACACTGCAAGGTGAATTTGCTTCCACCTGTTCCTTTGAGCATTGACATTGATGTAAAGACTATTTGGACAGTTCTGGCTGAGAGGTAAAGGTAAAGTGAATGTCATCCACTTTATTTTTTCTTAGATTTCAAGCTAATTACCCTGATGCCATTGCAGGATAGCATGATAGCCTGTACGGGGGTTCTAGACTTACATTGGAACTTGCATACTGAACATAGATACCTATATCTCCCACCTGCGCTAACACAGAGGTTACATCACAATCTAGGACATAAAAGCATCAGAAGAGTCTGACTTAGACCTGAAAGCCATAACGAAGGGCAAAAGTTCCACAAAAAATAACACATATGAAGGAAAGCAAACATACGATCCAATGTACAGTATGGCGTACAACTGGCAAATGTAAACAAAGCCATCGTATCGTCCACTCCGCTCGCCAACTTTTAACACCAACACTATACATCGGAATGATCAAACAAGACGTTCTTAATAAGTTTCTTGGAGATGGCAACGTAACCAAAAGTCAAGGACTTCGTAAACCGATAACCCACCTCATAGCATCACCTAAGTGCCAAAAATGTTCAGTGTTTACCGACATTTTGTAGCACCATCCAAATATTTTAATGGGACACAATGATTCTCACTCAACCAGAGTTAACACAAAAAAGTTAAAACATTTAAAAAATAATCTTCCGACCTCCTGGTCAGTAGATGTGGCTCTAGTTGTCAGAGTATTATTTATTTTATTTAATTATCAACCAATAGAAACAGATACAGTATCAACCGATAATGTTCAGGTTTTAATGTTATCATTCCAGCCCAGTTGAACATGAACCTCAGGTAAAGTTTACATTACGCTGCTCACACTTGACAGGAACACATGGACATTATACACCCAGCAGTTCTAACATAACTCCTGCATAACTACGGGCCTTACATTCTGTGAGCGTCTCCAGTTCCTCCACTCCTCTTGTCAGCAGTGGCTGTATTTACCCTCTTACATTTACAACGGAAACAAAAACATGGCCTTGGGACTTCAAGGTAATATATAACACACACGGGAGTCCGTCTCTGACTTTATGTGTGTGTCTGTGTGTGTCTGCTTTCTTTGAATGCATGTTTATGGATGTGTGAGCCTGTATGAAATTAAAGGGAAGAGGACGTGGGGTGGGGGGAGTGTACAGGGGAAGAGTTATCTGTTGTTACTAAAATTTAATCCAGATTCCACGGAGTCTGAAAACTAGGGCACGGAACAAGACGAGACACCAAAAATGGATTAAAAAAACAACACAGAGTTAAGTTTTTTGTGAAACCTTTAAAAAAAAGAGTTATTAATAATAAGCAGCGGCAGGAGCTGAATGTATACCACACACGATCTGTTATTCATTCCCTGAGTTTCAAACATCAGGGGAAAGCACAAACACTTGTCCGGAGTATTTACCTTCATTCTCCCAACGGGGGAACCTTCTTTAACGCTCCAAGATCTCCAGGTTATGAGCGCCGCGTCCTTATAAGGTACAACAGGGCTGTGTGAAACCGAGCAGGGGTCTCGTGAGGTTTATCAACTCGTTCTTCAGCTTTGTACAGGCTTTCACCTCCGATGCCCTTGAACTACACAGAATGTTGTCAAGTTCACCTGAACACAGTGTTTCCTAATTAGGTGTGGTGTCAATATATGGCTCTTATGAGCAGGCACAGAGGCATTAATTGACATCCTGCACCTGTTGGTCTCACGCATAGGAATTTGAAGCCACTTTTGAAGGAATGATCCAGCAGTCACTAGCATACTCTATTGGTGCAGGCACAGAGGCGTTAAACGACAATGCAATGTTGTTTTTGTGCCACAATCTCCAGATCGGCAAGGAGAAAACTTTCAGTTTTTCTTATACCTATATAAGTATATGTTAAATACATTTTTTGCCATTACCTCATGTTTATTAACCACAGAAAAATACAGAATTTTTATTAATTTGCACAATTTGAGGAATTAAGCTGCCTGAAGACTGCACTCTACTGGAAAATGCAGTAACTACCTCAGACAGTTGGAGACCTATTAGCATAGCATTTCTAACCATGACTTTATTCTAGATTTGTTCTTCTGTCTTCTGCCCCATCACAGTTTTTAGCTCCCGTTTCTTTGCTTCAGAGAACGCTGTGAATGCAGCGTTTTTTTATACTAGCATCTTTATGATCATTTTACTCTGAACGGACGTTTATTCTAATTATTTGTGTTTATGCAAACATAACAGAGTGACAGGTCATACACCAACAGTGAGACAGGAAGGAGCTTGGCTTGCGGTCGGTGTTTGTGTACACCTTCAGTCCAGTCTCCAGACCGGAGTTGGACGATACCTTCAGGGTCAGGATGATTATAATTTTAGAGCACAGACTTTTATTATACAGAGAAGTGAACCAACTAGAGCAAAGGTCAGGGTTAGAGTGGACATTCCTGAGGTCATTATGGTCTGTTTGTTTTTTTATTTTATCAGTACAACTTGATCGCTGCTTCCCCACATCGTAGATGTTGTTATTATTTGTTTTTAGCACACAGCAGTATTGGCTCGTGTTATTGCATTTTTGATCATTTCAATTAGCTTCAAAATTAAGAAAGTTTCTCTAGGATTTTACACTGCCTTTTTATTTTCCGTCAACATCTCCCTTACTGTTTTATTACGTGTGTGTGTCTGGCCGTGTCTCCGGCACTGGGACAGCCTCTGCCTCCGTCCTACGTGGTCCTGCTGGGCCGAGCAGCTGAATAAGCTCATTGTCGGCCCTGTGGAGAGTGCAGGTGCACCTCTTCTTTTTCACCTCTGACCCCTGGCCCTCGACCCCACAAAGCCCTTTGTGAACTCTATTTACTGGCGACTCCAATGAAACTGCAGTCCAATGCCAACATCTCATCTCTCCCTTTCTCTCCCCATTTTCTCCTCCTCTCAAGAAACCAATTAGCGACAATACAAGTAGGTTAGACTCTCTATACAGAGTGGGCATTGTTGAACACAATACCAGGAAGCATTGTGAGCTAACAATTAGTGGCAGTGAGTGTCACTGACATTGTTGGGAGTTGCACAAGGCTTGGTTTGTTCCCAAAGAAGGACTTAGACAGGGGTGGAGGAAGAGAGCAGAGAGGGTTCCCAGGTACTGAATTAGCCTGGACTCGGACCATGTGGCCCAATCACACAAGGCGCTTATCAGCGGCAGGGCTCAGGATACATGGAATGCGTCCCCGGGAGGGTGTAAGCCTTTCTTTGGCTCTGGATGTTTATGTTAGAGGTAACTCTACCTGGATGGGATTGTGTGTTCATGCATGCATTCCTGTATTTGTTTTTGAGAGTGTGTATCGCTGAAGTGTGTGTGAACGTGCATCAGGTTACCATTTGTTTTTCTCCCATTTTGGTTTTTTTATTCTTTTGTGCTGAGAGGCAGAGAGTGGAGTGGGGCGTTGCACCTCGATCGGAGAGCACACAGAAAAGGAGATGTAGGTCTAGGGTCTTCCTCTGACCTCTCGATCCTGAGGTCAAGACCCAGGCCATTAGCTCATGCTAATGCTCTGAACAGGCTAGTTGCCACGTGACGGGGCTGTGGCAGAGAGGTTTCACCCGGCTGGTGACTCTGTGCGATAAGGTCACGACCAGAAGGTCAAGGGTTCAGCCATCATTGTTATACTGCCCTCGCGGCTTCCATCCCCCGGCACCCCCCAAACACACCCTCTAACACACCCCTAACACACCCCCAAACACACCCCTGCTGCAGCATGACATCATAGCACACACACAGGCCGGGGAGTCTGGATGAGGAGAGGGAGGAGGAGCAGTAGGGAGACCGTGCCTCTGACAGCTGACACTGGCTGAGCTCGGCCTGAATACTCGCCTGTATGCAGTAATGAGAAAAGTAAGACGAGCGTGAGATTCCATCAGTCCTGTCTGACACAATTGGTTTGCCGCTCGATGGAGGTCGGAGTGGAGATGAGTCTGGTCTTGTCCGGGACTTTGTGGGATAAATTAGCCCCTAAAGGAACACATCTGGAAATTATCATGGTGAACATGAGTAAACTCCACACCGTGCAGCAGCTGACTGCAGAATAAGACACTCACGTCTCTGCTTTGTTTTCTTTGATGTGAACCCCACGGCCCCCTCGGCTTGTCTAACAAGGCAGGTTTATTAAGTTAGCTGGATAAATGGAGTGCGTGAAACCTCAAGGGTCTATTTTAACATCTGAAGACTTTACTTGGACTCCACTGTCAATTATCCTGATAATTTAGTCAAGCTAAACTTAGTAATTCCAAATGTTCTGGTGCCTAAAATAGTCTCTTTACCACATGGTCCGACGTCGGACTGAATTATTGGGTTATTTTGGGAAGATGTTACAGCGACTTTTAGTCTGAGCATTAAAGAAATTCCGAGGGTTTCTTTTAAAGTCACAGTACACCTAACAGAGCTCACATTCTAGTTTACTTCATAGGAACTTGAGGACACAGTATTACTGCAATTATACAGTACACACCGACAAGAGACTGTACGGGACGCAGACCTGGAACCAGGTTCTCAGGTAGTCATGTTCTATTTGCTTAAGTCTTTTCAAGTTTGCAGGTCCACACTGGTCCATTACAGCGCCACCTATAGAGACAAACAATCATTTACACTCACATTCATATTTGTGACCAGTTTAGCGCTGGGTAATTAACCTATTACTGCATGTAATATGTTACTGACTGTGAAAAACAAAATGCAGTACCTGGAGCAAACATAGGAAAACATGCAGGAACTAAACAGTACTTCCACTGTCTGGCCTGGGAAAATAAACTAAAAGAAATTAAACTAAAGACATTTTAAAAATATATATTATGGTCATTTTTATCCAAATACATGCTGGTACATAGTCATATGAAACCCTTGGGTGATGTAGAGTGGAACAAAGTCCAACTTCACGTGGAACGCAATTGTGACGGAACCAAATCACCGCTCTTTCAAGTTACGTCCAGCAATTTTGAATTAATAACCAATTAAAACAGATGCTATCTATTACAGAACACCAGTAAAGTACAGTAGCAGTGGAGAAAATTATTGTAAATATTCTGCTGCTGATGCAGTAACAAGTGGTTCTTTTTCTAGTACTCTGTATGGACAGAGTTCTACACAGTGTATTTTGTTTGACGGCATAGACGTATGGATGGAACCACATTCTTCCTGTCAGATTCTTTGACGCTGAATACGTCGGTTTTCTTCACAATTTAAAGTGCTACCATAGTAACTCGGTTCAGTCTGAACACAAGCATCTGTAAGCTCGCTTCTGCCTCCCAGAGGAGATGAACATGATTTGTCATCATGAACTGCACCCATATAATGATGGTCCACAACTATGGAAGGACACAGACAGGCGTCGGATCCATCTGGTCCTGAGCCAGTGTCTGTTGTTGCTTGACCACCAGCAGCAGCACCAGCACCCTGTCCACTGACAGGCCTTGGTGAATTCTAGGGGTGTGACAGGAGAGATATGGGGCAGCTATCAGCGATACTGGAGACTCCACACACTCTCCATTGTGCAGGCATCCTTAATGACCCTGTTCTATTTCTGTCTGACCTTCTCACTTTATCTCTTTCTCTCACCTTCGGTCTCTGCTTACACTTGTTTTGGCATCTTGCTCATTTTGTTTTCCCTGCAGTTTGTCAAATCATTTGGCGATGACCCCTCTTCACCCTCCCCTCTCCCCTTCCCAACCTGTTCTTTTTTATTGCGCTTTTGTTTTTGTTTTTTGTTTTGTGGGTAAATGTGGGTCATGGCATCCAAAAAACTCTCAGGGAAAAAATTGCTGAGTGGGAATACTGATGGGGAGGAAAAAAAAACACGGCAGAGGGGGCAGGGGAGGTTACGTGTACACTCGCAGCTTTGTTCCCACATTCTGTAAAGTTTTTAAAGTGCACACGAGAAGCCAAATAAAAGGCAGAACATAAAAGAGGAAAAGGAGGGAAAAGGAGAGGCTGAAACTGAATATGGAAAAACACACAGTCTGAAACGTGACCCAGAGAAACGTCGGGTCTAGAACAACACCGCGCACGGAGGAAGAAACAGCACAGAACAAAGGAGAAGCACAAAGCACACTGCTACTCGGGCTTTCTGTGCACAAAGACAACACTGACAGCCTGTTGAGGATCAGTACCGTCTATACATGACATACAGTGGACAGACTCATTGTCATTCCAGCCGTATAGAGACGACAAAGGCAGCAATTCTGCCTGAATATGAAATTACAGCCGATACATTTGTGTCCATAAAGTTGATAAGGACAGTGTTTCAGGATAAGCTCGGAGCTAATGTACCCGTGCATGTCCCTGGACGCACGGTGAAAGATGGTTCTAGTCCCCGAAGAGAGAAGTTGCTCTGAATTGCCAGCTTTCACACAGGCAGGCAACAAAGATCCCCTGGTGCTGAAGCAAAGTTTCACCACCTGATGTTATCAGCAGGAGACAGCGCTCCATGCACTGCATCAGCTCTGCTCCTCTTTCTATTGTCCCTCACTTTCTACTGAAACACAGGAGGATTCTGCATCACCACAAATGTTCTTCTTGTTCAGAGCCTGGTGAAAACCAAAGGTTGCAGAAAATGACATTTAGGTTCCGTTCAGACTGCAGGTCTTGTTGCTCAATTCCAACTTTATTTTCTGGCTCTTCATCATCGTTGTTCCAATCCCATCAGACACAAGTGTGAACGGTCTGTGGCCCTGAAGTGACATGCAAAGTAAATTCAGTTTGTTTATCGATTTGGAAGTTGTCGTGTCATCAATGCCAGTCAATTTGATCACTTTTCCATCACCCAAAAGCTCAGAACTCCGGGATTGGAACCCAGCACTCCCGACTTTCCTGTCACCACCTCCAGTTTTTTGAGACTCTTGCAGCAGAGCAACACAACAGACCCACAATGCAATTTGAATTTTTATTAACACTTTACAGTTTTTCAACTTGGTAAAAAACATTTGAAAAAAAAAAGGCAATTATGACAAATTTGATTCTCAGTGTTTTTGCTAAATAACTTTTATCCTTCAATCATTTTTTTTTTCTTCAATCGAAATATCGATACGTGATGAAACATTAGCTGTGCGTAGCTAAGTGTGGAATTTGTTCAAATGCAGGAACCCGATCCACATAGAACCTGTGGAACCTGAGAGACCTTGGCAGAGGTTTGTGTTCTCTCTGGTTGGAGATGAGCTTTGACTTGCCTGGTGGCTGAGGTTGGTGACATTATCACACACTGGCATTTGATCCATTATGGCTGTGAAATATTGATCAGTGCAGCTGATGGACTTTAAACGTCTCTAAACGGGTGTTAGATCAGATCTGTGATGCGATATACGTAGATCCGTGAATTAAAGAACTGACCGTGTGGAGACACACGGGTTGATAGAACCCAGTGGCCTCTGAATCAGCAACAGTGAGTCATGGCATTTAATTAGTGATGCAATGGCATGAGAGCCAAAACACACACACACACACACACACACACACACATAATCCTTCCCTCATTAGGTGTATTGTGCAGATGCTGATGTAATGCAAGTTAATCTGTTGGCCTTTGCTTGGCTCGGTAGCCCAGTGGGAGTCCATTGTGTGGGACATTACCCTGGCCCCGCCCCCTGGAGACAGGTTCATTAAGACTGACGCTGATACCCAAGTGCCCCGGCCTTTTGTGTGTGCGTGGGTGTGTGCACAAGCCCTGAAACAGCGTGTTTCAGTCAGGGGCAGCAGAGACAATGCAGCGAAGAGCTCGGCCGTAAAGGCACTGCTTTCTGAGCATGTGTACCAGCGCACGTACACCAGGGAGCGAGTGGCGTGCAAAGTCTGTTTCCCGTGCGTGCGTGTGTGTGTGCGTGTGTGCGTGCGTCTTTATTAAAGCCATATCTGTGTATGCCCCACACCAGCGTGAATGTGGTGTGTTTTGTGTTTCTCCTTTTTTTGGACTCATCAAACAGTCCAGCCCATAAATTTTGAAGCGAGTGCCTTTATCTGATCTTACATAACACTGCTATCCCAACAGGACTGAACGGCAAATAGTTTGGAGATTAATAAGAGGCAGGATTTCACCCTGAAGTCAGAAAATAAACATTTCTTAACAAAAACATCTTCCTGCACCACTGCATTCTCCTGACACCAAATGAATCCAAATGTGTATATTTGTAGGTATTTATTTATATGCATATAACTGTATATATATTTATACATATATATATCTATAAGTCGTATATAGTATAAATGTATATGTATATATGTACACATACATACAGTATATATATGCGTACATATATAGATGTATATATATACATACGTATGTATAAGTAATATATAGTATAAATAAATGTACATATGTATGCATATATATATATACATATATATGCATACATACATATGCAAACAAAAAGATTAAAGCCTGAAGTCCAGTGAGGTCGATGGGTAGATTTCCACTGCCAGCCATTGTGCGTGTGTGTGACTGTGTCAGTCCATCTTCCTTCTGTATTATCCCATTCACAGTTGGATGTTTACATGTAATTCAAATGTCAGTCCATCTTCCTTCAGTTGGATGTTTACATGTAATTCAAATCATAAATCTTCCTCCGTCTAACTCAATAATCCAGTTTCCTGTGAAGAAATGTCAACATTCCGTTTTTTGTTGTATACACTTGATTGACATGTGATTGACATGTGATTGACATGTGATCAACGTGGGCAGCAGATGGTCGTCCGTGTGGAGAAACATCCATTTTTATAATGTAACAACATTAGATCATAGACTGAGATCATGATGAAGACCATATTAGCTTCATGAAAACCTGATGTTGAATCTGTAACCAGCTGTGGAGAAGTGTGGTCTCATAAACTGGTCCTGTGTAATGAGGTGGTGGAGATGAATGAAGTCAGGTGAGGCTGGTGAATGAAGTGAATCACTCTTTATAAAGTATGTTTGCCAAATGCTAAATATATATTTCATTAACTAGTGTTGGTGCAATTATGAAGGCAAATGAGAGGGAAAATGGCCGAGTGTTGGCCCTGGTCACCGTCGGCCTGCAGGCGGTGTCCCTCCGCCCACTGTATTAAAAATAGTGCAGGGTTTATTTGTGGGTCGCTGTGGTTTTTCGTGTGTGAGATGGAGTGTGTGTTTGCGCCCTTGTGCAGCAGTGGCGCTGCACTTAGCATCAGCCTAAAATAGCTAAGTCAAATAAAGTGAGAGGAGGCCGGGATCAGAGGCTGAGAAGGGACTCTGTCAGGACGGCATTCCCAAACGGAAGCCGGCCTTTGGATTTCCAAACACGAATTCAGTGCCAGCAATGTGAGGAATGTGATGTCGTCCAGGAGTTGGGGCTGTGTAAGCTGCCGGGGAGGGGGTATGAGGGGGGTCACTAGGTGCTGGGTCTAGTGCAGCAGGAAGTGCTAGTCCAGCTGGCCGTGGCAGGTGACACGGTGATTGAGCAGAGCTTCGGTGAATCTGGACAATCTGCCAGGCAGTGAAACAGAAGTCTCCTTCTCCTTCTCCTTCTCCTTATCCTTCTCCTTCTCCTTATCCTTCTCCTTCTCCTTATCCTTCTCCTTCTCCTTATCCTTCTCCTTCTCCTTATCCTTCTCCTTCTCCTTATCCTTCTCCTTCTCCTTATCCTTCTCCTTCTCCTTATCCTTCTCCTTCTCCTTATCCTTCTCCTTCTCCTTATCCTTCTCCTTCTCCTTATCCTTCTCCTTCTCCTTATCCTTCTCCTTCTCCTTATCCTTCTCCTTCTCCTTATCCTTCTCCTTCTCCTTATCCTTCTCCTTCTCCTTATCCTTCTCCTTCTCCTTATCCTTCTCCTTCTCCTTATCCTTCTCCTTCTCCTTATCCTTCTCCTTCTCCTTATCCTTCTCCTTCTCCTTATCCTTCTCCTTCTCCTTATCCTTCTCCTTCTCCTTATCCTTCTCCTTCTCCTTATCCTTCTCCTTCTCCTTATCCTTCTCCTTCTCCTTATCCTTCTCCTTCTCCTTATCCTTCTCCTTCTCCTTATCCTTCTCCTTCTCCTTATCCTTCTCCTTCTCCTTCTCCTTCTCTGTAACACTGTGTTCAATTTCTATTCTCTCTCATCCTTTTTACCTTTTGACGGCCTTCTTTGTCTGAGGCTGTGGGAAAGTTTTCCGTAATGGTGAGGTCATCCTCCACCGGCTAGGATACCCCCCCCCCCACATCATCCCACCGCTATCACCCCCCACACACACACACCCACATACACACACACACCATTTCTACGACCTCCTCCCTCACTCTCTCATGCTGTTCCTCTCATCCAAACCAGGCAGCGCTGCAGGACAGTGATGGCTGAAGTGTCCTCACGTCTCTGTCCCACTTCCAGTTCCACAACCTTCACTCTCTCTCTCTCTCTCTCTCTCTCTCTTGTTCTCTCTATCCCACTCCACAGAGACCAAGAACCTGAATAGAGACTCATTCAGGGCTTGTATCTGAAGATCTGGCCTCTAAAACCAGAGACTGAGCACAGACTAAGATCCGATGCTTCAGTAGAACATTCCGGCACCTGCTGATCTACAGCATCTGCCATTTACACCACCCTTGTCCTCCCTCTTTGTCTTACACAGGCTTGACAGTTTGCTGTAATATTCCATGATCGTCAACCTGCTTGATGTCAAATTAATATATTTTCCTTTATTTCTTCCTATTGAAGTCCACTGAACAGAAAGGTCAAAGTTTTTAAAAAATCAACAGCTTCTATTTATTGTTTCCCAAAACTCCTCCATTCTGTTCTTAGTCAACCTAAAGTGTCAACTAAAAACTAGCTGATTACTGCCATCTATTGGCAAACTGTTGCTTTAAAGATATATTTCTATTTGAACCACGGGTTTCTTCTTCTTGATTTCAGTCTTTCAGGTCCATGACCTCTGAAATGCCCCTGACCCTCTGCTTGTGTTTTCAAAATGATATTTTGTCACTTTTGTAATTGAAATAATCCAAGCTAGTAAACAAGGCAGCAGGGTGTAAAATGTGAATTCCATACAAGAAATCTACATAATTATTTCTGCCTTTAATCCAAACATACACTTTGTGTTAATATACAAAAATATATGTCATATACAGTATATCATTAGTGACGACACAGCCTTTTACACGTGGGTAAAAAGGGATAAATACTATGAGAAATATACAGACATAACACAATAAATCCATCACGAGTCCATGTGACCCACATCTCTGGCTTGGTCACGTGACATGAAAGGGTACAATACATCTGTGGTTTGCACAAAAATGACGAACAGGAACCTGATATACACAGTTCTACACAGATATTCTAGCGTGATATTAATACCATATGCAGTTTTCGTATTCTCCAGGTGTCATTGAAAAAAATATTTTATTTAATTGAAATATGTCAAATTCTAGTCTTTATAGCGGATCGTTTGTGTCTATACAGGTTTCATATATGTATATACAGTATATTTCATCAAATGGAAATGTGAGACTTTTGCAGAAATGTTTTGGCTCCCTCTAGTGTCAATGTTACATAATTGAACCTCAGATGAAGACCTCGGAGTAGGCCAACGGGGCACAGTGAAGAAATGTGCAGCGTCGTCGTCTTTGGTTCTCGACAAAACCGTGTCTTTGTTAATTAGATTAAAACTCCGTCACTTCCGTCCGTGAGATGAAGATTCAGTTTTTGACGTTGAGAGTCCTTTTCTCTCTTGCTATTTTTTTTCTATTTTTTATGTGACCCAATCATGACCTTTGAGACAAAGTTGACGATGGCGCTGGCTGGCTGCTCCGGGTCGTGCTCAGCGAACAGATGGCACATGTTTTCAGTCTCGCTCTGAGATTTTCTGGCTACGAACCCAAAAATCCTAAAGGAGACAAAATGCAACATATGGGCAAATACGAGGGGGTAAATATAAGACCTGCACCACACAGGTCTCACAAAATGTAAATGAATAAAGAATGAAAAACCAAACGTACTTTGCTGTGGATCCGCTGCCTCTTGTCCATCTGAACAGTTCGAAAAAAAAATCACAGCGAAAAAATCTTGTCAATATGGGATAATGAGATCATTATTTGCTAATGACACCTTTAATAATACCACCAGGAAATTCATTATTTTAAGAAGCAGAAATGTGCTGTTTTTCTTTAAAGGAACTTAAAGGAAGTGGTGTAGTACTTACTTCCTGCCCTGAGGGTCCAGAGAACAGAATATTACAGTGTTGACAGCGTAGTGTCTCCTGAAGAACAACCTGCAAAATCCAACAGAGACACAGCCTTAAAACCTGTGTGTGTGTGTGTGTATGTCTGCACAGGTTTAGGTGCGTGGTCACTCACTTCCTCTGGTTGTCGGTCAGTGTGATGCCCTGCGCTGACACTTTGAAGTGGACCACGGTGGAGGCAGGAGGTGGATCCATGGAGAGCGTGACTGTGGTGGCCTTCTGCACGGCCTGGTGTCCCGTCAGTGATTCCAACTCCACGGAGCCCAGGTACCACACGTTACAGGCTGCACGGCACATGTAAACATTTACAAAGTCGCATTAACACATGCAGTATATGGGCAGTATATGTGTGTGAACATGAACGTGTGTGTGTTGTACCTGCTCCCTGTTTGAGGAGTTCAGCTGCTGAGTTTGTAGCTGTTTGTGCAGAAGAGTCATTCATCTCCACCAGTGGGTCTGAAAACACACACACAGACAAGCATGAGTCACTGTCACTGAAATAAAAAAGCCTTTATTCCAGAAAAGCCCGACCACAGCCAGAACCTAATTCTAACTTTAAAGCCCCAACATCACAACAAGCCTTTGAAGCAGAGTAAAAGATGCAAATATTTCCCAACAAACAGTGTGTGAGTCACAGAACGTTATACCCTCGTTTACCTTTGTCGGGCAGGATGAGTTTACAGGGCAGAGCCAGTGGGGTGATGGAGTGCTGACACACCAGAGCAGTGAGGCTTCCTGTCAGGGAGAGAACAACAACAACAACATGTTTGTTTCACTAACAGACCAACCAGCAGACCAGCGCCACCTCTCACTGCTGCTAATTACAGCCCGATTCTGTCATTTGTGTTTGTTTTTGTAGAACTTTTGTTCAAATCCTTCCAATCCCTGAGTAGAAATCCATAAATTATGTTTAATAATAATAATAATTTGAACTTCATTGATCCCATATTTGGGAAATTCTTGTTCAGATCAGCTGCAACAGGCTGCAGTTCCTTTGGGAATCGAACCCAGGACTGCCTGCTCTCTGCTTCCGTGTCAGGCGTGTGAACTGCTACACTACAGAACCACAAAAGTGCCACCCAACTCGAACCCACGACCCTGAGATTAAGAGTCTCATGCTCTACCGACTGAGCTAGCCAGGGTGTGTATGGTTAATATCCAAGGCAACATTTCATTAAATTTTGCAAGTGTTTTTGGCTTAGATACAATATGTTCCTGACCTTTATATTTTGCTAAGTGTCAATCAGCACTATGTTGACCTTGCATTCATTTACTGAATTGAAGTCATATTTGTTTTTGTCCAGAATTGGATTTCTGGATACACACACACATATATATATATATATATATATATATATATATATATATTCACTCTGCAGGATTTGCAGAGTGCGATGTAGCTGCAATTTTGAGCTATTACCACTAGAGAGTGGCAGAGGAAATAAACTTTAAACATTAATCCTCACCAAAGTAGGGCTCGTTGGGACAGCCTTTCAGACGAACTCCTTTGGGGGTGCACTCAATCAGGAAGTGTCTCACCAGCTCATTGGACAAATCTCCAGCTGCAAGGACGCACAGGTTTAACATCAAGTTTAAACAGTGAAATATAAAAAACAGGATATCGCCCCAGACATACCTTTCTTACTCTGGTGAACCACAGAAGGAGGGGGCGTGGCCACCTTCATGGCCAATCCGTACGCTCCTCGGAATGAGTGACTGTCCCTGACAACGAAAGAGCCGGGCTCCTTATCTTTAAGCACGGTGATGGCTGCTCACGGCACCAACAGACAGACAAGACATGAAAAAAGTTAATAGTTAATTCCACACACCGCTGACTTAGAAGGTCCTGGTCCAGAACCAACATTTACCCTGGTCTCTGGAGATGTCCGGCTTGTACCAGAACTTGGACGTGTCCTGAACAAACTTCACAGTGTCCTGCTTGTTCACCGATTCTACAGGACACAGATTGGGGTTCAATGTTATGTTTAAGTCTGGACTTGGATCAAAATATGACACCACAGCTGAGAAAATACAAAGTTTATGTGAAGAACTCAACCACTGTGTGAAGATCATACCTGCTCCGGGGGACGATGCCCCACCAAGACCCCTCAGAGGATCGGAGGACATGGACGAGGAGAACGGGATGCTCACACTGCTCCCGCTGTGAGGACTGGAAAACCCACTGAGAGAAGGAGAACGGGAGCCAACCTCTCCCACCTCACCCCACCTCCTCTTCTCCGGCAGCAGTGGAGCGAGGCCTCCTTCTCCTCCGAGGTTCAGCTCCCCCAGGCCCTCCATGGCCTCCAGCAGGCTGTGGTCCAGCCCATTGTTCCCTAACAGTGAGGACAAGTCCGTGCTGTCTGTGGTCCTGCGTTCACCTGCACCGGCGTTCTTCAGAGCTCCTCGGGGAGAACTGTGGGCGTTCGGGGAGCTGAGGGAGAGAGGAGGTGACGGATGGGCACGGTAGGGAGAGTTGAGGGAGTTAGGAGTGCGGTCATGCCATACTGGTGGAGGAGTGGTACTGCAGGAGAAGGAAGACGAAGAGTTAACAAATTTTAGTTTATATTTTTTATATTTTTTTCTTTACAACACCTGTTTAGTTTATTTTAACTAGAAACAGGTTAAAGTGACTCTGAATAGTTAGCAACACGGCAGTTATAAGATTTGATGTGATAAATAATTCAACATCAATGTCACTTTCTTTGTTGACTATAGTTTATATGTTATAGCATAAGTATCAAACTCATGGCTCGGGGGCCCAATGTGGCCCGTCAAGTCATTTTGTGTGGCCCCCAGAAGCTTAAAAAGTGTATTTCTTTTTTATTACACACAATATGTACAATATATACAATATGTAAAATATCTTACAGCTACAACCAGCTTTTAAAGGGGAACTGTATTACTGATGTACCCCCCCCCCCCCCCCACCACCACCACCACCACTGTGGGGTGTGTGGTGAAAATGAGTTTGACACCCAGTTCTATAGGAACCAGGTGTGAGTAATCGTGTCGGTGTTTGGGTACCTGTCTGTGCTGGGGAGGGGACTTCCTGATGACACAGAGCGCATGGAACCAAAGACCCTCTGACAGGAAGCAGGATTGAGCGACAGGTCTGGTCTGAACCGGTCTCCCTCTGTGGAGCCGCCGCCACCGCTGTGGTTCATGGTCTCCAGGAAACTCCGGGCATCTGAGGGAGTCAAAGAAAAAGAAGATAAAGAAAGACGTGAGTGAACAGACTTTGACTTCATACAGTCATCACGTAAAAAAAAACCACAGCAGATGTTCTCCAGCTGGAGGCGCTCACTTCCATACTGTGTTACAACTCTGCTGGTAACTGCTACTGGTGTTGGCCTTAGTCGGGAACAAACATTTGGATTATAGATGCAGGACGGAGCAGCACAACTCCTCTGAAGTTAACCTTTGACCTTTTTTTAATGAAATCTCTAAAAAAAAAATAATTTAATTTAACCCCAATGTCAGAACTTCAAGGCTGTTCACAGCTGTTGCCTTAAACCACCTACTAACGGTCCTGACATCATCATCATCATCACAGTCCAGTCTGCTGTTCTGATGGTCGAATCTAAAGGTCCTGGAGTTGACCTGGAACATTTTACCACTGACACAGTGTCAACATTTTGAGTCCAGAGTAAATCTCTACAGACGGAGAGAGGCCAGTCAGTGGCCCCCGGGCCAGGAGTTTGACAGGACAAGCTCAATACAACAGCTGCCGCGGCAGGTATAGGTTGGTGCTGAGAATGTCTGGACAAGAAGAGCTGTGTGTGTGTGTGTGTGTGTGTGTGGTAGTGAGTGATGTTCAGGGGCGAGTGGGGGGGGGGGCATTTCAAACATGCCAACATGACATCCTGACATTCTAACAACACAGTGTGTCATTCAGGACTCCTCAGGCCTGTGAAGGACCATGAGTCATCGTTAAAAGGAGTCACTCATTATAAAGAGCTCCTTGTTTTTGGAAGCTGCCCCCACACACACCCTCATCCCACTGCACAGTCTGCCCCCCCACCAGCCTCCACCTATCCCTCTCTCTTCCCTCTATCCAAGCCCCTCAGAGAGAAGCCCTGCCCCAGACCGGGGATAAATTTAGTCCACCACTGAAGTGATGATGTCATCACATGTGTGTGTTGTTTGTAAACTGCAGTTGAAGCACTGTGCGCTACCAACGATGCATAGCAACACACACACACACAAACACACACAGTGAGAACGTAAGTCGACACCTGGACTTCATCTGAGGAGCTGTGGTTTCAAGAACTTCACTGTGAAAAAAGATTTTTTTAAATCTGAAGTTCAAGTGAAACCATATTAGCTCCGCCCACTTCATCGAAAATCCAACAAAAGAAAAGTAGTGGAGAAGTAGTTTCAAGTACATTGTAGTCAATAAAAGCATTTTTGTCACTTTTTCTGCCAAATACTTACTTTTTTAAAAACACATCCGTGTTTTAGCTTATGATAAAAAAATAAAATTCAGCATTATTTTTACTGATAAAAATAAAATAGAAATTCTGATATTTCAAATAAATTAAACTTGTCTGTATTCAAGGTACATGGTTCTAACTTATTATTTGTATGTATTGTATGCAGGTTATTCCGATCCTAACTCTTTATTATAAACGTCTCTGCTCTCAGGTCTGTTTCCTCTGACGCTGTACATCCAAGTTAAAGGCATATTTCTGCCATTACTGCATTACACAGGGAGGATCAGATGATGTCTGAGTGTGAAGCTCCTGGCAGCTGCTGTGAGCAGGAATCAGTGAAAGACAGTGAAAGCTGTGTTTTTGACGGGTGTCATGTGTTGGTTCAGCGTCGGTGCATAAATCTGGTTTTACAGTCTGGTCGAAAACTGGCAGAAATATTCAGGTGTCTGTACTCAAATATTTGAAGGTTTTTTACTTATATTCAGAATATTCAGAAATCAATATTTTCTCTCCATTTGTAGAATAACAAAATGTGAGTTCAGCTTACATAAAAGGCATTAGTGAAATAAATTCGCTCAAGGTTTAAAAGTTCCTACTAATTAATTTGTTGTGGAGAATTTAACACATTACGGAATTATTCCATAGCCCGCTGCGGTAGAACGTCATGCCAGGTAAGAGCCGTGCAGCTGAGGCTTTACTACAGACAACGTTTTTCATCAGGAAAAACTCCACTGCATACCACTAAACAAGAATCTCACAAAAAGTATATGCAGTGAAATATAATAATATTCTAGTTTATATTTACTAAAAATGTACTCCTGTTTAGTTGAAGACAACACTAATATACTGGCAGGAATTAAAAAAAGACAAAAATCTTCAACAGCTCTGATGATGTTGTTTTCATAGCCATCTGCTGCCACCACCAATTAATTGAAATTTGATAATTTTCCACGTCACACTTGTGTGCCAGATGTTTCACATTGGGGCTAAAAGGATGTTCAATCGTGTTTTATGTTCACATTCACCCCAGCAAACAAACAGTGAATATTTAAAATCAGCTCCATTAGATTGATGGTACTGGTACTGTGGAGTCAGGCTGAGCTAACACACAGCTCAGAGATGATCTCAGCCTGTTGTTGTTGTTGGTGGTGTTGTTGTTGATAAGAGGACACAAACCCAGGCCGTCAGGAATGCACTAAAGGCAGCGAGATTCCTCAAACATTCCCAAAGGCACCGTCAGTGTTCCTCTCCCTCAGCTCTTCCCAGAGAACTGTTCCCACGCTGGGTTCTCTCCTCACTGTGGTTCCTCACATCTGCTGCCGCTCACATCAGCCAGCTATAATTACAGAACAGGACAAACCGCTGACCCCTCCCTGACCCCCTGACCTGACCAGACCAGACCCTGGTCGTCATGTCACACCTTTCACCTCCCGTCTCTGTGCTGCACCATCGACATAGAAACCCATGCTTAACCCAACATATTTTAATGAAGAACCCTGCAACGATAGCTGAGGTCAGTGTGGAACAGATGTTTGAAGGTTACAGTCATCTCCACGGTCTACAGCAGTGATTATCAACTGGTGGCCCGTGGACCAATTAGGGGCAAAGTGTGCTTAAATATTTTTTTCAGTTCTTTTTAAAAACATTTTTAACAAATCCATCAGAAAAAAAGACAGCCATAAATTTGACTTTTTCTCTGTTTTATGAAAATGTCAACTTCATCCACCGCCCGTTTCTGTCTCCCTCGTCTTCGTTGCAGCTCTGACTGCAGACAAAGACTCTTCAGTTCAGGTCAATACCCAACAACCAGGTCCAGATGGCACCGGACCATGTGGGCACTGGTACCAACTCTCAGCTGCCAATACGACCCTCAGGGCAGCATCACTCAAACACACACTGTTCTCAGCAGTGGAAAACCAGTCGTACCTTCATGTTTGGTTTGTAGATAAATCCCTGTGAATAAAAAAAAACATTAGCCCCGCAGCGAGGTTCAGCGGCGCTAATATCTGCCCCCAGCTCAGACCACAGCGGAGTTCGGCGAAGCTTTACAGAATGAATGGCAGGAAAGAAAAACACACAGTGTGTGTGTCACATGTTGGACGCAGCTACAGAGCAGCAGTGTGTGATCCGACAAAGAAACACTTCTGTTTCTGCGTCACTTCTTTTTTATTCTTCGTCTCGCTCACCCACACGACCAAACATTTACTCGGCTGAAGCGAAGGATTCTAGAAACAATGAACACACCATGATGCACAAACAGGGAGGACAACAGTGGTTGAACAGACGCCCGCAGGACCGCAGGAATGTGACACACACTCACACACACAAACACACACACACACACACCCACACTGAGGCTGACATATCTGGACGTCCATGGCATCTCACAGCTGTTCAGAGCGCTCTCACACACACACACACACACAGCACCAGCCACACATGAACCCTGAGAAAAATAACAGGAACATAATGAGAGGAAAACACCTGCTGTCCTGGACACTCTGATTGAAGCCCAGACATTTGGGATTACCAGTTGAACGTACAGTATGTCTGAAGTCTGGGTTTCAATCCAGCCAATCAGGGCTGACCTGTTGCGGCAGTTATTACGGTTATTATAAATCATTGATCTCCTGGCTTACTGCCTGTATATATTTTTAAAATCTTCTTGGATTGACGTTTGGACTGGAATCCAGTTATGGGCCGGTTTGGATGGTCTGGAGGGTCGGATTTGACTCCCGAGCCGCCAGTTGCTAATCACTGAACAAGAATGACAGTAATGTCCACCAAAGAAAGTACTGCTTTCTCCTTAGAGTACCTTTGGCCCCGTTTGAGAATGTAATTACTTGTCAAGTCTGCCCCTCCCCTCCCCCTGTCCCCCCACACACACACACTTCTAACTTTTGTAGAAACAAATATCCATCATCCTCCGTCCCTGCTGTGGCCCCTGACCCTCGCCTTTGTCCCCTACCTCTGTCCACTGCTGGGGTTTGGAGTGATGTTTTTATGTAAACCACTGGAGAGAACAGGGGTAAAAAGTAAAAAGACCACGTCACCCCTGAAGTGTTTATTGGACCCTGAAGTGTTGTAAGGATAAATGAACGTCCTCATGAACTGCAGTCGCAGACACTGCTGTGGTTTCACTCACGGCAACCGCAGTGACAGACGATCTGTGCACGACCTGTGGCCTTTGATGATCGTTGCAGGATTCTGAAGGTTCCACGGTTGGTTTCAGTGATGTGGTGCATTCAAGGTGGGCTATGGTCAGTAACACAAAGGACAGTTTTGCCTCGAGGGTAAAAATGTATAAAATAAAAGTTATTTTAATGCTTTGAGGAATTCAGAATTTCACTGTGTTTTAAAACTGCAGTGAAAATCTTCAGACTACGTCCATCTGGAGAAGTGATGATGAATATTCCCTCTGCTGTTGGAACTTTTACACCACTGCTGCTGCTGCTGCTGCTGCTGTTTAATTCTCTTTCAATAAGATTCTGGTTCACAGCAGTGGGACAAAGGTTTCATTTCTACTCTTTTATAACTTTTTCTAGTCTGTCAGTTTCCAGGCAGGTTTGGGTCTGGCTTTGTTGAATCATTGGGTAAAAAAACATTGCTTTCTTTCCAGGAATCAGAACTGAGAATATGGAGAACGTTCTTGGTATGTTTACATTTCTCTTCCTGTAATGGAAACATTTTTTCACACTGACAACAACAGGCCGTTGACTCTGCTGACTGTGGTTGATTTTCTCTTCTGAGGAATGAATGAGCAAATATCTGCCCGAGCAGTGTTTCACTGTAACATGTCAAACTGTGGATAAGTCTTCTGTCTTCAGTCTAACCCACTGTTCTGCTCTGATGCAGATGATGCATGATGACATCATCAGAGCTAACAAGGAGAATAACTGATGCTCTGCTCCTCCGTTTGTTGATTAATTCCCTGGGAACAAAATGTCCCATGTTGTCTCATCTCTGCATCCTCAGCTGGGCCTTTGTCCTCAGCTCTGTCAACAGTTTCCAGCCCTGTGGCTTTAATTTTTGCCTCTTTGCCCTTAGCGTCCTGCATCGTCCAAAAGTCAAACGGTTCCCAACCAGCAACACTGACAGATTCTTAAAAGTCATCATTTAATCATTTGAAAGTTTCCAGTGTCTTTGATTGGCGTGTGATGTCCGTAAAACCTCTCCTGTGCCAGCCTCTCTTCTGATTGGCTGATGGCCAGAACAACCACAGGTCATGAGTGAAAGCTGAATACTGCAGCTCGGTGAAACTTTGATGCTTACATTTAGCCTGAACTTTGGTTCAGACCAGGACTACAGACCAGGATTATGGCTGCTAGTATGTCAGAAGTTGTTTCTTGAACTTTTCATTTCATTTTCTTAAAGATATGAAGGAATAATTATCTGTCTTTTGTTGTCCAGAGGGCATACTGCAGAGTAGTGACGTCTAATGCTGTGATTGTTTGTCAAAAGTGGTCATGAGTGAGTCCGAGTTTAACATCTTAGATCAGGTTTTGCACAGGAGTCACATCCTGAACCAAACAATGGCCTTTTGTCTTGACGTGGGTTGACATGATCCTCCTCCAACAATGGTCCAACGACTGTAGACTGTAAAGTGAGGACACCGTCTGTCTCTGAGCATGTTTGTCTCTGCTCTGTGCTCGCAGCCCAGTTTGTTCGACCCTAAATATGCACACGTACCCTTCCACCTCCCAGCTGTCCTCAATCTTGTGCAGTGCAGCTCAAGTGACAACTCTTGACGACAATGACAGAGTTCTCTGTTGACATGTCCTGCTGCATTTACTGTCCACAGACCACCACAGTCTCCTGTCCTGGCTCTGTTTGGACCTTACTGTGAGTGTCTTCTGCACAGCTGGATTCAACCTCAGTTCTTCTGACTTGAAGTTACCCAATAAGTTAAAGCTTCCCTTTGTCCACTTTTCACTCATGAGCTTAAATGTAAAACAGTCGCAGAAACATGTTTGAGTTCCAGACCAGTCTTTTTCTGGAAACATCTAATATCCAGAAATGTGAAAGTGGAGTCATTAGAAAGTCATGAACTCACTGACTGTCCTAATTATTCCAGTTAGACATGTGGAACAGTGCTGCTGGGCCTCAAGTGGTTCCTGTTTGGCAGAACTGCTGCACAAGTTCAAAAGTGTTTCACTTCTACTGCGGCCCAGAGAGATGGTGCTCCTTTATCGTGTGTGACACGATAAGACACGAGAACCCCAACAAATACAGACCCCTTTAAGGTCGTCAATATTTTTGGTTCAATCCAGGTCAGTAGTGCAGGAAATAAGGGGAAACGAGCCACCACCACCCCCTGCATCTCCCCTCTGGGTTAACCACCAATACATCAGCCTTCCCATCCCCAGCCAAGATTCTCACTAACAAGATGACATCATGAAGGCAGCGGTGGAACAAACCACCTCATCACCCCCCCCCCCCCCCCCCCCCCCCGAGTGTCAGTGGGCTGCAAACGCTGCTGTCCAGAACAATACACCATGGTCAACAACAACAACAGCAACAACAACAAAAACAACAACAGCAACAACAACAACTTAATGCACATCGATAACATTGAGAAGGCTGCGCTTCATTCCAGAAGATTAAATACCAGAAGCCTGGAGGAGAGAAAGGAAAGCATTTCTTTGCATGTCCCCACTTTTCCACCCCCCATTCTTAAAATCCCCAGGAGGGTCAGTGGGGGAGATAAAGGAGTGTAAACACAGGAGAGAAAAATCAGAGAAAGAAATGCCTTCAGACGGAGAAGACAGTTCTTACAAAAGAAAAAAACGTGAGAAGTTCTGAGGTTGTTAAGGAAGTTAGAGACAATGGAACTGATGAATCTTTAAACACCCGTAGACGGGTCAGTGACCAACACACACAGTCATTCATTCTTCTGACATGTACATACCCAGAGATGCAGTCATGATGTCACACTGTCAAACGTCTCTGCTCTTTGTTTCCTTTGTATCCTAAAAGATCTCTTCTTCTCCGTCTTCTTCTTCTACTCCAAACTTCTATCTCTTCTCTGTGGATCTCAGTGTGAATGAAACTTTCTCCGTTACCAGAATCTCCTCCTCCTTTTTCCTCTCTCCTTCTCTCCCTCCCTCCCTCTCTTCCACTCCCGTCTGCAGTAATGCAATCCAAGCCTGACTCACTGAAGTTCTTTCTGGTCAGGGGTCTGAATACTTCCACCACTGTGCCCAATTTTTTGGTTCTCCAGATGGAAAAATAAGCTTCCTGGTTCCCTGGGACACCCGTCGTCTGCTGCCTTTGTATGGAGGGAGGCACAGAAAGAGGGACAGAGCTGAGGGGGAGCCCGGGGGGTGGAGTGGAGGTAGAAAATATCTCCCTCACTCTCCTCCCTTCCATTCATGCCCACACAGCCTCCCTCCTCTCCCTCCTCCTGCTGACCACTGAGCATTGTTCCTGCTGGGCCACTGCGAGCACTTTCCCCCAATCACAGTGGATTCCAGTGAGGTCAGAGGACACATGTGGCCTTTTATGGAGTGCAGAGAAGAGGAGGAAGTCGTGGTGGTGAGTGGTGGGTCTGCTTGGGCATCTATGGCCCTTCTGTCAGGGCATGTGCGTTCACTCCCACCATCTGCTCCACATGATCGCCGGGACAAAGACATGCCGACACACACTGACCCCGTCTGGTCCCTGTACCTCATGAAGCTCATCATAAATCTGACTGCACTCTGTGTGAGTTGACTTTCTTACTTTTGTTTCTGTCCAAACATATCATCATTTTACGTCCCCACCTCGAAGGAAAAATGACCCATCGTATAATTCTGCTCTGTTCCCGTCTTTTCTGACATGGCAGACCAATAAGGCGCTCCAAACTCCCTGGGATTTGATACAACTTTGTACTAGAATGTAAACCAAAAATCTTTAGACAAAATTTATGAATGGATTTAGGATTAGGATTAAGGGAGGAAAACTGGCCAGTAGGGGAATAATTATTTTATATTATTCTCTATTTAAATGAAATTTGCAACTTTAAATGATTTGCAACAATGTTGTAAATCCGTGTTTCCCAACCTTTTTTGAGCCACGGCACATCGATATCAAACAAAAAGTGTATGTTGCTACAACCTAGTAGAAGAGTATTTAATAGTTCTGCCTTTCATGCTTTGATGAGCAAAGAAAAATTATATACAATAAATAAATAATAGTTTTCAGCCCAATTAAGAGAAATTGGATAATTTTCCGCAGCACACCTATTGATCTCTCACGGGACACTAAGGTGCCACAGCACAGTGGTTGAGAATCACTGCTGTAAAGAAACAAACCTAGCAACCTTAAAAATTTGAAAAATAATAACACTCTTTTTTATACATATTATATCTTGTGTCCATTTATATGCAGTTGTTCTTTTTAGTCTGATCCCAAATCCTCTGTGTTCAAATCCTAGACCAGACCTAAGTTATACTTATATCGAGTTTTGATATGAATCCAAGTCCAAGTCCTACAAGATTTACAGTAGAGTTTTCTGGGTTTAAAGACAGGAAATTGAAGTGAAACAGTTTAAAATATGGATTTAGACCATAATCATTTATTACCAAAAGCGTTTCTCAACAGAACGTCTGTTATTGTGGCCCTACTGTCTGGTACTCTCTGAGGAGCATCAAAGTATCAGACTAATAAACCATAATTTACTTTGCTGATATTAACAAACTGAGCGAGAAGACCAAACCAGCGTTTGCAGTTTGAAAGCCATCTCCATTTTTTATATAAAGTCTTCTGTAAGAAAAAGTCACGTTGATCAAGGTTTTCTGTTTTGATAACATTACATAAGGATTTTCTGAAACCTCAAAAGACCAACAACCAACTTTAAACCCAACCACTGGCCCGTACTTCCTCCTGACCTTTGACCCTGAGCTTTAGACACTCTAGTGTTGGTCCAAACAAACCATCTGCCACAACTGCTCCTTCAGTCTTACTGCTCAGGGTTGCCTCTGCTCCCACAGAGCTCCTGAATTTAAAACTGTTTGTTTGAAAGACAACAAATGTGGCTCTTATGTAACGTATCACAGCTGAGCCGCGCCATCACATTCAGTAGCACAGAGGCAGCAGCAGGGGTCATCACCGGGGCACAGCAAAACACATGGGAACAACTGGGACCAGAGGCTGAAGGGTGAAGACGATGGGAAGGATGTCACTGATCTCCCGCCATTAGTTTAAAGACTTTGATAACATTTTATACATGATAATAAAAAAAACTGATTCCACTTAAGTCCCCAGGTCAAGAAACAGACCCACAGGAATGTCGTGTCTCCATGGCTGCCACTACAACAACAAACCACAATTACAAATCAATGTGTTTTTGCCAAAACAAATTTGATTTAAAAATAATCTATCCTGCAGTAGCGCCATACTTCCTGGAGGGGGACACCCTTCAGTTTGGGAACCATTGCTCTGCTGTGACGACAGCTTTTCCGGTTCACATACAGCGGCTCGACCTGTGCTGTTCAGCTTAGCGAGTACCTGAAGAAGAGAATATTTTCCTTCTAGGATTGTTAAGACAGCCCAAGCTAATAAATAGAATTTAATCTTAAACTACTAGAGGGAGCCCAAGAAGCACCACGAACCATGGTTTGAGAACCACTGTCTCACATAATGAACACATTTTTTTTTTTGCACTTTTACGCCAATAATGAGGAAGAATGACTTCAAAATAGAATGGAAGAATGACAAAAAAATAATAATCTTGGAATGTATTTGTTACATGAAGACGGAGAATATTCCAACTTGACAACTTAACGATATTCTTGACATTTTCTATAGGGAATTCCCTGTGTCTGGACCTCTGTGTGTTTTCATTGTCTGCACCAGTGTGTGTGTGTTAATCCCAGCATCCCTAGCGGTTTGATCCTGATGTTGATAACAGTGATGGGAACTCTGCTGCAGGGGTTCAGTGTGCTCCACTGTGTGCCTCACTCCCTGGTGGTCATTACTCCACACATCACAACTGTCTGAGTTCAGTTTGTAGAAATGACAGATTATTTAAAAAATCTATAATTTTCTGAGGCTACGATCTGACTTTCAACATGGGAAACAGGAAACGCTGGTCTGACCTCAGAGTGGAAACAGGCCGAGAAATGTCTGTTCTTTTTGTTCTTTCCTCTGTCTGTCCAGCAACAAGCTACAAAGACGGCTGAGCTTTTTAATGTTAACAATAATAATAATAATCACTCTTTCATCACCCCCTCCCCCGCAGCCCCTACCCCTGTCACCATCACTTTGTTCTGACAAACATATTTACATTAAACAGACAGAACTGCCCTTTAAATATCTGTAGTCATCAAGAAAACAGCCTCAGTAAATACCAAGTCAGTTTTACTATGAATACATCTTGGAAGAAATATTCAGGTGTCAGATTTTTCTGATACTCGGCCAGAACAGGTTTCATTAAAGTTCATGGAAGATTTCGTGTTTTAACATCTGTCATAATTTTCCTAACGATTTTCTGGTCTCAGTTGTGAGTTCCAGTTTCTTCTTCAATAAAGTTTTTACATAACAGAGAGAGAAACAGACGAGGGAAACAAACCAAACTGACATTTTAATCGAGTTTCATCTGTGAAGAAGAATTTAAAAAATGTTAAAACCTCAAATATATGTGTGTGCTTTCCTGTATGTATCTGTCCTTTTTATCTGCAACACTGCCACCTAGTGGTTCTATTTTTTCTAATCTCTACCGAAGAATATATTTGATAATTTTAAAAAAAATGTATATATTAAAGCAGAAGTCAGAAATCCTGACATTGAACACACCACCATGTAACAAGTTTGTGGCACTGACTATTATCGTGGCCATAACTGCATTAACATGTTCTTCTCGCTGCAACGCAACGCAGCCTGAACTCTACATAACCCACACCTTTTGAATGCAGCCCTGAACTCAGATCTGATTTTCAACACAGACTCTGAAAGTCGTTTCATGTACGTGTGTGTGTGTGTGTTTTGACACTACAGTAAATTCCTCCTGCAGCTGCGTATCTGCTGCATATCTCTTCAAAGCAGGATGTCCCAGCAAAACAAAAGACCCTCCCTTATACCACCGTCCACTCCCAGAACAGGACGCGAGTGGACATCCTGTCCACAGTGCTCTCTTCCTCCATGACTGCCGCCTATTATTAGCAAACATCCAGCATCAGCTGTCCTGCATTGGCCTATGTGTGTGTTTTATTCAGCTCTCATTCACTTGAACACTCAAGCACCGTTTGCAGGTCTCTCTCTCTCACACACACACACACACACATTCCTGTCTAAGTGTACCTGGTGTCCAGCTGTGCTGGTCCCACTGTTCACTGGTCCTCAGCTGAGAAACCTCAGAGAAATGTTTGACTGGGAAGAGAAAGCAGAAGATAAGATGTAAAAATGCTAACACGCCCACCTCAGGGCGCCGTGTGCGTGCAGCAGCGTGCGCCCTGGTGCTTATCTCTTACCGTAAGGTGTCGGTGGAGATACCGGGAATGCTGGGGTTTGGGGGACGAAGTCCTGGCCGTCAACGAGTCCCTGTCCATCCATGCTGTTGGCTTTGTATAGATGTCCTTGCTTTGAAAAGACACAGATGTAGGGGAAGATCAAAAAAACATTTCATAGACGGAGTTGACTGACACACACACACACACACACACACACACACACTTGCATGCAGACATCAGTCTTGACATCTGTGTGTGGCTGCGGCCTGTGTTTTGGTGTCAACAACAGGTCCATTAATGCATCCTTATATAAGAATGTGTGTGAAGAGCAGAGATGCAGATAGAGTTACACACACACACTTCATGTCTTACAAAACACTCTGTCTGGGGTGGATGGATGGATGGGCTGCTCACATAAAGACCAGTTCAGGTCTGGGTCTGGGTCTGGACAGTACCAGACTCAGACGCCCCCTGGTGCCAGACACTTTATTGAAGAAGTTATAAATCTGCTGAGTCGTAACTAACATTTATCTCAATGTCCTTGAATCTCTGCTGGTAAAAACCTTTGTTGCTAATGTCAGTTTTTCTTTAATTCAAGTAATAAATTTTTCTAATGTATCCTTAAATTCTAGTATCAGTCCTATTTCCTGTATTTTTTATTTTAGCAACATTTGTGCTAACTTTGCCTGTAATAGTAGAAAAACAAGAACCAATTAGGGTTTTCCTACAGTTCTTGTGAGGTTTCGGATAAATTATTGGGGGGTTTTTTGGTCAATTTTAATTTATGTCCCTTTTAAAGCTTTTACTTTTTTTTAATATTTTAGGAAGCAAGAATTTGACAAGTGAAAATCAACCCTTTGTTGACTAACTGCAATTAAGTTTACAATAAAGTAAAACTTGTTCTCCACTCGTTTCTCCATCATCCTACTGATGTTTGTGTTTCTCTAAACTCCGTCTGATCTAAAGGGATTTAAACTAAAAACCTTCATCCTTTAAACTGTAGCACCTGTTGTGAACTCACAGAATAATTAAAATACAGTGGATTTGTTTGTTGCTCCATATTAGTCTTCAGACTGACAGAAGAAGTAGTTTAAACCTCTGTCAACCCCGGGCCCCTCCAACAACACCGGACCCCTGAGTTTAGAACCCTGCGTCAGTGGACTTGGTGAACTCCTGTGTTTGTCTTATATCTCAGGATCCACAGCTCATTGTTTGAGTTATTTTAACAACTTTTAATAACTTTGCCTAATCTTTTTACTGCCCCTTTTCCCAGAGTGACTTTTCACTAAATGCCAAGCAGCTCCTTCCTCCTGACGTCAGGATATTGTTTTCTCTGTGAATTAATCTAATCTCTGAGCTCAGTCCTGTTACAGTGTGTTGTGTTAGTGAACTGCTGAGCAGGTCGTTCCATTATGTGACCGGTTACTGTTGATAAATGCTGAGGAAATGGTGTTTGTTTTTCTTCGTCCTATGGCTCTACGTTAAATTTGTAGTTTCAGTCTAAAAATGTGAAGTTGTGTCGTAACAGTGGAAGCAAAAGGGAACATGGACCTTGAAGTACGAGGAGACATTTGTGACTTTGGTCATTTGGGGTTGTGGTCCACAGTTCTATTGGTTTAGGGCCATTGTTAGTTCTAAGTCATCCAACAATATTCAAACCAGGGATTCATGACCCCACATGGGCTCGGAATTTAAATGGGGTCACCTGACATTTCTAGTAATTGATTAAAAAAAACTGAAAACAATTGTGTAATATATATATAATATAGTATAACAAACATGATGAAAAATTAATTTAAAAAAAAAACACTTTTCTGGAGTTGCCAGAAAGGTGTGATTTTGTCAAAAAGGTGTCATAAAAAGGCCAAAAAAAAGGTTGGGAACCCCTGAGTTAAGGGTCAAGTTTAAGGATCTACCTGGTCACAGACTGTTCGTAGGTCTACGCAATCCTTGGTCCCCACTCTGCTTGTACCTGGAGTATGTGTATATGCTTCTGCAGTGGGAATGTGCCATAAATGTCTGCCAAGTATGGGAAACTAGAAACTTTTTTTTACCAGAGAAGGCGAGTAAGAGGGGCTGTAGACCGGGGAGCCCCTGAAGGTCTGGGCCCGTCCTGATCTCCACGATGGACTGTGAAGTGCGGCAGTGTAGTCTGTGATGTCACTGATCTGTTTCTGCTGCTTCCACCCTGATCAGGAACAAAGAGATAGGAGAAAGGAGCAGGGTGAGTCAGATGAGGGCAGCAGCGGAGGAGGCAGATGTAGATATAGATGTAGACAGATTAGAGTCAGGTATGTAATCAGGTGATCACACATGAGTCATGAAATGAAACATCAGGATCAGCCACGTCTGGAATACTAACATGTTGTTATGACCAGAAGGAGGCGATGACGGTGACTGGTGTTTGTGTCTGAAAATAGGCCCCCAACATGTATGTTTGTGAGTGTGTGTGTGTGTGTGTGTGTGAGCACATCCTCTCTGTGACCAGATGTTGGAATATCCCTCAGATTCATTAGGGGAGGGAGAAACATCTTCTGGAACAATCATTCCTTCTGTTCTCAGATGTGAGCAGATTGTCGCCCCCTAGGCTGGAGGTTTTCCTCCCACAGAAATCCGTATTTCACATGCTGTGGTCACAGCTCATCCTCTTCACTACCAAGCAATTACTATGAACTACTTTGATGACGTGTTTCCAGGACAGTTAGAAAGAAGACAAAAAGGAAGATGTTCTGAGCTTTTCATGTCCTTTCGAGAAGTAAGCGAAGTCAGATTGTCAGATGGGTTCAAGGTAGGGTTGGAGATCGTAGTTGACTGATGAAGTTGGGTTATTTACATGGAGCATGACATCTGTGGGCGTGGTACTGCTACCAGTGGAGCTGCTTTACTGCTGCCACTGGTGAAGAATTTGAACCAGTCTTGATATTTAGGTGTGGCAGAAAAACAAAAGACATGGCCACATGTTGGACGAGTGGTGAGTGTGCCCACCTGACTGCAAGAAGGTCACTGGTTTGAGCCTTGTAAGTTACTGATATTCTATAGCAGACCTGGGGGGCGAGTGACCCAGATACGGCCGACTGGGCTTTCTAATCCAGCCCGGCCCAAGCACTGATACAAGGTATAATGACGCCTGGTGACACTTTCTGAAGAAAATTTGATAACTTTTATCTAAAAATGCTCATGCAGTCTATTCTTAACATTGTCGCATTTATGTCTATATATTTTTTTTAATTGTTTAAAGAAAAACACTAATAAATCCTCTACTGTATCCTTATCAGCAGAATGGTAGTAAAAATGTTAGCTAAGGGTTGGCCTGAGAGCAGAGAATGTTTTGGAGATACTCCCATTTGTCATCTGTCATAACAGCCCCAGA
Source organism: Cynoglossus semilaevis (assembly GCF_000523025.1). Lineage (NCBI taxonomy): Eukaryota > Metazoa > Chordata > Actinopteri > Pleuronectiformes > Cynoglossidae > Cynoglossus > Cynoglossus semilaevis. Next base: position 13,243,126 of record NC_024308.1, read on the forward strand.
GGGTAATATCCTGGTTTTAGGAAAAAGAAGAAAAAAATAACCTTGAAAGCAGCAAATGTGTCTTTTGTGAACCATTAAAGCAGAAATGATGCAGAACTGATTATATTCTATTTATTTGTACAAACACAGTGACATCACTATCTGCGAACCTGTGGCCTTTCGTAAACAACTTCAAGAAACACTGTGGGCTCAACTTTCACTGCGAGCATCCAGCACCTCCAACATCACATGTTGGCCCCCATTAGAGCCACTGAAACTAATCCTGTTACGCTCCCACACCAGAGTGTTGGCTGAAGCCTCGGTCTGTGGAGGATTCTCACAGCGTGGAGGATCACTCGATACTTGGCTGCACTCCTCAGAGCAGCTACTCTCTATTCACAGAGATGATGATAGGGAAAAGGAGAGGCGTGATGCAAACACACGGGAGAGCAAAGTGTTTTGTCCGACTTCAAAAGCATTCCTCGTCCCTTACAAAACATCCCCTTGAACTCCAGTCCGAGCAGCCCGCTCTCAGAATTACTGCCTAAATGCGTCCTGAGGGAAACATCAGCCCTGTTAGCCCTCTGACTCGCTGACCTACATACATCCAAACACACATTTGCTATCCATTTCCTGTGCAGTGGACCAGGATCACAGGTTAACTTAAAGCAGCAACGGTGCCCCGTGTGGCACATGGCTGCAGGTCAACACTAGCTACAGCTGCCAAGGCCACTCGTGTCAACCTTCCACCCTCCAGCATCTCCCACGTGGTGCCTCCCCCCCAGGCCTGGAGAGGCTAATGAACATCTGTAAGGTACCGCTAAGAGTTCTTCAGGAGTGATGACATCACTGCTAAGACCTATGACCAGCTGTTCTCCGACAGAAAATTAAGCAGAGACGAAGGTCGCCGCAGAAATGTACCACTTCCTCCAGGCTCCATCCGATTGGAGGGGAAGGCGAATAAATCTGTCGTGTGTGACAGAGTAGTGAGAAGAACCAGAAGAACAAAAGAGGCCGCCACGAAAAAACCACGGCTCAAGAAAACCAAAAAAATCTTCTAGAAATTACGATTGTGTACAACACGTCTCATAAATAATGTTCAGACTTTTCTATCACACATAGACCAGTGTTTCCCAACCTTTTTTGAGCTACGGCTATCCTTATCCTCAATTTCCCCTCCAAAGCAAATTGTAATTTACTAATTAAGATCAGATTTTACTGGAGAAGGAACAGGAAACCATTGGTTAAGACTACAGTATGGAAGCGTCTGGAAACTGACGTTCCAAATGTAATTATCTTTCTATTCATTATCTTCAGAGTCTGTTTGTTATGACCCCCATCCAACAAAGTAGAGTCTACGACATTGTGTCTGTCACCACAGTAGTACTGTCAGACATGATAGAAGTACTTGTCTCCAAAGAACTATTTCTCCATTCATTTCTGAAACTACAGTGGACACTGGGATTAAAGTGAGCTTCGGGTCTTCATTCTCTAATGAATGTCTCTTTCCTTTTCTGAACAAGTCGGTGTTTGTTCTAATTTCTGTCTATGTCCAGTCTGATTGGCCTCTTATTAGATTTACTCAGTGTGTAATGAATAAACTGGACGGAAATTGATGTCGATGGGAAAGAGGGAACACATTCGACTTATTTAGATAGAGAGAAGCAAATAATTTAAAAGGACGCTTTTTTATGGGGGAAACTAATTAATTAATTCAAATATTTTTGATTACATGTTTACGGAGACTGGATTTCCTTTTGATTTCCGTTGTTTGTTTTTTGTCTAAAGTCCAAACAGGGAGTACAAAGACGGACAGTATTCAACAGTCGGTCTGTATTCTTCCACAGAACTGACGACACACGGCAGCTGCCGTTTTGTACCGTGCCAGTTTTATTATCATTTACACAGGAAGTCATTTAGAGCTTCCTGAGCTTCACTGTCACCAGAGTCTGCCGTGTCGTCCTCGTCTAACACCATCATTTAGAATAGATGTATTTCTATTCTAAATAAGGTTGACTGGACTGTAAACACTCAAGGACGTTAATTTAGCGCTGCTGACATGGCAGGAAAAATCCACTCTTTATTTGATCAAAAGCTGCCACCCACACATCAAACAACACACCTTCTCCAATAAAAACTCATCAACCGCTCTGTCCCAGACCACGGAAATTTTCAAAAAGTCAACGGACACATGTATTTCAGTTTAATTATAAATACTCAATACCTGTGTGTGTGTTTTACCTGCCAGCTTGTTAGCACAGGTGTGTTTTTCTTTCAGTCCTAATGTGACAGAGTGTGAAACTGTTGTACGCCTCTGCACCACCATAATTGTTCAAGGACCAGTTCAGCTAAAGTGTATTTTCAGTTACATACCCCCCTGTGGAATTCAGCTAATGGGGGGTTTGTGAGCGCCGGTACAGGGAAAAATAGATTTTTTTTGTGTGTGTTTCTGCTATGATGGCAAAGTGCCATGATCTATTTCACTGCAAAAAAAAAAAAAAACAAACGTCATGTTTCTAAATTTAACAGCCTTTTTTAAGATTAAATTGTTGTAAGCGATTATTTTTATTCTGAATTCCCAATGAGCAGATGTCTGAAGACCTGTAGCTGAAAATAGATGTCAATGTAAATCATACATTTAATTTAATACATTTTATTTATTTAAGTTCTGAGATACACTCCTAAAAAGTCCAAAACTTTTTAAAGAGAGACGTTAAAGAAATGATCCGTTAAATTTCATCTACCCTGCAACCCACAATGGTTGTTGTGTCTGGAGGTGTGACTAGTCATACCTGACAGATGTGAGTTTCCTTTGTGGCTGAGCCCGTTGGTGTGTAGAGAAGCAGAACGTGACAGTGGAGCACAGCGAGTAGGAACTGGAACGAAGGTCGGGTCTAGATCCAGGATCAGCTGGTTCAGCTGTTCTATGGACTCGTCGATGTCTGTGTTCAGAGAGGACAGATCGTCCTCCTGCTGCGATGAACAGGGTTTCGTATGAGGGGACAGACTGTCCTGTGACTCAGTGACATTGTGGACAGTGTCCTCGTGCACTGCCTGTCCTCTGTGGACGGCTTCCCTGCTGCTGACTCCTCGAAGTGGAGTGTTGGGGGCCACCAGAGGTGGAGGCTGGTCCAGTCTCCTCGTGCTCACCTTCTCTTTTCCATCCACCTGGTAACCATCACTGACCACCACCACCTGCTGCTGCTTCACCCAGGAGTGTGTGGAGTACTCAGGCTGGACTCTGGCTCTGTGACTCAAGCTCGGGACTTCTAACCCAGAAGGTTCTGCTCCGTCTACGCCGTCCTCGTCGTCCAGTATGTCGGTCTCCCTCTCGCTGGATGAAGTCTCTCCGTTGATGGTGAGCCCCAGTCCGGACTCATCTCCGGCCACCTTCGCCTCCACTCCACCACATGCAGCAAGCTCAGCCATAACCTCCAGAAGAGGCTGAGCAATCTCAAAGTTCAGCCCAGAAACAGGCTTCCCCGCCCGGGTGTGCTTGTCCTGCGGGGACCCCCTCCTCTGTTTGGCTGTGGTCCTTCCCTGTGAGGCTACAGACAGGCCTGAGTCTGTGCTGGCAGACAGAGTACGGTCACTGCAGCTGGGGCTGCTGATGGTCAGGGAAAATGAAGCCCCTTCCTCACTGCTCTTCTTCCTCAATCTGGTGTACACAGACTCGTTCCCAGAGTCCAGGACCATAGGTGGAGCTGTGAAGACGGAGACAGTGACCAAGTTAACCAACCTATTAGAGTTGCGTGGTTTACATAAATCGGACTATCACAATAGATCAACCCCTCCCCAATGACCAGTACTGTACGATAGTAATACATCTCCAAAAATAATCATGCATTTTCTTGTGAGATTAGCTTCAAAATACAAATACATGCTACTCATTATTGCTGAATCTATGAATATATATATATGATTTATAGATTATATATAGGAATGTAAAAATATACTAAACTAGCTGAAATCAACACATTTTTTCTGTCACCTTTATTACACCATATTCACCCTGGAAAGATAAGAGTGACGACAGACTGACAACTGACTGATGCCATAAACTGTTCATGGAAATGTCAATCAAAACTGACACCAGTTATGATTGACTTTAAACCATCAAAGCAGCTCCCGTGGTTCAACTCATAGCTGCAGGTGACTCTGTCCGTTTCTTATTAATGGTCTCAGGTTAAACAACAACTCCACACCCAGAGAGGACTGAGTAAAAAGAAGACATGAATAATTGACACCTTCGTACTGAACATTTCACTGCAGGAAGAGTACACAGAGTGGCTTTTCTCTGTGTGTGGAGTGTGTGTGTGTGTGTGTGCTCTGAACTCAGGTATACCACCATGACAGACATCCTTTCCATGACACAAAGTATTTGTAATGAAATATAATAATCTTCTAGGTCCCACTCCCTGTTTAGTTGAACACAACACTGATAAACTCACAGGTGTTGAAGAAAGACTCCTTCAAAAGAGTCTCTATTTGTTTTGGTTTGTTGGCTTTTATAGCCATCTGCTGCCATCTAGAGGAGGAGTATATATTTTTTTTCTGCCTGTCAGTTTTGCATAGATAAACAAAGTAAAGTAAATAAATAACATTTTTGGTTGGAAATAAAGTTAGGGCACGTGGTGTCCGCAGTGAAAACTCAGCAGTTAAACAGTCCATCTGGTTTATCATTACCAGAACTATTCTCCAAATGAAGTGTTGCTAGGTTTGGCTCCACGCACCTGGTCCTGACCAGGGACTGAAAGGTCGTTAAATCTAGGGCGAAGTCAAAAGTGAAAAACTGCTCTGGTGTGACGTGTGGTAACTCTGTGAATGGTTTCATGGTCCCAACAAGTCAAGATGATCAGCTGACATTCAACTAGGAATCTACTGTTCAATCACTAAACAACCAACTCCAAGTTTTCCAGGCAACATTCCAGAATAAATCAGAATAAAAGACACCAGTCAGTCGACCTAATAGGAAGGAAACAGAAACTAAAGTTTTAGCTCTTGACAACCAAGGTCAACACAGCAAAGAGTGTCTCCAAATGTTGTCAGAAAAAGACCAGACCAGGTGCAACTGCAGCTCAGCTGAGAATTAAAAGAAAAATTGAGGGTAAAATTCCCACAGGCTCCGAGAGGGAAGGGGTTTCGCTGTGCTGAATATTCAGTCAGGAGCATAAACAACATAAAACTCGATCTTGACGTAGTAATAGTGTAGTCCATATCTGTCATAAATGCTCCCAGGATGCATCAGGGTTCTGAAAATATAATCAGTTCTGAAGTCTGGATACCAGCAACACCCTGTACCAGAAACAGCTGATGGTCAGACAGGACTTTACTGGACAGTGACTTCAACAACAGACACAGAATCTTCCAGAACTTTACGAGCACAAACTGTTAGGTCCATAGAAAGAGGTCCATAGCAACGAAAGTGAAATACCAGACACATGGTAAAACTTCACCGCTGGTCTGACGGAGTGTGTAGCTGGTACACGTTCACACACTCTCACTGACAAACGCGCAGCAGCCGTTTACTTACGTTCACAGGATGGAAATGCAGGGTCGACACTGGCTTTGGAGTCAGAGGAAAAGAGAAGCAGATGACAGGCAGAGAGGAAAGAAAGGGGGAGGTGGGACAGGACGAGGATTGAATAGAGAGGGGTGAGAAAAAAGAGAGGTACGAGTGTTCAGATTCAGCTTCAGGTTAATTTTTCCTCTCCCTCCTCTGCTCTTGTCCTCCCTCCGTCTCCCTCGCTGCCACAGGAAGACAAGCAAAGGAACATTCTTTTTCTCAAGGTGCTAACAGAACTGCCCCCTTCTCCTCCCTCAACTCCCCTTGGTTCCCACCTCCTTCTCCCCCTCTGACCTCCTACTCTTTCCTTTCTTTCCTCTCCCATATCCCTAGTCCTGGACTTTTTCCTCACTTGCGCAGTGAATCCCCGCCTCCCCTGTCACTGCATATATACTCTGCTTACCCCCCTCTATACCCTCCCCTAGTTTATGCTCTACCAGTATTCGCCCACCCCCATGCATCCTGTCCAAGGCTGACACAGGTAAGTGAAGCCACAGGGAGAGTGTGCACTCATGCATTTTAATGTCAAAGGGGAGATTAACAGAAGGAAACTGGAGGGTGGATCATTCACCAGGCTTTCTCTCTCACACACATACACTCACACAAGCAGTACTTCCAAGCACAGCTGTGCATGTACTTTTTTCCAGGACTCTACAATGACTATCGTTGCTGTGACTTGCAAAATATTTCCTAAAAGTTTTGCACCAGAATCCACTTTTTATGTACGTAAATACATAAAAAATGAAAAAATAAAAATAAAAAAATATGCCTAACGATCATAAATTTCCAATCTTTCCTTGAGGGGGTGCTATTACTGTAGTGTAGTGCTTCATCAAAATATTTCCCACACAGTGTGATATATTTAGTAAGGCTGGGCAACGTTTGAAAATTTCAATCATTTTTCTGAGATGAGTCACAATGTTTTATAAAAAAATTAATAATGAATTCAAGGTTAGGGTTTTTCTTGATTTTATTAAAAATATAATACTACAGAGCAAAAATCAACATTAGGTTTGCAATACTTTTGCACAAAAAATGTGCTTTAAAAATATTCTATTCTATTCTATTCTATTCTATTCTATCATCTTATCTCCAACCTCAACCATAACCAGTGCCTGACTCTTAGCCAGAGCTGCAGGAATGAGGTTCAAGTTTTGGCTCCCATCAGGACTGCTGTTCTGACAACATGTTAATGAAGCAACAGAACTAATCACACACACGCACACACACGTCCACACGGATGCAAGGGGGTGAGAGAGATTTACTTTTGAGCAAAACAGAAAAAGAAACACAAAGCACAAGGACCTTGAGCGAGCCAAGTGTGGAGCGGGGAATGTAAACATGGGGGCGGGCTCTGCAGGGACTTGAGTGCAGAAAGGGGGGAAGGGGGACAGCATGGACAAATTGCAACCTGCAACTTGAACCTGAAATCAACACACTCAGGTAGAGGGAGAGGTAGAGAGAGAGAGAGAGAGAGAGAGGGAGAGTGTGTGTGTGTGTGTACACCAGGTACAAACAGTGGAGAAAAGTAGTTTAGTGGATGAAGTGAAGGAGACAAGTGAAGGAGTCGAACCACCTGCAGCGGAAAACAACATTCTTGTGACCGGCTGCGTCACTAGCACGCCAGCGACTTCATTATGGTGGTGTGCATGCGTGTGTGCTGGTGGTTAATGTAAGGACTGTGTGTGTGTGTGCATGCGTGCGTGTGTGTGTTTATATGCTGCTGGCCGGAACAAATTTAGCAACTGTATAAAAACAGCTGGAACCAACCTTTAACCATTGCCCAGCGGTGATTGTTGCCGTTGTACTGCAGTTGTTCACCTCAGTGTGTGTCAACAATTATTCCAGCTAAATGAAGCAGTGCTTGAAAATCACAGCTTCCTTCAAACACACAGGTCCTGGACGGCTGATTGTATTTGCCCCCGTTTCCAGGAATGTCAAAGAGGCCTCTGTGGTCTCTGCAGCTGTAAGTTGTCACACTGATGACTACACAATTACCCCCCCCCCCCCCCCCAAAAAAAAACCCCGAAACACAGATGTCCAACCTCACAGCCTAGATTGAGACCAGTTTAGAAAAATCCTGTATCCAACAGGGGGCAGAAAACACCCTGAACACAAACTTCTCCCACAGTGTCCTTGAAGATCTGTCGCGTCAGAAAGATTAAAACCAATCTCAAAACCACAACAAGACATTACACAACGTTCCATGATCTTAGAGCAGCTTCAGCCGTTTTGATATAATATGGACATACAGTATCGACCCACTGACATAATCAGTGAGTGGATTTTGAAAAAATGCATTTATTTTTACCCATTTAAACCCATGAAAATATTATTAATACATTAAGGACTATAAGTTGCACTTTTTTCACCCTTCGGCTGGGGTGCGACTTATACATTGAAATGTACAATTTCACGCTTGTCACACTGACAGCCGCTAGAGCGCACTCTAGGCTTGTGTCTAGACCAGTAGCTGCTACTCCTGCACCATATAAATATTAATAAAAAATAAAAAAGAGTCTGGAGTGGCTAATGGTCACTTCAGAACTATAATACAGAAAGTGTTAATGTTAGCAAATAATATGACAAAATAACTTTCTATAAAGCAATTACCAGAAAAATAAAAACTACAATAAAAAAACTCTCTTAGATTGGAAAAGAATTTGTTGGAGAATGTACAGAAAAATAGCGAGCAAGTAGCTAAACGTTAGCCTGAAAATAGGCTAAAACTAAATGTCACACTGGTAATTCCCTAAATAGTGTCCAGTGATCCCAGATTACATTTTTTACCAAGTATCTGTGTTAAAATATCTGGGTTTTGTTTTTGTTTGCAGTATTGCAGTGTGTGGATTTACTGTCTACTCTCCTAGTGAATTCTTACCAATTACATTTTTTTAAGCCTCACTATTCCCAAGGACACCGCTAGAATTTCAAGCAGCCAAAGAAGAAACTGCAGTCGTAAGAGGTTGAAAATAAATGAAGACATTTAACAACACTTTACCAGCGTCAGGAGAAGAAGGTTGTTGGTAAGAGTCCCGTCGGACCAGAGGGTCTAGTGTGTCATAGTCCACCGTCACTGAGCTGCTGTTGTGCCACAGCTCTCTGCCTGAAACACAAAAAAAAGACAAACAACTGAGCAGACTGGGAGGTGAGCCGAGTCAGTTAAACAACAACAGGACACACACACCCACCTCACACCGACACACACCTACCTCACCACCTGCTGATTTTTCCAAACTCAGATTATATTTCATTTCTCTAAATATCTGGATTTCATGTCGTACGCAGCTCCATTTCTCTGTGTCTTTGTTTTCCTGGTCTTTGAGTCAGTGTGTATGTGTGTGTGTGTGTGCGTGCACAGTATCTAACATCTAAATTCCTGTCAGATGTGTGTGTGTGATAACCCGTCCTATTACTTCCTGTTGAGCAGAACAGTGCGACTGTATGTGCTGAGGTTCAGGACAACAGGCCAGGCTTCAATAACAGAGGTTAGTAAAAACTAATACAGCTTTGATCAGTATGCAGTAACTTTGTCCAGTGTTTTTTTTTTTAATCAGACCAAAACATTACATTTTTTTAAACAAATTTGACTGAAAAGTTAAGGAACTCTAGTAGTTTTGATATTTTTTTAATGAAATAGTAGATGGAGCGTTTGTGTGAAGGAATGCTTTTTAACGCCATCTACTGGGTAAATGTAGACATTGCAGAAGTATAATGATAATATAAATTAATAATATAATTTGGCTGGATTAAAAAGCCAAACGGACCGCCTCTGGCCCCCGGGCCGTTCCTTGGCCATGCCTGATCTAGCCCCTAGTAACCTAGACTTTGACTTTGGTTTTACAGGGTTTACAAACCATAAGTCATTGTCTTAATTGGCTCTAGATCTCACCACAACCATGACCAGAATTATACGCTGAACGTTAAATAAACTCATGGAAAAATCCATGTCCAGAAAATGTGGACGTGTAGAAATCTGACCTTTTGATTGACGGAATCAAACAAACCACTGATCCAAAGCCACCTGGTCCACTGTGTGTGGTTAAAACAGTTACTTTATCGCACACCGTGTGTTCTTTTTCATGTTTGTGAAGAAAGGACAGCTTCATATGAAGTAAATTTAAAGTTCCATGCAGGTTTATAAATGCCTAGCACCAAGTCCTGAGGTCAATCCCCTGCAACCTCCAGACCTGGTGTTGGTGAGACAACAAATACCAGATGGACAGATGTCCCTCACTCTGTTTAGGGCTAAACAGATCACACAGCGTGGCGTCACACTCATCTGAAGTATCAGTATCCATGTGCAGAATGTTCAATTTCTAACTTTGATGTTACCACTCCTGCTGGTTAAAATATATATAAATATGTATTTTAAATATCACACTGTGTTAATGTGACATATCCAGTCAGTCTTTTCTTCTCATTCTCTGTCTTGGTTGTAAAGTAACAAACATCTCATGCATAGGGAAACTAAATTCCACCCCAGGTGTACCGTGTGCAGCTTTTAGTTCAAATATTTGTTCAAATGACCAAAGACGTATTAAAACTTCCAGAATATTCTGAGGATTTTAGTCTGAGGCTTGAAAAACATTTGAAAACCACATACAGATGTTTTCCTGGTATCAATTGGCGCTCCCTGTGTCTGTAGCTGCAGGCTGCATTTTTCAAAAATCACATTTAAAAAAAAAAGAAGAAAGAAAAGGCAAATAAATCATCTGATGTGAGGGTGAAGATACCTGTGATCTTCTCAGGCCTTTCTGAAAAAAACAGCTCCACTTTTCCATCTTCTGGGAACTGGAGGTCTGGAATATTACATAAGAGACAGAGTGAGAGATCAGACATCTGGACAGGTGGCGCTCCTGGACCTGCTCTCATGTGTTCTTCACACCTGTAGAGCAGATACAGGGTCCAAGGTGAGGTCAGGTTAGTTTACACTACAGGATGGCAGATTTATCAGAGGGGAATTTTGGCAGAGGGAGGCAGCGGTGACCATTTTAGGGCAGGTTGGTTTTTACAGATACCTTCACTGGCTCTGTCCAAGTCTGTCTTCAGAAACGTCAGACTGTGTCCCTGCACCAGGCCTGTATGAAACTGGAGACGGAAGACGACCTGACGAGATGCTGGCCTGCTGTTCTTATCATAACAAACCACCTGCAGGCAGGAAGTAGGGGCATTAAACACATGTCACTGTGTATGTGTTCAGATTCAGGGGCAACTGGACTATTTATGGAAAAATCAAAATTATTTTAATTTAACAAAAAAAATCTGCATTTTTGTGAGAGGAAACTTAGGGTGAAGCATTGAATAATAAAATCCTGGAAAATAATTCAAAAACTGACTTTCAAATGCTTTTTGGTGCCCTCTACTGGTCGGATACCATTCTCATTGTTTGTGTTATTTATAACTAACAACATCCAACTCGGTGTAACTACCATTGACATCTAACACTATTGATTCTACAACTGTACTCCTGCTCTCTCTCTCTCTCTCTCCTCTGCCCTCTGCTGTCTCCCCCACTTTTCACTTTTTGCCAAGGAGCCTGTATCTGCTGTTGCCAAAATTGTTGCTCAGTGTGTGAACTCATACTTTTATTATTATTATTATTGTTGTTGTTGTTATTAAGGAAGCCATAGTGACAATATTTAAATCTGATCTGTTTTTCTGACTCACCATGATGTCACCTTTGAGCAGCTGAGCCGGCTGGAGCACAAAGTAGAGTCGATCAGTCTGTCCTGCAGTCACATGGCTGCAGTGGAGACAAACATGTTATCTCCAGGTACTGTGTCTAACGTGTGTGTGTGTGTGTGTGTGTTTGTCACATGGTTATACACAGTATATGTTCAAGATTTGTTAAAAAAAAAATCTTACTAAACTGCTGATGTGCACACAGCCTGTAGGCTCTGGTAGACCCTCAGGAAAAGACAACATCCTGGAAATATGACAGAAGACTACACAGTACTTATGTACATACTTGTACAGTCCACTGAGTGATTTCAAAAATGACTCAGCACACAGGAGTAACTGACAGCCTACCTCCTTCTGATGTTGTTTTGGGAAGACCATGAAGAACAACACAGAGAAGAAAAGACGGAGATGGATTCATCTTCAGTCCTCCCTTCAGCGTGCTCCCCACCATCCACACGTACCTGAAGGACGGAGGAAACACCATCAGTACTTCAAGTCAAAGTAGATTCAACCCTGTGTTGACCTTGACCTGTTCTATCCAGGCTGTTCTTACCGTTTCTGTGATGGAGTCATCAGAGCTGAGAGCTTGTCGTTGTAGAATTTTCTCATGGCAAAGTGGTCCAGAGAAAGGTCTGCACTGAGGGAGACCACTGTGACTCAGACAATATTCTCAATCAGAAGTACTCAAACTCTAAATCATCTCTGAAAGTATTTGTCTCTCCAAGTAGCACCAGTATTAAGACACAGCGCAGGGCTACACTGTTCAGCTGAGACGAAGAAAGACAAAAACAGTTCCCCAGATTCACACTTCTTCTTTGGGGTTTTCAGGTTTTGTTAATTCCGTTTTTTTTATTATTTTTATTATTATTCCTTTTTTTGTGTATCTTCACTGTATTACCAATGCAGCTTAAAATACTCTCCACTAACGATAGTCCATGTACCACCAGTGGTACACATACCACAGTTTGAGAACCACCAAAAAACGACCACTGAACCGCAGTACTAAGCGTGAATTGAATGAATCAGACACAGCCACTGTCTGTGCTGCATGTCTTAGCAGCCAGTGACCTATGACCTACTGACCCCTGACTTCATCATCACTCATTAGAGATGAATTTAAACGATGCCTGTAGAACAACATTTATTGGTAGATAAAAGACCATAAAAAGTCGAGTTCAAAGTCTGTTATTTCAGATAATGTACAGAGACTCACTCTTTGTTCACCTTTCAATGTCTATTGTTCTGAGGTTCTCTTTAATCTGCGAACACTCTTTACTGTTATGTGAGTCTTTAAGGCTACATTTCTGTCTGAGCGAAAATATATTTTTCCTTCCGGGGCTGAGAAGTTGATTGTTGCGCAAAGTCTGTAAATATCCTGGGGATATTTACAGAATTATTCTACAGGAGACATTCTACAGTTTCTCTACATACTAAATCCACAGCTTTCCTTTCACTCACTAGTTTCACTTCCTCTGTTTTAAATCTTGATGTCAACGTTTTAAGGTACCATTCTATTTAAAAGAAAAGCAGTGAAGGTTTACAGTAAAACACTGTTTTTTTAACCGACCCTGCCCTTCCTATGATTTGAATCAGCAACTCTCACACGTACACACACTTGTACAACTACTGGGCCACAGATGTAGTCATCTTTGACGATGATTCATCTTTAAGAAGGAAATCTCAGTTTGAATCTAATTTTGTTGCAAATACCTTGTTGATTATTGATTATCGGTTTCTGCAAAACAAATTACCGCCCCCTTGCTCTGAAATGGACCACTGAAAATCAGTGTTACCTCGCTGTCAGGTTGCTGAAGTGAATGTACGAGGCCACCAGGACTCCAAGACGGCCTTTATTTCCCTGTAAATATATACATACAAAGTCAGGATGGTCAAACTAAGTGTTTTTTTCACATGCCATAGGTCAAACTCAAGGCCCCCGTGCCAAATCCAGCCCGCATCATCATTTTATGCAACCCACCAGAGGCCAGTATGGAGTATGGTTGTCTTGAAATATAGGTCTGTAGTCTATAGCAGACTCTAGACCAATTTTAATGCCACGGTTAAATGCAGTTATATGCACAGCAAGTAAGTTTACAAAATTCTAATTATCAAATTCCAATTTTTCTCAATGTTATTATTATTTATTTATTTTATTAGGTAAAAGTCTGTTCAAATGTATTATTTCTGGGTAAAGCGTTTTCAAAACTGGACTGCAATCAGTGGGAATACTGACCCTGCAGTGCAGGACCAGGATGTGTTTCGGGTTTGTTTGCAGCCAGTTCTCCATTGTTCTGCACACACTGAAGATCTGATCCAACTGTGGGGCCAAAAAGTCGACCCAACCTGTGTCCAAAACCTGACAGACAAATGACAAATTTGAAATTCACAGTTCTCTATAATACGTTAAATATTAAAATAGTTATTCTAAAGAAAAGTCATGTGACTTGTTATATTTACCCTGTGGTTTATTTGTGTGAAGATGTATTTCTTCTGTGAGAGATTGATGAGCTGAGGAGAGAAGAAAGAATAATGTTTTTTATGGTTAACATTTTTTCTTCAGAAAATACAACAAATGTAAAATAACACATTTGTATTTAAATAATCTATTTTTTGATTAACAAAAAATGAAACTAGAGATTAAAAAACAGAAAAATCTTTAATTGTATTCAGATTCCAAGCTTCAAAATAATTTGATGCAAATGTAATTTTTTTACTCAATATGGTAAAAATGTTTAATTGTACTTCCATTATACCTGTGATAACCTGATGTTGCTGCGGTTAGGAAGTGCCTGTCCATTCAGTAGTTTACTGTACACCTGTGTCTGAACATGATTGGTGTTTTTCTCCTATGTTTAATGTGAGAGTTTACTCAAACCTGGGTGAGATTTTTCTCAGTGTTCTCTAAAGCCTCCCCCTCAATCCCCTTATGTGCAAGGCATGAAATCATTTGTGCAACACATGCCACATTCAGGAACCCTGTTGTGTTCTCGTTGCCCTCACCATGTAGTCATGTCCATGTTTTGATTGCAGCATGTGAATAATCTCCTGCAGGTTTCTCAGGTAGGTGTCCTCGTGACACTCGGGGGGGCAGGATAAGGAAATGATACGCTCAGTGATGTAGGTCAGATCGATTCGGCGCAGTTCCTCCATGACTGATTCGCAGTCACATTGACGCCTACGAAATTCATAGGGAGCCAAATGTGAGTGTGTGAAAATGAACATCATGACTAATTAAGGGGGAAGTGACGACTTTCACATCAGGTCAGCAGACGTATAAATATTTTCCATGTCAGCTGAAAGTGCATTGGTTTAGACAGAGGTACAATTGTTGTGTAAAAACAAGAGCATTTACAAGTATAATATACATAATGTTGTAAAATAATGTACAAATAAATGTCTGTTATAATAATGTTATCTTATAGGACAATCATCTACGTACCATGGTTTTATAGAATGAAACCAAACAGATTTTTAATGCTTGACGCCAAGGACTAAACCTGAAGGAACTCCTGTCTTGTTTTTATATTCATACTTGTGAATATGTGTGAGAAGTTGTCTCATTAAAGCAGAATTTGCTACAACCTGGCAACCCAAATTAGCTTCTTTTTGTAGAACAAACGTCAGTTATTCTGAGCCTAGAGCCATATATAGTTTTAAGGCCAAGAGACCTGCTTGTCAATACTGTTTTTTTAGTTTCACCACAGAAATCTTTAAGCTGTAAATTTATATACCAGTAGGCGCTGGTTCTGCCTCAAAATCAGACCTGGGACGTTGAGGAATTTCCAGCCACATTCCTATGTAAACCATGCAGTGTATAATACACTGTTATTTGAGTTCTGTGTGTTAGCGTGTGGAAGAGGGAAATATCACATGTCAGTGCATGTCTACGGGATCCAGAAGGGACCAGCGAAGGGAGCGGAGGAGCAGGAGCACCCACACAGATGGGTGGTTAACCTCGCCTTCACCCTGACCATGTGAGCAGAGTAAACAGTGATACACGCTGCTCTTCTATCACTTCCTGTTTCAATCTTAAACTGAAGATCACTGTCACAGTTAGGGTGCTTTGACCTTTGTTAGACTGAATGTGGTGGCTGTCCAGTCAGAGTGTGTCTGTAAGACATGTACATGGGACAAAGGTGAAAAACATTACTGGTTGTCAACTTTAATTTTATTTTGTGTTGTTTTTATTCTATTAATTTTTCTTTTTTTCCCATTCACTTTCCAGTGGAGCTAATTACAATCCGTGGTCGTCACCCCCCCCACCCCCCCCCCCAACATTCTTTATCCAATATTTTCTGTTTTTACTGTCTCTCCAGCTTCATCTCTGAACTGTTCCATCTGACTAAACCTAGTCTCCAAACCAAACATTCTAGCAGGTCTCACTAGTCTTCCATAAAATTAAACATCAATCGAGCTAATTTCTTTTTTCCATCTGTTCTTGGACATGGTTGACCTTGGGGTTCAAACTCATCCCACATTGTTTCCTCCGGTCCTTGCAGATTTACCTTTATACCTGCACTCTCACTGGTTAATTATTTAATACATATGTGGATCAAAGAGAGTTGATTTATTAAGGACAGTTTTCCAAGGCAGGTTGTTAAGACAATTTATTTAAAAAGAAGAAGTAGGCAACTGTAGGATTTGACATTGCCTGATAAAAAAAAATGTTATGGGCCAACAACGCAGGGAACAGGCAGTACTCAAATGCAGCACAAGGGAGACTGTCCCTCAGCAGGTTTCTTATCAACAAAAACTCACTGGTCACAGGAACAGGGCAAAAACTACAAGGCATAGACAACAGCAAGACATGGACACACTAAACATGAACTCACTCACATGAACAGACTTGAACAGTGATCCCACCAAGTCAGAGTGTGTGAGTGAGGGACATGTACCCAGGTCACCAGGTGACATGAGTGAGACTAATGACAGAGACACAGGTGAGTGTGATCACACTAACTCCACCCAACAGACAACAGTAAGAGGAAACACACTGGCCTAACTGCCCTTTTTCTGGTATTGTAGTCTTGGTACTGCACATTTTCAGGCCAGGCTTGTAAACTGTACATTTTGATAGAAAGCCAAGCTCCCCCTCCTGTGTTTTTTAATGTACACGATGTATTCCTGTTGAAACCAGCCACTGGTTTCGCCAAACAATCTTAATGAGTGACTACTCTCCAATTATGTATAGCTGCTCTGTTTTTCCAGCATTTTTCCAGTGACTGCTGCAAGCTAAATTTGTCGCTGCTCCGCCTGAGGAACCAAAACAAACGGAAGTGTGCGACCTCACACACGTACATACACATTCACGTTGCCATAGGGAGGGCAAGTCCTTGAGCTTATGCTCACCACAGCTAACTTTAGTCTGTGTTCATTTATCATTTTTTTATAAGCCAGGCATTGGGAAAA
>NC_024308.1:13259895-13275411 GCF_000523025.1 Cynoglossus semilaevis
CAGGTTGTTGGCGAAGCATCTTCTGGCATCATGGAATTAGAAAAGAGTGGTGGTTAATGCAGCTGACAGATCGTTCCATAATGAAAGTGTTTGTGCAAAAATAACAGAATTGAGAACGACGACCTCCTGGGGCCAGCTACTGCTTTCCTTGTCAACCTTAAATGTTCTGTCATGTTATCGTCCTTTCTTTACTGCTTGGAGCGCTAAAATAAGCCCCCTTTAGCTCCTTTGAGCAAAATTATTGGCTTACACAACCCCAATTATCTCCAACACTGTGCGGTGATTTAATTTTTTTCCCAAGAAGTGACACATTCTGTAACTAATAAGAATTTGGCACCTTTTCTGTAAACTGTGAATTTGCATTGGTAATGAGAGTAACTATCATTTCCCCGGTCTGGAGAAACACAGGCTTCTGAGACTGGATGGTGGTAAATGGCTTCTTAAAAACTAATTGATTCCTAGTGAAAACATGTCTCCTTGTGATCAGTGTTTCAATGTGGCAGCACTGTAACCTCCCTCATCCCCAGGGACCCGTCATCCATCACATGTTCCTTTATTCTTGATAGCACAAACCGTAAAATCAAACTTGTAAGGAAGTAAACTCTCAGCTCCAATCTGTGCTGCTCACATTCATCATGCCGCACCAACAGGAAGACAGAGTGTAATCCCTTCAACCTCTGCTTTAAGAAGAAAGAACATACACAACGTCTAAAAGAAAAGTTTCTTACCTTGTTTTTTGTTGTAGATGAAGTGAGAAGAGGTCAAAGTTACAACACTGTGAAGCCTGATGAGTGAAAGTCTCTGTGTGACTGGTATAAAAAATGAGGTGGAGACGTGACATAAAGAAGGAGGAGGAAGAGAAAGGGAGGGAGTGTGGGAGAGAGAGCATGATAGCCCATACTGTTACAGTGTGCACTTTGCCCTCTGTAGGACTGTTTGTGTGGATAAGAAAGTGATAAGGGATCAGACCAATGCAACAGCTTTTATATTCACACAGTAAGAGCCTAAGATCCAGTTTTAAGCCTGATCCAGAGTCCTTTACCTGACACAGTACAGGGTTTGTGACACTGAGAGAATCAAAGTCACATGTTTTATATCAATGACTGTCAATTGATATGAGCAGATAAATAAACTGAAAGCAAAGTGTTATTTCTACTGCAATTACTTTACTCAGAAAGTGTATTATTTTCACTTAATTTGTTATGTATTACTGTATTCAATTTAATGTATTTTATAAATAGTAGGTTTATGAATAGCCCATAGTTAAATAAATGATTTATTAAACAAACATCTGTCAAATATATGGGCAATACTATCCATAATATCTGTAACACTTTATATTTTAACTATGTATGTATTATATATAATATGATATTGTTTAATATATACATATATACACATTATTGTACTCTATATGGGGATACACGGACACACAAGCACACGATTGTATTTATTGTTGTGTATTTTCTTTGTACCGCAGGGTGGCAGCAAACGACGACATACATTGTGCTTACGGGGACAACAACTTTGACACTGCTGAATAACAAAATACACTTTAATCGTAGCATAATAGAGAAGAAACAATAATGAACAAGATTGTTTTTATTTTAAAATAGAATTGCTTTGTTGCGCTTGGTGAAAAAGTAATGTAACCAGTTGATGATGCATTCACAGACCTTTATAAACTAATTTAAAGTAAAGCCTAACTGATGTAAAACGCATGGTCTAACAAGATGTAATTAGACAACTTGTGTTTTTATGAATCTGCGGTATATTCAAACATTGAAAATGATTTTGCTTCATATTAGTTCCTCTTTTTAAAAATGTGATGAAAATCGATTTAAAGCTAAATTTATAAACCAAGCACAAATGGAAACATTAATTTTATATTTTAGGAAAATCCCTAACACATTTCTAATCTAAGGCGCATTTTCGAGCCCAGTGTGCGTACGTGAACACATCATAATTCATATCCAATGAGACCCCGCCCTGCCCGCCGTATACCGCTGACCGTCGCTGTCTTGCGGTTTGTAACAGTAGCAGTCGCGCCTTCTCGTGGAAGCTTCCACGGAGAGGGATTAGAACCGCCTTTTCGTGCGTTGACCAGCTGGTTAGCTCTCGTCAGAGAGTTGACGGGTGTGTTATCAGGCGGAATTATGTAGCGGAGAAACTCTTTTGGGCGAACTGCGCAGCACTATAGCATGCTAAGCTAAGCTGGAGGAAGGAACGGACCAACGGCCGAGCTAACGCGGGGCTAAAGTGCTCACCTGCGGGCTTTGATTAAGTCTTGACGTCGCCCTGAGCTAACGTGATGGGAAGTGTAAGAGAAAACGGGACCGGGGCGGTTTCAACGCCGCCACCGCCTCTGGATTCTGCCAGCGACGGCAACTTCGCCAAATCCGATGGATTTACAATGCTTTCCACTGGAAAGAGACCCTCCATCGGGGAGGATGACGGAGGAGTCGCAGCGGAGGCGAAACTCTTTGGGAAGGGACTGGCGGCCACCTCCCTTCTCCAGATCGCGATAAGGAACGGTATATATCAAAACCAGGTTGCCAACGCCATCGGCGGCGCTGCCAAAAATATGAACATGACCACGGGGAAAACAGCCAACCTTTATAATCTTACATCGGTAAACAGCAGCAGCAGCACTTCTGTCAACTCTCTGCTCGGCAAGAGGCGGCACAGGCATAAGAGGAATTTGTCGCTGGGGGCTCCTCCGACCAGCTCCACCTCTGCCGGCGGCTCCACTGCCGAGGCGGCCAACACGGCATCGCCGCTAAGTACCCTCAGCCTGGACAGAAGGACTTTTCTACGGCAGAAGCAGTCAAAGCAGCTGCAGGCCTCCGATAAGACCTGGGTACGATCGGACCATCGGCGGGGCTGCATTCACGTCCACGACTGGCTCACGCCCTCCTACCCACGCCCTGTGCTTTGCACTGTAGACACCACTGCTACAGAGGTGGCCTGTAAACTGGAGGGGAGCAAAGCAGGGTCAGTGCTGCGAGTAAGTGGTAAAAGTGCAGCCACAGTTGATTTAAACGATAATTGCAAAGACTTAAATGGACATTCGGTTGATAGTAACAGTCCGGATGGCAGGAACGACAAAGAAGACGAGAACATAAAACAGTATTATCCTGACACTAAACTGTCTACTAACCTGCTGGATGATAAAACTGCAAGCAACTCTTCATCTGAAGTATATCTGACTGATATTGGGGTGGACTTGAGTGTGCCAGACTGTTACGGGGTCTACTCAGGTTCAGACATAGAGAGCAGCACCTGTGAGGACTTCAGTCCAGGTGGACCCAGAAGTACAGAGCACCGAGACTCCCTCAGTGATGGGCTGGGTTTGGGCACTGACTCTTCAGTTTTAAGCACAAACTGTGACAGTGCCACTGAAGACCCTGACCCCTTTGAGAGCTCCTCAGATGAAGTGGATCTTGCCTCTTCTCCCACACACTCAAATGGTGATTCTGCTCCCAACAGTGTTTCCAGCCACGTGTCAGGACAGCATGAAGACACTAAACTCATCACTGGGGTTAACACAGATACCCCTGATTTAACAAAACCTGCCGCCAAATGCTTCAGCAGCTCTCAGTCGCGGCCTCTGACCAGCCAAGCATCTGTCCAGTCTGACCCTGAGATCCCAGAGGAAAGCAAGGGATGGACAGAGCCCATCAATATCACTCCAACCCCAGCCCTCTTTGTCCAGCTGCATGGTGGAGCAGTGCGACGGCTGGGAGATGATGAGAGGCCTCTGCAGATATTGAATGAATACCTTAACACTATGGGCTATGAAGATGCTTGGAGGGTGCAAGAAGAGGGAATGAACCCAGAAATAGGTTGCCTGATCCGCTTCTATTTCGGTGAGTAATTTTCATAATAATCTTTCAACATAAAAATCGAAGCCTCAGGTACAGTCTGTGTGTTTCTTCCAACCGTCTTCTTCGGAATGTTTATAAAATGCACTGAAAATCCCCTTGGTGCTAGTTACACCCTGCTGTTTTCATTGTATCTGTCTCATCTCTCCTCATCATTGTGCATCCATTCTCATTGTACCGTGAGTGCTGTCATTGTGTTGGGTCAGTGGCACTGTTAACCCAGTGTATACAATTGTCCTGTGGTGACAATGCCCAGGGTTTTGCTTGTAAGCCCCTCCCCTTACAATTCTGTGTGTGTGTGTGTGTGTGGTGCTGCAGGCAGACACATCTGGAGGTGACAGGTGTGATCGTTTTGACATCCCACAGACCAAAAGCGTTCAGGCATAATAGATTTGTTTTCATGTGCTATTCTATTTTTGTTGTTGTTATTGATAGGGATCATGTTTTTGTGTTAGTCAATTTAAGAGGATGTAAAAAACAGCCAGGATCTCTAATGGGATCAGCACAAGAGTGTGTTGTTTATGACCTTATTTTACACCCTCAGCAAAGAGAGGGGACCTACAGTCACAATTCACTGGTGTGCTAATAAAAGAAGACTCATTTTGAATCAATGCAATACGTTGTTCTTTTGAACCGGTTTAAGGTCAATATTAATCTAATTATTGAGTATTTGTTTTTGTAATATTTTAAATTTTTAAGGCAAGACGTTGAACAAACACCTTGATTTTATTCCTTTCCTTCCCCAAATGCTGTTCTCCCTCTGCTCTCTGGCTCCCACAGTAACGTGACTGAGGAACAAAACATGACATAGAGCTGTGCTTTTAAGAACAGGGCCCCATAAAGCAACTTCATTTCCAACACTAACAAACATGCACTGGACTAAGGGAGTGTGTGAGGCTGGTATGTACATACGGAGGGGGAAGTGGAGCTTCTCCACGATTGAGAAGTCATGGATAATACATGTTTCTCCAGTGAGATAACCAGGAATTTTAACAGGAAACACTTGCAGGACTTTGAAGATGAGCAAACAGAAGTTAAAATATTTACAGCGTTTTACAGATGTATTTAGTCACATTTCTTCTCTCAAAGATTTATCTTGAAGAAACATTAACTAACAAATTAAACATTTGATCTTTAAAACATATAGTCATATACAAACCTGCCCACATAGATGATTCTTGTTCAAACCTTTGGAAACTAAGTTCTGTCTTGATAAAATTAGATTGGGTCTCCTATCAGGATTACTGGTTCTAAAAAAATTAAATTGAAATAACAGAATTTTTTTCATCAGACACCTTCTTACCATGACCCTCATTTGACTCTAGTCAGAACTTAACCAGAACCTTCTCTCTAATCCTAACAAGAAGAAATCATTTTAAACATAATCTCTTACTTCTTCAGAGTTGTAGGAAGTACCTCATTGGTACTAGGTTTGGGTTCCCATTTGCACTACTAGTTCTTAAACACAACAATTGAAACATCTTAAAAACACAAAGACACTCAGTCTTGTTTCTTTGTAGTTGTACAGACTAATGAAGACAACATTAACATTAGCCATAGTCTCTTTAGGTTGGGAGGACTCCAGTGATGTTTGTGAAACAAAGATGGTACACACACACTCTCACATACAGACACACACTAAGAGGAAAAGTGTCCGGAGAGGAAATCAGATTTCACCACCTCAGTGTTTTGGACCTGGACCTGCAGCACTCGGAGGTCACTGCTTTACTTGACAAGGTTAAATGCTAATGCTTTGAATGAACAAACCATGTGCACCAAACCAGCTGCACAAATCTAGGAGTAACAGCTGTGAAATATGAAATCAGGTTGCAAGTGCAAGTACCAACTTTCTCAAAATAATTAGGAAAATAAATGTCACAGTTGTTTATCAAAAAACACAAAAAAGAAAGGGTTAAAAAAGAATTCAAGTCAACTTCTGTCAACAAATACAGAATGTAACAGGAAATGTGAAAACTTTGGTAAAAAGATCTGTTCCAGATACAGTGAAAAAAACTAAATGCTACCATGATCTAGCAGTCGTGTTTGGGTCCAACTGAAGTTAATTATGTAGCCTCAGGCAAAGTCTTGAAATGGCAGTTGTAGATCAGATGTAGTTCTACAACTTTTCATGCGTTTCTGTTAGATGTTCCTTCATCCCCTTATTGTTTCAATTAACCAGAACATGAAAACTACCAGGGTTTATCCATAACTTCATCGAGATGTTTTGAGATGACTAATATCTCCAATCGTCTATAAATGTAATAAATTAGCTTTAAACGAACAACAGAGTTCTCCTAATGCTTGTATTTACATGTCTATTTTGATTGGGATTACCCTTTTTGCATGCGAAATGCTAATAAACTTTCTGCCATCGCCACGCCATAATGGGGGAGTAGCATCTTTTCTTGGTCAGGCACAGAGGCATTACAGTATTAGTCAGCAAGCCACATTTAAGTACAAGTGCTACTTTATGACACTTT
Organism: Cynoglossus semilaevis; assembly: GCF_000523025.1. NCBI lineage: Eukaryota > Metazoa > Chordata > Actinopteri > Pleuronectiformes > Cynoglossidae > Cynoglossus > Cynoglossus semilaevis. The sequence continues at coordinate 13,266,260 of NC_024308.1, forward strand.
GGTTAGTCTGCCTGCTTACTAATAGCCAAATGGCAGTAGAACCGTTGACCTTGGCCTGGTTGGTTGGCTGCGTGCATAGAGACAGGATGTTCCACATGGAGGAATGTACGGAAGGGAGTTCCATGTATAGCCGACTACCTCACTCCTGCACCACCCATGGAAGGGTGGACGCGTTCAAAATACATTCCACTTTACATTGTATATTAAAATAAGGAAATTGATCATTTAATCCAGTCACAGTATCAGCATCAGTCCCCCTCCACGTTTGTAAGATTTCTGCCATTATATATGAATGGATTTTTTCCCTATATGCTTGAACTTATGTGGATTTCATCTTTCAGTTTCTTCTGTTGAGTTTTGCTGATGCTCCAATGCATCATGTTTGTGTCTCTGTACAGGACTCACTGTCCCTGTTTGTACTCGGGTCTGTTCCGACCTCAGAAAAAGGCATTTGTCATGCGGGTAGATCCTTCTTCCTGAAATTAACTTTAAATGATGCGTGACAGTCATACAGCCGAACTGCTGAGCCGACTGGTCATGTACTTTCAGTCATCACTGTTTCCAGCCACTCTGACTCTGTACTGAGCTGCTTTTATGAAAAAAAAGTGCTACATTTGTTGGAATAATGGTCAAGAAATAGCTGCTTTAGTAATAGCTGTATGTAATATGTAATAATTGGCAGTGGAAAAAGAGGATACGTGTCACTTATTTATAGAAAATACAGCAATTTGTGGAGAAAATAATTAAGGTAAAATATTTAAACATGCAATTTCCTAATTTTGTTGTTTAGCATTTGGTTAAATATTTGTTCCAGTTTATTGAAAATCATGTTCATATTTTCTGGTTCTAATGCACAACACCACTAATTCCTTACTGAATATTATTATTGATTATTAGAATGAAGCAGCCCTTATAAACATTTTAGCATGTTTACAAAATATAATAATGTTTTCATAATTAAAATAAAAAACATATTTTTTTTTACAATGTCCCCGAGGTCTAACATTCTGTGGACATAGTTAAATGTAAGACTGTCTATGTAGTAGTTCAGGTTCTGTGCTACTTGTTCTCAGGGGCTGGTTTGTCCTGGTGAAACCTAATCTTTGCTTTGTGTCAGTAGGAGGCATCAGGGAGGATCAAGGAGGTGCTCGTGTTTTAAGACATTGCATAACACGTTAATCTGATTTAGGCCACTTAAACCCTCTCAGAGTCACAGACTCTTCATGTGTCTGTTCTTTGGCCAATGTGATCAGATTTGCGGAGAAGAGCAGAACACACAGTCAGATGGATATGTCACGGTATTCAACAGAATTCCAACACACGAGGCAGTTCTGCGTGTTTGCCTCAAACACACTCAGGCCTCTCACCATGGCCCTGTGTCTTTACAGGAACTGTGTTGGCTTTTTGTTCCAGCAGTGTAACAAATCACGCCTGAGTGACTGCTCACTCACTCACTCAGCCCTCAGGCTGTTGGCTTCAGTTCTTACATAACCTCGCAGCACTCTGCTGCTCTGGCTCTGTGAAAGAGAGGCCCAGTGAGAGAGTTGATTCACAAAATCTCACAGTGCTTTAATGATGGCACCAACAACCTCCATCTAACTCCTCCATTATACTCCTGCAGGTAAACCTCGCAGCGTTGGTGGCTCCGACCGTGTCCTGTTGTCGGGCGTGTTCAATGTCCGCAAAGGGAAACTGGCACTGCCGGTGAACCGATGGTCCAGGCGTCAGGTCACACTGAGCGGAACTTGCCTCATTGTCTCTTCTGTGAAACATGCCCACACTGGCAAGATGCACATCCTCCCTCTCATTGGAGGAAAGGTAATTAATTAAATTGAATTAATTTTTTTTCATGTTCTTGTGAATCGAAAACCTGTTTGCCTTAAAGAGACAGAGTTCCTGCTGTGGTTTGGACGAGGCACAAGGCAGCTCTGCTTTGAAATGCCGAGGTCGTTCACCTTCTCCTGCAGCTGTGTGTGTATGTGTGTGTGTGGATCTTACTGCTGGAGCATGTTGTAGAGCAGCACAGTTCTGAGAAAAAAATCCAGGCCTCCAACGCCGACAGATGACCTGAGGTCTCAAGTTTTTCTGAGGGTTTAAAGATATTCAGTACAGTTCAATACAGTACAGCTCAGGCTGTCTGTGGGAGACACCATGTGATTGAACGAAAGCTGGTGTTTTCTGTTCATTGTTGTCCTGCAGGCTGCAGGCTGATTAGGAGGTCGATCCTACGATCTCCTACGTTTTTATCACCAGACCACAGGAATCTGTGTGAGGAATTTAAAACTCTTGTAGAAGATGTAATTATAGGTGTCTGTTGGTACAGAAAGAACTACTGCAAACTAATTAAAACATTTTCTAAATACACTGAAAAAAAAGTTGCTCATTTTGTTCTTGACCTGAATTTAATGCACTATGTTTGTGTTTTATTTTCCTGAGGTTAGAAAGTGATTTATTATCTGTGTTCAAAACATTTCAACGTGGTTCGGTGACGACTGCTGTTGTCATCACAATACAAATTAGTCTGATTAACTCTGCATTCACTGAGTGGATATAAAAGAAACAGAAAATAATGCGTCACAAAACACAGTTTGACGTCAGGGTGCAGCAGGGACTTGAACAGGATTTTTGTTCAGTGTGCAGCTGGTCTAAGTCTAGGTCTCAGACACCTAGGAGACAGGTTTTGTTTCATTGTCTCATAGTTCCCGTTTAGTCCGAACCCAAGGTACAGTGGGTGGTTTGAAACCATAAGATACAAGACACCTGTATAGTCGATTGTAAGATGCGACCTCTACAAAGTTAAGTCCTCAGTCAAAATATGGGGCAAACCTTTTTGTTTGCTCTGCAGGTGGAGGAGGTGAAGAGGCACAGCCACTGTCTGGCCTTCACCTCAGCCGGTCCTCAGGGTCAGACCTACTACATCAGCTACGACTCCTACACCGAGCATCTGCGATGGCACAGAATGGCATCAAAGGTACGTTTATAGTCTTGTTTCAAACAGGTTTTTGAAAACCTTGAATGTTTCTTGAACTGAAATATCCAGCTTGTTTATATACATGTTACTGGCTGAACTGAAACCAATTTAGTTAAAATAGCCAAATATTAGTCACAATGTTAGCTAAAAGCTGTGGGATACATAAATGGTTAAACATTAGTCACTTGAAAAGTGTCAAGATTTTTCAGTATGAACAAAGATTTTTTTTGACAAAATCTACATTTGTCTTTTGTGAACACTCTTACTCACTCCTGTTGTGTTTTCCTGCTCGTCCCTTTTGCTGCGTCAGATTGCATCACAGAGAGTGAACTCAGTCGACCTGTCCTGCTGCAGCCTGGAGGAGCTGCCTGCTCAGCTCTTCTACAGCCAGGACCTCACCCACCTCAATCTCAAAAACAACTTCATGTCCCCACACAGAGGTGTCCCAGCACTCACCAGGTGTGTTTTTGTTATCAGCACACATACACTTAATACTGGCAGCTTTAGTCCTGTGTGTGGACACAGCAGCAGGAGGAGCCGGCAGATGAAAGCTGCATTTTGTCCTTTTTGTTATTCTCCCCAGTGTATGTGGGAACGTCCCTTGGTTGCTCTTTTCTGCCCCGATGTGTAATTGAGGAAGCGGCTTAGATCAAATGACACATGATGTGTGTGTGGGCCACTTTGTGGTTCTGATGATTAAAAACAAGCTACGGTGCAGATTAGACATCAGTCATATGACCCCTGGGTCAGAGGACTTCTGCCCTGTTTTCCTTCTTAGATCGTCAAAGTGGTCAGTGACACTGAACGCTTGAGTCATTTTCATACTCCACAAAAAGGAGTTTGGTTATTTCTTATAGATAGATTGGATAGTGTTAAAATCCATGTACTGTACATGAAGTGAAAGGACAGTAAAGAATAATTACTTTGACTTGATTACTTTGACTTTGTCAGTTTCCTTATGAAGCTAAGAATGTGCCCGTCCACTGCTGTGAGAAAGACAAGGGTCTGGTTTCACCTTTCACCTGTGTGTCACCTCACTGTTGTTTGGATCATGTTCCGGGAAGTAAAGCAACGCACACACACGCACACAAACTACTACCTGAACTATTGTAGCCCAGCCTTGAACTGTGTAAACATTCAGCTTTAAATAATGTTTGTACTGAGTTTCCTCTTTGGGATCTTTCACTGTTTAGTCTTGTGCAACTCCTGACAGAGAGTGATCACAACACTAGTTTTTGTTTAAAAAAAAAGAAAGAAAAGCCCAACAATGTTTATAGCACTGACAGATTAACGGCTTTCCCTTTCCTCTCTTTCTCAACGTCCTTCTCACCCTCTCTAGGTTTTGTAAACTGAGAAGCCTTAGTCTGTCAAATAACGCGCTGTCCGAGTTTCCTTTGGCCTTGTGTGACATCACCTCGCTCAGTGAGCTCAACTTATCAGGAAATCTTCTCTCATCTCTACCTGCAGAAGTAGGAACCATGCACAAGTAAGTGAGCTGGAAAATAGACCTAATTTTCTCTACCTAAACAATGAAACAGTTTCTCTGCTGCTGGGAGATTCTACACTTTTACGGATTTTCTATTTTCTTTTCATCTTTTCTTGATGTCTTACTCGTTCGTCACAGAGCTCTAAATTATTGCATAAACAGTGCAACTGACGGAGCATATAATGATGTTTAATCAAGGTGTGGCAGGAAAACTGCACAATGTAATCATAATCTAAAAGTAAGTCAGTAAACCAACCGTTGTGAACGGGTGAATGTGATATTGCTTCTAAGAAATATTACTTTAAACAACTGTCAAATCTAGCGGTGTAAAAAAAAAGTCAATACACTGTAATTTCGCAATATTTCATGTCAATACCTTATCGATATTTTACAGCAATTACCAGTCAAATATGTATTGTGTTCGTTCATTTTATTTTTATTTTATTTCTTCACTAGTTTACTATTTCAGTTTTACTACAATTCAGTTGTTTAAAACAAAACTCAGTATATCATCATGCCTATAGTACTGCAGTATATCGCAATGTATTGTATTGTGCTGTGATTTGTATCTGTCAACTCCTCTTTTTCCCGCTCGTGTCCAGTCTGCAGACTCTTCTCCTGGACGGTAACTCACTGACCACTCTGCCCGTGGAGCTGGGCTCTCTGGAGGGTCTGTCCTACCTCGGCCTGTCCTTCAACTCCTTCGGCAGCATACCGACGCTCCTGGAGAGACTGAAAGGCATGGAGAGACTGTGTCTGGCAGGGAACCAGCTCTCTGTCCTGGACATGGTGGGACTGCAGTGGCTGTCAGTTCACCACATAGATTTGAGGTAAGAATATACTCACAGGCGCTGACATTTTTAGAGGTAATGCTGGAACAACACTCAGCTGTAATACAGCACTTCCCTGGATGCTGCGGGAAAACTGTGTTCCAGATTTCAACATCACTGCCTTATGCCAATGTCTTAGTCATTGTGTAATGCCATAAATTATTAAAGTTGAGTGCAGCCTGTATTTACATTGCTGATCTGTTTTTTTTTTAAACTTTTGCTTACATTTCAGTATTTTATTTGATGTAGCCTGGGTGATTAAAGTTTAATTATAGAGTTTCTAAAATCAAATACCTGGTCCTGAAGACGGTCTAAAGTCCAGTCTTTTGTTGCTGCGTTATGGCAGGACATTCTCATCAATAAGTGTCAGCAGTGCTAAGCTCATCTATATTGATTCATCATACCATTCCTACCATCGATTTGTACTGTTTCAACATAACAGATGGTGGTTTAGCTGTGGGTAGGGTACCGCAATGTAACTTTTCCCTTGAACAGTGAAGGCATCGCCGGCATTTGCTCCCTGTTTTGACAGCTGGCTGAGGTTAGGGCAGTTTAAATGAAAACAACAATGACTAAAGTCATCGGGAGCTTTGTTTGACCTTTGACCACTCCAACAGATTGAACCAACTTCAAAAGGTGACATTGGGGGACTCGGAGCACCTGGACCATATCGTCCACTTGGACCTGAGGGACACTGGTCTTCGGGAACTGGACGTCAGGACTATTGTATTGTGCTGTGATTTGTATCTGTCAACTCCTCTTTTTCCCGCTCGTGTCCAGTCTGCAGACTCTTCTCCTGGACGGTAACTCACTGACCACTCTGCCCGTGGAGCTGGGCTCTCTGGAGGGTCTGTCCTACCTCGGCCTGTCCTTCAACTCCTTCGGCAGCATACCGACGCTCCTGGAGAGACTGAAAGGCATGGAGAGACTGTGTCTGGCAGGGAACCAGCTCTCTGTCCTGGACATGGTGGGACTGCAGTGGCTGTCAGTTCACCACATAGATTTGAGGTAAGAATATACTCACAGGCGCTGACATTTTTAGAGGTAATGCTGGAACAACACTCAGCTGTAATACAGCACTTCCCTGGATGCTGCGGGAAAACTGTGTTCCAGATTTCAACATCACTGCCTTATGCCAATGTCTTAGTCATTGTGTAATGCCATAAATTATTAAAGTTGAGTGCAGCCTGTATTTACATTGCTGATCTGTTTTTTTTTTTAAACTTTTGCTTACATTTCAGTATTTTATTTGATGTAGCCTGGGTGATTAAAGTTTAATTATAGAGTTTCTAAAATCAAATACCTGGTCCTGAAGACGGTCTAAAGTCCAGTCTTTTGTTGCTGCGTTATGGCAGGACATTCTCATCAATAAGTGTCAGCAGTGCTAAGCTCATCTATATTGATTCATCATACCATTCCTACCATCGATTTGTACTGTTTCAACATAACAGATGGTGGTTTAGCTGTGGGTAGGGTACCGCAATGTAACTTTTCCCTTGAACAGTGAAGGCATCGCCGGCATTTGCTCCCTGTTTTGACAGCTGGCTGAGGTTAGGGCAGTTTAAATGAAAACAACAATGACTAAAGTCATCGGGAGCTTTGTTTGACCTTTGACCACTCCAACAGATTGAACCAACTTCAAAAGGTGACATTGGGGGACTCGGAGCACCTGGACCATATCGTCCACTTGGACCTGAGGGACACTGGTCTTCGGGAACTGGACGTCAGGACTCTCAGTAGGCTGGAGGTTCTCCGCTGTGACCGAAACAACCTATCTGTTCTCCGAGTGGGCGGTCCCACCCTCAAAGGCCTTCATGTGGCCCATAATGGTAATGGACACTGTGACAGTAGTGAACAGATGATGCTTTGAAGCTGAAACTATAAAGACTTTTTATATTATGCTTGTAGAATTGACGGAGCTGGAGGTTGAGCCAGCGCCAGAGAATCTGACCGTTTTGGACTTGTCCTGGTATGAAGACTCAGTGTGGACACTTGACTTTCCTGTTTACACTGTGAAGGAGTCCACTGACTGGGGTTTGTTTTTTCTTTAAGGAACAAGCTGGGCTGTGTGCCCGCCTGGGTGTGTGACAGCAGCAAACTGGAGGTGTTGGACGTTAGTCATAACTCTGTTTCTGAGCTTCCCATACAGTAAGAAACACATGCTGAGAAATTCTGTGTTTGCAGCCACTTGTTTTTCCACAGCGGTGGGAACATCCGTAGAAATACATTCCCTAGCCCCTCACCTTAAAAACAGCCATCTTAACTTAATTCCTAACCTCTGCCCTTACTCTAATCCTTACTTCAACCCAATTGACCCATTGCTAACCCTGCCCCCCTCCCCTCTCACACACACTCAAACACAAACACTTTTAGAAAAACACTGCTCTGGACTCTACATTAGCTGGAAACAGAGGAGTTTGAGACTGATACGAAAACAAAAAGTCAAAATGAAAACTAAATTTCATTAATATTGGATTAGATTTTGCAGCACATGTTAAATCTCAGATTAGAGTCTAATCCAAAGCTTTACTTTAGTAACAGTTAAAGCCAAACCTCATGTTTTTAGTGTAAAGATAAAAATGCTTTGTCTACATTGAAGGCTTTTACAACTGTCCTTCACTGTGTTCTTGGTCTGTGCAATGTTGAGTGTTTATGTTGAGATCAGGTTTGATAATGTTTAGCACGACCCTGAATTATCTTATTATTTACAGACTGCAATTTTGGTAAAGCCTGGAGTTTGTCAAGCAGAAATCTTTTGTTTTTTGAAGGTTAAAATAAAAGTTTTGTTTTTAAGAACATGCCCCTATTGGCTTAGAAAAAGTACTGCACATACTGTAGGTGTAACTACTAACATGACAGGAATAGTTGACCATTTTTTTTATGCAAATGCTTTTATGATATAATGACATGTGAGATGCTTTATACTGCAGGACTGCAATCAGTGTCCTCCTGCATGTGATGTTGACATGTGCTGCTTGGCCTGTCTGAGCTGAAAGGTGGAGTTTAACCAAGTCATTTATAACCCAAACCCTTAAACCAAAGTCTTAACCCTCGTAAATTCCTTCAATGAAGTGTGAACTGCCTTAAATGTGTGTTGGTCTCCAGCCTAAAAATCACTTCTGACTGACAGAATGGGTAGAATCCCGATGTCAAGTATTCCCAATAAATATAATCGACAGTATTTTGGCAGGTTTTACTATGTTGACTTCTGTGTGTGTTGAACGAAGTTCTGGTGATGGAAAAAAGAAAGGCGATAGGAATGAAGGCTGTCTTTAGATGTAGAATAGATGTAGAAGGTGGTGGACCACGGACTTTCATAGTCACCTTTATCCGGATGTTACAGTGTTTTCACTGTGTGTAAAGATCTCCATGATCTCCATGTATTTTGTTTTTTAACTGCATTCATCACCATCCACATCAGTCTACTTAAACCACAGTGGATAATTCAGCTGAAGGTCAAAACTCTTCACCTTTAGTTCACGAATCAGCACGACGCAAACCTACTGGACCTGAGTGGAAAGTTAGATCACTGCAGCCAGCAGTGTTTTGTGTACTGTTCTATGCCCTCATCAGGGTTAAACAGAGACGTTTTCATTGACAGATTTTTTTTTTTACATTTACAAGACACACACGTGTACACAAACAGCTCCTCAGCCTCCTTTATTGTTTGTGGTGTAGGCTGCTGTCCAGTGGGAGCTTGAGAAAACTGCTGGCAGGCTGGAACGGAGTGTGTCAGCTGGCTGAGAGGCTGGAGAGATCACAGCTAGAGGTTCTTGATCTTCAGCACAACTATCTGACCGAGCTCCCACACAACCTCTTCATGAAGGCACAGAGGTACACAGAGTTACCCAACACATACTGTTCT
>NC_024308.1:13275482-13297013 GCF_000523025.1 Cynoglossus semilaevis
ATTTCCATTCTCCTTTGGAATGTATTTACAGCTTGCGGTATTTGAATGTTTCGGCCAATAAGCTGGAGAGCCTTCCTGCTGCCAGCCTATCAGAGGACAGCTTCAGCAGCCTGCAGGAGCTCTACGCCACCAATAATAGCTTGAACGATAAGTGTGTTCCTCTGCTGACAGCCCACAGCCTCCTCAGGGTTCTTCACCTCGCCTACAACCAGCTGCAGACCTTCACAGCTAGGTATAGAACAGAACTGCATGTGAACAAGTGCATGACAGGAGAACACTGAATTTAAACAAATTAACAAAAATGTTCAGCAAGTTCCCTGATATAACCTCCATCTCCTCACTTCAGTAAACTGGCTCGACTGGAGCAGCTGGAGGAGCTGGACCTGAGTGGCAACCGACTGAGAGCTGTGCCCACCACCATCCTCAGCTGTCAGCGTTTACACACACTCTCAGCCCACTCCAACTGCATCAATGCCTTCCCAGAGGTTTTGCAGCTTCCTGAGATCAAAGTGAGTCAGACACTGAGCACACTGATGGAGGCCGCTTGTTAAAAAATCCCAACATAATAAAAATACTTGGATTTTGTTCGATGGCTCCTAACACAAAGACTGTTGAAGTTCCAGGAAATTCTTTGTCCTGCCCCTGAAAATAGAGTTGACCCACCCAGTTTTCTTTCCCCTTCTCTAGTGTGTAGACCTGAGCTGCAATGAGCTGACCGAGGTGACTCTGCCAGAGACGCTCCCTCCAAAGCTACAGGAACTGGACCTCACAGGAAATCCTCGCCTCAACCTGGACCACAAGAGCCTGGAGCTCCTTAAGTAAGAACAATAAACATAAACAACACAGTGTGTCGGGCTCATATTTTATTTATTATTTACGTCTTCTTCTTTTTCTTCCCTGCAGTAATATCCGTTGTTTCAGAGTGGATCCATCACCATCTGCTACAAGTGGGAGTGAGAGTCATGGGGCCCCTGCAGTGTGGAGCCACGGTTACACTGAGGCCTCCGGAGTCAAAAACAAGTCAGTATTTTAACTTTTTTTTAATCACTCTCAACATTTTGTCATCTGACTTTTGTCAAAGACTGTAAGAACTTAGTGACCAAACTTTGTTAGGATTATTCAGCACTTTTCCATACAGTCTCAATAAATTACCGGAATGGCAGCAATAAAGTACAGAATAGCAGGAAAAACATTAAAAATGTATAAAACAGTTTTAAAGAGGCTGCTTTTTCTAGATCACTTTGTGAGGGATTATGAAAAAGCCCTGACTCAGCATCTCTGTTGCCACGCTAGCAAACAAATGAATGTGTTGTTTTGAGTCAGTGTTTAAATAAATAAATAAATAAAATAAATAAAAAAAATCTTGGTCAGCAGACCTGAGAAGTTGTCTGTTTGTGAGGTAATTTGTCTCCTTTACTGCCAAGAACCCGTACAGGTTCAGTACTGTATTAAACTCTATTCATTTACATTTGTTAGGAGAGCTTATGAATTTTTATATGAAATACTGTAGACTTCTGTTGGTACTTGCTGCTGGCGCACGGTTAAACCACACCTACACTGTGCTTATACACAGTGTAGCTTTACTTTAATTTAATACTGTAATAAGCTTTTAAAACAGGCATTGATTGATTTAACTGGTGGAAGTGCAATCCAGCTTTTTCCCAGGACAGTGAAAGCACCACAGGACCCAGCCCTTTTTTAAAAAAAAAAAAAAAAAAAAAAAACAACTGCATAGAAAAACGGAAAAAAAAGAAAACCTCTGTAGAGATGAGTTCACTCACTGAGTGACTGGTCTTCAACATAATGTCTTACTGAAGCTTAGTCCTAATTAAGAGTACGCTCCACCGTAGTATTAATTACACAGCGATGACTCACATTGTTCTGTTGTTCTAAGGCTGTGTGTGGCGGCTCTGGCTCTGGACAGTTTCTGTGGGACTCGTGAAGCTCTGTACGGCGTTTTCGACGGAGACAGGAATGTGGAGGTGCCTTACTTGCTGCAGTGCACCATGGGAGATGTCCTAGCAGAAGAGCTGCACAGGAGCCAGATGCAGGAAGATTACATGACCAACACCTTCCTCACCATGCAAAGGTACACACACACATATATATATAAAAACTATAACACATAAACATAATAATCTCTCACAAGTTGTATTTAGCCTCCATTTGTTTGTTTTGCTGCAGGAAACTGGGCACAGCAGGGCAGAGGATGGGAGGCTCTGCAGCTTTGTGCCACATCAGACACGGCCCTGTGGCTCCTGGCGAACACGGAGGCTGCTTTACACTCAAGGCTGCCAACGTTGGCAGGTGTCAGGCTGTTCTGTGCCGAGACGGCAGAGCCATGCAACTGTCCACAACACACACTGTCAAAGAAGTGTCAGAGTACCAGAGGGTGAGACAGCATAATGCCGTCATCACTGAGGTAAGGACTTTGAATTCTGTCTCTTCTGTGCGTGATTGACTCTGATTCTGTCTTTATTCATCTGCTGAAAACACCAAGATGAATAGCTAATATGAAAGGCTACTATTTAGACAGGAATTTGGTTAAGTTAAAGCAAGTTTGCCAAAAAAAGTTTTTATCAGCCTGGAATATTCAAGTTCAAGACAGCCAAAAGGTAGCCCACAGGGTCGTTTTGTTGGTAAAGTAACCAAATTGATTTTTTTTCTTCTGTAGGACAACAAAGTAAGTGGTGTAACTGACTCCACCAGGATTATGGGGTACTCCTTCCTGTGCCCGTCTGTGACCTCTAAACCCCACATCTCTACGGTGATGCTTACGCCTCAGGATGAGTTCTTTGTCCTCGGCAGCAGAGGACTGTGGGACATGTTGTCTCCGAGTGAAGCAGTCGACGCAATCAGGAATGTCCCGGATGCTCTGGCTGCAGCTAAAAAGCTGGTAACTCTGGCCCAAAGCTATGGCTGCTCCGACAGCCTAAGTGCTGTCGTAGTCCAACTCAACATCACTGAAGACTGTTGCTGCTTCTGTGAGCCACCGCCACCGCCCCCCAGCCCCGGCTTGGGACCACACACCAGCACCCATCATTACTCAGCAAGTGCTGACAGCACTATACCACTACCAGCAGCCTCCTCGGGAACAGTAAGTGAGCTAAGTAGTGAGTTCAGCACATCAGAAATGAGTAGCGAGGTGGGATCCACGGCATCGTCAGAGGAACCGCCACCTCAGACTGAAGCCTTAATGTCTCACCTCAATCTGCCGAGTCGAGCTGTCAGAAGACCTGCCTGTGGAGGAGGAAGCTTCCAGAGGCAGTTCTCTGGGGCGTTGTCTGACAATGGCCTAGACAGTGAGGATGAGGAGCCCATCGCTGGCGTCTTCTCAAATGGCAGCCGCGTTGAGGTGGAGGCTGACGTTCACTGTCTGTACCGTCACGAATGCCCGGCACCTCAAACACACACTCAGCCAGGACCAAGCATCCCGTCTGCCGCCGCCTTTTTTCACGAGCCATCACCATCTCCTCTTTCCTCTCAGACTCCTTCTCCAGTCCCTCCGTCCTCCCCCTATCTTAGCGGGGAGACCCGGTCTGGGACGCTGGGCCGCCGAGCTCGTGCCAATGGCTCTGTAGCCTGTCAAGCTAGGAACCAGGATCTGATCGAGGAGGCAGCCGACGCTCCCGTCAGGAAGCAGGGAGGTTACTTCAATGCTCCAGCACAGCCAGACCCCGACGACCAGCTGATCATTCCCCCAGAGCTGGAGGAAGAAGTTAGGCAGATTATCCAGCAGCAGCAGCAGGAGCAGATGCAGACACACACCCAGCAAGCACACAGCTACCAGAAACCTGCAGATTATTTTGTTACACCCCTTTAACTCTGGATCCTGTCCTCCCTGTGAGAGTGTGGACGCACAAACAGCCATGATGCTCGACATGGTGCTCATTTTTACCTCTCTGTTCAAAAAGATGCTAAATAATAGGCCTGTTACACCTGCAAGTGATGAGGACGCTGTTGCATTTGAACAAGAAATCCAGCTCTTATTAACACGTAGCACTAGTCTTTTGAGTTCAGCCATTACATGCTGAGTTGATCTGTTGTTTGGGAGTGCAGTCTACAAGTTGACTCAACATATGATTACAAGTGCTATGCAACATGAGCCACTTATTTACAAGACACCACAGTGTGTGCTTCCTTTAGGAACCTGCTCATTAACAAGTCTGTCAAACCCACCTCTTGAACAGTGCTTCATGTTATGTTACACTTGTAATAATATTTTGCTGAAGTTGAGAGACGAAGAGCACAATTGGAAGTCTGCAAAAAGCACAAAATAACTCTCTGCACCCACCAGCTTTGTAACTATTAAGCTGCATTCTCAACAGTAGAAAACCTCTGACCTTTTTTTTTTTTTTTCCTGAGAGTACTCTGAACAGCAATGCCATGTGTTGAATACAACCACATTTCTCCTTTAAACTCTGGCCACTAGGGCTCTGATGCAGCTATAGTTTGTGCAGCAGAAAGTGACTGCAAAATAATAAGAGCCAAGAAGAGAATGTTTGTTTTGGGGTAAGCACAATTTACAAAGAGCTTCTTCTATTTTTTTATAAGATTTGGATGTTCTGCAACAACCAACCGTAACATAAGACTGTGACACAGCTACGAGTCCTGGATACATGTTCAGACTCAGGCGTCGTCTGTGATTCTGATGCTGTTTATATACATAAACCGACAGTAAGCTGTTGCTGCTGCTGCTAAAGTGTCTTCTTTTGGGAGAATAAAAAAAAAATTCCTCCTCATTGGAATTTTGGACAGGGTTTTGACAACATGGGTGCAGCCCTACCTCCCAGTATCCTGAACATTCACACAGACCAGTGAGACTTTTGGTTACAGATTTTTATTATTATTATTAATATTATTTACTTTATTTTCTACTGCTAACGCTAAGGCCACCTTTGAAATACGATGCAAAAAGTTTTCTAACACTTCACGTTGACTAAATCTTCATTCATCATCATATCTTAATTTTTCCAGAAGCACTTTGAATGCTTTTCTATCAGACTCTCCAGTGTCCAATGGTACTGAGTGGAGATTTTTTTTGGACCATTTTGTTTTCTTGTGTTGAGGCAGCCTTAGTGTCCATGCAGAGTGGTGGCCTTGCAGTTTGTCGGAGTTAGTGAAACTGTTGAACTAACTCTGAGGAGTTACTTAATACTTAACGAGTGACTTAGTCACTGAAGCGTACTAATATTCTCTGAGAGAAAAGATTATTTTGGACGGCTGACTTTTTCCAGGTTTGTGTTGTCGTTGGCTGTGCAGAATTCAGAGTGACGCTGCAGTGGTGAGTAAATGGATCCGTCACTTCATGACCAGCTTGGTGAATGTTCTCTGAACAGTGTTACACACTTCTTTACAATGGCAAATCGCACAACAGAGCTACTTTTGCTATATAATAAATTAAAAGTTTCCAGATAATCACAACTTGTTGACTTTGACTGCTTTTGTTGAATGGATGATTCTCTATGGCTGCTTTTTTTTTTAATCCAAAACTAGGAATTGTTCAATTTTAGTCCTTAAACTGATGTTGCACAAAGGATGAGCAACAAAGTTAGCTTTCTGTCAGCTGACATGACATCTTCCTATTTTGTTTCCTGGTACAATCGTTGCATTGTGACAGTTGTGTGAAATGGTAAAATTAGACGGTGGGTAATTCCCTCACTGCAGAATTTCTTTTGTTAGTAGCTGAAGAGAACAGCCGTTACATCACTGCCGCTGTGTGTGTGCGTGGTGTATTGTGTGATAACAGTTGGCAGGAATCAGCCCTCGGTGGGAACAGTTGGCAAAGCAGGAGCTGCACATCTGTGTCTTTGACGCCCTCTACAGGCTGAACCATACAACGCCTCGTTTCACAGTAAGTAGCATTACATAAAAAAAAAATAAATAAATTGTCGAAGCCTAATCTGATTTGATATCTGTAGAGTTATTCATACCTAATGGTTAGTAGGGGGCAGTGTTTGCTTTCTTAAAAATTAACACATTAAATCTGAATAGATTTAATTTCAGTAGATACAATTTTAATATCAGAGTGCACATTAAGCTGTAGTGAAAAATGTCATTATAAAAGCTACATTATTAAAACTTACACAGGTTAAAACTCTCAAATCCCAGCATGGCTCAGAGTCTCGTGAACAAACACTTCAAATACCAGATGTCTATCACAGCATGGTGTAAACTGATTACATGAACAACTGAGCTAATCCATTTACTTTTACCAATCACAAACAAAGCATATGAGAAGTAAGGAAAGTTCCACATGAATCAATTAGTACCATACAAAAATTAAACAGGAAAATACATTTCATGGTGTCATTAAAAAAATATTTACACTGGATTGTTCATTTAACATGTTTTGTTCATGATGGCAGGCACAGAGCTTTTTCTTTTGTGCTGGTGGGTCTGTTGTCTGCAGGTGTCCCCCAGGATCGTGGTCAGAACTCGTGGGATCCAATGTTGAAGAAAACACAAAAATAAAATCTTGAGGCAATGGTTTGTTTTAAAATTTCATAATTAACCTTAATGTTCCTGGCTGACGATTAATGCCTCTGTGCCTGTGTGAGTGAAGCTTATATGTTGTGAACTGTTGCACTGCTATCAAGAAATTTTAGTCCTTAGGTTTAACTTTGATTCCTCACACAGCAGTTGTTTCGGCCCTCAGCGGGGCCCTTGGTCTCTCTGCGTCCCTGCGTTTCCTCTCCTGTAGGTAGCGCTTCACTCCTCTGATGGTCTGGACAGTGAGCACTGTTCCTACTATATACAGAATGGCTGTAATGAGTCCGAACAGAGCCACGGCTGCATCTCCCCCACTCACATCACAGTTCATCCAGGTGTATCCACTGCGAGCGTACAGCCTCTCCCGCTGCTGACACACATCTGTGGAGTTGACCCTGATGATAAAGTGCAGGTAGAGGCCGACAGCCACCACGTAGACCACAGCCCCCACTGCTTGGAACAACAACGCTCCCACCAGAAGCTTCCTCGTCATCAGGTGAGGTGGTTTGTTCCCAGCAACGACAAACAGCAGTGAGATGACAGCAAAGGTCAGGCTGAAGGCCAGGCCACCGTAGATCCCCGGCGCCCTCATCTGGCTGTACTGCATGTCCAGTTCTCGAGCTTTTTGCAGCTCAGTGCCCTGCATGTTGAGGTGGGAGTTAATATTGAACCCTCCCACACCAGCAGCGGAAGTTATTCCTGATGAGACCATGTGAGCTGCGATCACACAGATAAGCACCAGAGCGTTGGTCAACACGGCACAGATCAGGACGATACCTAGGAAGAAGGTCGGCATGTAACACAGGTAATGAGTAAGAAAGGAGAATCGACAAAAGGCTGTGTTTTTACAAGAAATTATAAATTCTTGCTCATGACTTTTCTTTTTTCTTGTCTGACAGGTGATGTTTCATGTCTTCTCTGGCTTCCTGTCGCTGTCTTGGCTGGAAATGAGCTTAATAACAGAGCCTATGAGCGTAAATTAGAAATTTGTGATTGGCTGCTAGTGCAGAAACTGAGACTTTTGAAAACCATGACGCAGTCACAAGGTTTCAATTTCTCATTGGTTTTTAATTAGCACCATCAGCACTATCACCTGTGAACAAAAAGCCCTGTTAACACCTGGTTTCACTTTCAACTTGTTCCATGACAGAAAGCACTATAACTGTCTTTGATTTTACTGGTTTCAATGCAGATTTGTAGCAGCACTGGTCAGAGTAGTAAACCCTTAATGACCATGTCATGGTTTAAGGTCTGAGGTGAAACTGTCACCTGGTTGCTGTTTGTTCTTTATTAGGAAACTACGTGATGATGTAACACTGAGGCCATAATGATAAAACTGTTTTAGCTGCAGGTGCACTGATGCTGCTGAAAGGAAAAGTAATAAATAGCTAGTATCGGTCTGAAGCCTCCTAACTACTGTGGGTCATGTTACACTGCTGAAGTCTATACCGTGACAAAACAGGGCGTGTACACAGGAGAGAACTAGTTGGTGCAGTATTTATAGATGATGGGAAGAGGAAATGTGGAAGTTCACAGTAAATTCTGTGACTGATGCTTTGGTTTTGATTTTTTTTTTTCCAAACGTTAGAAGTGTAAACTAGTGACTCACTCACCTCTCCTGGAGCAGATGTGTGTGCATTTGGAGCCCTCATGCTGCACTCGTGGGACTTCACGCACATGTTTGGGAGGTGAGTCTGTCTCTCTGGGGTAGTACGGTGGTCGAGAGGACGAGGATCTGTGAGACGGACACACGCTTGGTTTGAGTTTGGAAGTCGGTGACAGATTTTTATATGTGTTCAAGGATAAGAAATGGGTATAGGGCAGTGAAGTGTCCGTGTGAGGTTATTAAACACACCTGTCATCACGAGAGTCTCTATTATGTCGATGGTCCCCATTTTTATCCCGGTGTCCCCGGTTTGAACGGGGCGGATGACTCATTTCTGTTGACACCGAAAAGCACAAAGATACACACTGAGGTTAACTGATACTGAAAAGAAGGACATGTGCTGCATCATCATCATTATCATCTCCAACCAGTTTAGCCATAATATTTCAGCCCTAAAACACTCATTTCTAAAAGTAATACCCCTCACTCCCCCCAGTCACTGGACTGTGGTTCTGCCTGGTTCTAGTCTCTTAAGGTACACCATTCCTAACAATCCTGGAGTTTTCCATTGACGTGAACTTTTAACGCAATAAAAAACGTCTGAATCATCAGACAATAAAACGACAACAAACAACTATCGCAATTTGACGGGTCACAACTTTATTGTTTTAGGTCAAAAAATTGAGCCTCTTTTTTTTCCTTTGCTTTGCAAAACTGACCGCTGACGTCACAGCGTACTTATAACGTAAAGTAGCATCACATTTTTGGAATTATGACATCATGCGTGGTGAAATGTAATAAAAGTTTGATTTCAAAATCAAAATCGTCTAAATAAGTTTTACAGTCATTAAACGACATCTTCACAACAACACGATTAACCAACTTCGAAACCACCGAACAGGTTGTGTGAGATTTTTGTGTATATAATCGAATAAAAACTACGTGAAAGTTTCTTCACACGATTTATTTTAAACTGCGAACTTACTGTCAAGTCGGTAAAAGCTTAAGCGTCCGACTAAACCACCATAGTTGAGTGTTGAATCGGTCTTTTTCACTGCTGTTACGGGTCAAAACAGCTCCACCTTAGAAACCTGAGGGAAGACGAGGTTAGGTGTGGCGGAAAGAGGATATGACGTCAGTAAGGTCAGGAAGAGAGCACGACAGGTAGAAGAAGTGAAGGATAGTGGGAGCTGTATGGTCACAGTTAGAGAAAACCCACTGTTGTGGTGTTTTTGCCCTTTGAAAATCTGGATGCGGTTCAAGTCATTAGAAGCTGCTGTGAATCAGCCTCTTTGTCTGGAGTCAGTCCTACAGACGCCTCTGTGTCTGTAGGACTGATAACACGACCACGATTGTGAGGAATTGTGGATAACACGACCACGATTGTGAGGAATTGTTGACATTATGTTGGGACATTAAAATAAGTCTTCGGCTCTAAAGGCCGACGACTGTTTTGGTTGCCACACTGCAGTTAGTCGATGTAATCCAGAGTAAAAAGTATATTTTACTGTAGGACTGTCCAATAATCGCGTCTGTTTTAATATAAAAGTAAATGGTCAGATGTCCATTTTTTATTTTGAATTAGTAAGACTACAGCGTATCACACGACAACTTAACTTTAATCACACTAAATTTCAGGTTTTTACATTTATTTTGTTTTCGTTTAAACTGTAGTTCCACCAATGTCCGATAGATGACAGCACTTAAGCCGGCTGCGCTGCCACTGTGAAACAGTTCCGGGTTGAAAGCCAAGCTGTGTAAACAACAACATGAAGAGTAACGGTTGAATACAGTCTTCTCCTGTCAGTTGGATTCATCCTTTTTTAAATAATTTCTCCGCTAATGTCACTCTTTCGGACTGCGGCTCTCGGCGGCAGAGCTTTGGCCGCCGTGAGACGCCAGACTGCTGGCTACACCTGTTCCCGAAACATCGCTGCCTACATCCAAGGCCAGAGCCCTGAGCCCCGCATCAGAGAGTACTTCTACTACATCGACCACCAAGGACAGGTCAGTGTTAACACACCATTCGCCGTTTGTGTATTTTTAAGACAACTATAGTAGTACAACTGTTTAACGGTTGTTAAATGTTTGTTTGCAGCTTTTCCTTGATGACACTAAGGTGAAGAACTTTGTCACCTGCTTCAAAGGTACTAAAACCAACAGAAAAAATGAATCTTGAAAGTCATTTGGTTTATAAAGCCCCACAATTACACATCATATTTCTTCACAATGGAATTGACAGCATTTCCGTGACAACAAAATTTAGACTATCACCTCGGAAATCCTATAACTCTTGGAAAAATAATAATGTTTGTGTACACAATGTATATCAGATCGACATTTTAATTAATAAGGCAATATAGAGTAGAATGTGCTTTACAATTGCAGTATATATTGTTATATGTTGACTTGTCGCTGTCAGTCTTTGTGAATTTTTTTTTTAATTCTAGCGATGTCTCATGTGTTCATCAGATAAACAGTTCCTGGTCTTCTTCTTCACTCGCCTTCGGTCCAACCAGAGTGGTAGATATGGAGAAGACTTTCCTTTCATTTCCCTGTGTGGGAGAGAGAGGAATTTCCTGCGCTGTGACGACCGGCCTATAGTCTTCACCCAGCTGCTGCAGGGCGAGCAGCAGCTGCTGTCCTACTGCGGAGGGGCAGAGAAGCTGGTCGTCCCCTTCCGACCTGAAGCTCTCTTCATGCATCCCATAAGTGGCCGGCTGTATCATCCCTGCTCCGAGCGCTCAGGTGACGTCGGACTGGTCCGCTCAGCTCTGGCCATTGAACTGAGTCCATTTTTTGTTTATGCACAAGATCAGAGCCAATCAGGACAACCCACACATTTCCTATGGGGAGGACAGAAGCACATACTGACCAATGAGCTTGCAGGACACTTTCCTCCAGAACAAGAGGGTGTAGGAGAGCATGGAGAACTGGGATGAAGACGAGATCCAGGTCCAACATTAAGCACTTATAATAAACGTTTAGTAGCAGGAATTTACTGGTTGATGCTTGAAGGCAGTGGCCACCTGTCGTTCTCTAAAGGGAGCCAGGCCCCTAATGTTGTCCATCTCCATTTTCACAGCTCCAAAATTCTTTATCATCAGTCCTTCCATTTAGGGCAGATTATTATTAAGTATTCTGTTATAAGGTCAAGATAAAATGTGTTTTTCTTCATGTTTTGACATGATTAAACACTTGAAATGAATGGCAAGTATTTCACAATTCCCGTTATGAAGGAAAGTGTTTCCTCCAAAATAAATAAACCCTGTTGGGTGGGGCCTTGGGGTCGACCCTGTTGAGGCAGCAGGTCCATCCTGTTGGTTAGGGCCCAAGGCCCCACCCAACAGGGTGGACCTGAAGTAGCTTTATTCTTTCATACCTCAACACAGGAGAGCCAGCTCCTCAGGGCAGGACTCAGCTGTTCATCTACATCTTGAAGACAAAGGACACGTGGATGAGAATGTACATATCGTCGCCAGAGAACACAGATGGTCTGAGAGAGGGGTGAAGGAAGCCATCTACAATATCTGAAATATATCTACAATATTTCATTCACCTATAATGTACTAAGTTCTCACCCCAAAAATTTAAATCCCCTTCCTGAAAACATGACCACAGTTTCATTTCAAAGGACACCCAGCCAAAAGTGTCGGTCAGATAAAACTATTAGTCCATAGCTATGGTATCACTCCAATCTCTAACCTTGTGACATTCCACCATCCTTAGGATAGGGTGTGTTTAACAACACCTCCATTCCCCCTTTCTGCAACGGCCCCTTGTTACGGGCATGTAGTCAGAACTGAAGAGGCCTCTTGGGTGAGAGGAGAAACATCTTCAAAAAACCCCACTTCGTCTAGTTGCCCTCGATGTAACTATTTTTGGGTTAAGGGCAGAGGTGACATTTCGTTGTGTGCAGTGGTGCGCTTTTTCGCCATGACAAATAATTCACTTTCTAATTGGGACTTTGTTCTAGTAACGTTATCCTTTTTTCTCAGTAACGTTTCGACCTTATTCTCTTATATTTGCGAATATTGTGTTTTAACCGTCAAGATCACAATAAAAAAAGACTCGTGATACAGTTTTCTTCAATGTTAGTGTAAATTCGTAAAACACCAACGTTCGCTTCAGCATTAACCAAGTCCTGATCCCGGTCCTGGTCCTGTTCGTTCTATATATTTTTCGGAATTTGCCGACAGGATTCGCTGTTACAGTTTGCGTGACTTTAAGTCAGAGGCAATACTACTGTTAGGGTTGAGGCAGCAGCAGCTGGAGGGGGAGGAGGAAGAGGACGGGGACGGCGGAGGAGAAACTCCAAGTCCCAGAGACCTCGGCACCTCCAGTGGCGCTGCATCTGCTTGATCTGCTGGAGTCTGGACCGGATGGTTATGGCATCGTCTTCCAGCCGCACGTGTGTGGAAGTGGAGGCGATGGAGAGGTCGGTGCGACAGCGGGTTCCGCCGCTGCTCACCGACCTGTACCAGTTCACCATGGCGTACGCGTACTGGCGGACGGGCCGTCACCGGGAGCCAGCGGTGTTCGAGCTGTTCTTCAGAAACAGCCCGTTCGACGGCGGATTCGCGCTGTTCGTCGGTCTGCACGACTGTCAACTCTTCCTGCGCAGCTTCCGCTTCTCACTCCAAGGTAAGAAAGTCACTTGTACACAACGTTTTGTTTGTTATGATGCATTTTTCTTAACCTTAAGGGACACCGAGTCTTTTGCGCAACCGTCTTACGTAAACTCCTTGAGGGCACCAGCCTTTGGCTTACATTCAGTGACTGTGTGTAGTTAGAAAAAAGTTCAGCATTAGAGCTTATCTGCGGACTTTAGAACTCAGAATGCTGTGCTATTTGCCTTTAGGAGGAAGACATTCAGCGCCATGTCAGTGCATGCAAACGCAATTATGTATTATTTTAATTTTTTTATAGTTTTATCTGTATTGTCATTGTACCACGAGTGACCATATGCGACAAACACAAGGCCCGCGGAACAAATGCGGACCGCCAAGTCATTTTATCTGTCCCGCGGGAAAGTGTTTAATTGCCACTTTACTCCTCAAACATATTGTTTAAATAATCCACACAGTACCATCACACATTACGGACTGCAAGAGCAGTGTCAGTAGTATCCAAAATGTGGGCTGTATGTCTTCACCCACACCTGGATCTCAGTAGCCTTAATTTAGATAGATAGAACTTCATTAATCTCTCATCTCATGGTTTTTTTAATAGAATATAATATAATATTTAAGTAATTTTCCACACTGCTACATATTGATGTGACCGTTTTTACCATAAATACGCTCATGGGTTTGGGAACTTGGTGCAGTTGAACCTTAGAATTCTATCACTGTTGCTACTTTAGCCGGCTAACATAGCAGCATGCTACCAGAAGTGACTTCACTGTCAAGTCCAGCAGAATTGGATTAGCTGTGCAGAATATTATTAGATTTAGCGTCCTCTGCTGTTGACGTGTTTTTGGTGGGTGTTATGGAACATGTGGTGAGCGCCAGAATGACAGATGTCAATGAGTCGTGCTGATTTGTTGGAACCAGATGTGGATTTCCTGCGCACCATCCTGCCTCCGTCCACTGACCCAGGCTTTTTTGAGTACCTGCGGGACCTGGACTGCTCCGGTGTGACCGTCCGTTCAGTTCCTGAAGGCTCTGTCGTCTTTGGGAGGGTGAGATTTTTAGGGGAGTAATGTGAAACTACATGGGTGGACGTTGGTATTGATTGGTTTGTGTAACATTCGCTGCTGTCTGAAAACACCCACAGGTTCCACTGATGGAGGTGGCCGGTCCACTGGCTGTGGTTCAGCTGCTGGAGACCAGTTTACTTTGTCTGGTTAACTATGCCAGGTAAACACAGCATTACATCAGAGAGCTCCAATACCCACAAGTCCAAGCGTTAGGAAAAACTCCTCACACAAAGTCCTAAATACTGATACATTTACCGTCTTGAAAAGACATCACAGACTAGTACCAGGCCATGGATCATTTGGTACCAAGCCAAGGAAGAGAAAAAAAAATAGCATTTTATTTTGAATTATGACCTAATTCTGTAGCATTTGGACCTATTGGCGCCGATTCCGTGGTTGCTTTGGGGATATGTGTTTTACTGTGGTACAGTGTCGAAATAGCAAATAGCATAGAGTCCCGCAAGCACACAACAGCAGAAACATAAATTGACGCTCCTGGTTGGCCCAGTAGCCTAAATAATAAAATTAAAGAAAGAAAGCTGTAGTGTTTATCCTTCAGGAATTATATATTGTGTTATGTTCTTTTTATAAACATTCCTTTATAGTTACATTTCCATTAAAAAACTTTTTTTAAGGTCACACGGTCCCACAGTTTGTACAGTGACCTTATTTATTACCAAAAGAAAACCACAAGTTTATTGTTTCAACTTCTATTTTTTCTCCTGAAAAACATTACATCTGCATTTCTAGGTTTGTCACTACAGTACTGTGTATTTCCAGTGTATTTACCATCCTTCAGTCAGCCACAGCTGCTGTTTATTTCACAACATCTCTCCCATACTACAGGTTAATAACTACAGTTGTTCGTTTTTTTTAACTCTGATTATAGCCTGGTGTGTACAAACGCAGCCAGGTTCCGGCTGGCAGCTGGACCCAGGATGAAGCTGCTGGAGATGGGCCTCAGACGGGCCCAGGGGCCAGACGGGGGCCTCACTGCCTCCAGATACTCGTACATTGGCGGTAAAAGTTGATAAACTAGTCAAGCGAGTTCTCTCAGTGATAGTGTCAATACTGTGGGACAGTCAATCTGAGAATTAAAACAGTTACATTTGACATGTTAGCTATAATATTATTTCCCAGAATTCCTAGTAAAATTGACTGAACCCATGTTTTTTTCCCTTTCTTTCAGGGTTTGATCTCAGCAGTAACGTACAGGCTGGACTCCTGTATGGTGTTCCCGTCGCAGGGACCATCGCTCACTCCTACGTCACCTCCTTCACCTCCTTGGAGGAGGTTCACCCTCAAGTCAGTGTGTTTAAAAAAAAACAAACATTTAAGCAGCAATAGTGTAAAACACAACAAAACCTTTGACCTTTGTCTTACTACAGACTCTGGTACCAGCCGGTGGTGATCCTGACCCAGTGGACATCATCTCTCTGGCCAAGGGATGGTTGGGTCGTGTTTGTGAACTTCTGGGAGCGGCACCTGGGAAGATCAGAGAGGGAGAGTTGGCTGCTTTCTTGTCCTACGCCATCGCCTATCCACACAACTTCCTGGCTGTGATTGACAGCTATAGTGTTGTCAGGTAACGACCAAAAACTACAGAATCCAGGCACACCTAGTGATTAGAAACCCAGTCTCCTCAACATTAAGGGTTTTCCTGCTACTCTGTTCTTTAAGCTGTGAATTTTATTAAATTATACATCAATATGTGGTTTGCAGCCCAAGGCCTCGAAATGGTGTGGCGGGAGCCATCACCCTTTGGCCAACTAAAATTAGTTAACATGGACAGGGCCATTTGTAGTTGCATGGCCTTGCCTGTGGTTTGCGACCCATATGTTGTTTTTCTTTTTTAATTGTGCCCTCTGTAGTTGTCATGAACGAGCTTGTACAGGACACATATTGTGAGTGTATTCACTTTTTTTGTCTTGTCAGCAGTGGTCTGTTGAACTTCTGTGCCGTGGCCTTAACTCTGTGTGATCTGGGCTACAAGCCCCTGGGGGTCCGTCTGGACAGCGGGGACCTTTGCAAGCAGTCGTCCGAGATCCGTCGTGTCTTCAGACGCTGCAGTGAGCAGTGAGTGAGGTGCAGCGCTCCATGTGTGGAAGCAGCATGTGTCACAGCTGATTTGGACAACTGTTTAAATGTTGTTTGACTGTGTCTGTGCAGTTTCTCCGTCCCTGACTTTGACTCTCTGACGATTGTCGGGAGCAACAGCATCTCAGAGGACAATATGTTAGAATTTAACCAGGTGGCATTGTTTTTTATTTTCGTTGTTGCTGTTGCCACTTATTTTTGCGCCCTTGTAACTAAATCCTCTATTTTTGTTTCAGGAGAGTGAAATCAACACAGTTGGTATTGGAACACATCTGGTCACATGCACAAAACAACCCACACTTGGCTGTGTTTATAAGGTAAATCTTTCCTAGGAATGGTGCACATGAAATCTGGTCGCATTTTAAAAAAAAAAGTTGACTGACATTCTTATAATTGCCTCATAATTTATTTTGATAAAATAATTAAATTTGGATTTTAAATCTTTTAAATCTTTAAAATATTTGTAAATCTGAAAATGCATGTTATGTGAAGAAGTGTTTGTTTTCATTTTCCTTTTGTTGTACATCAAAAAATATGTAACTTCATCTTAATTTCATGAGAAGTCCTTCTCAGTATTTACCGTGTTTTAAACTCCCCCTGCTGGATAATGTTGGTATTACTCAGTTGGTCAACATGCTCAGTACAAACAGTAGTTTGTTATTGAAGTAGACGGGGGTCATGTGGGTGCTGTTGTCTGTCTGTGTGTATGAGTGGGGGTTGGGGAGCCGTTGGTGTTGATTATTTTTGTGTGGGTTTAATCATTGTTTACAGTGACCTTGTTTAATTTACCAGGTTGAAATATGTCAAAGAGTTCTTTGTTGAATGTCTTCAGTTTTGTATTGCTCTTGTGAACATTGTGATCGATATATGAAGGATAACAGTAACAATAATGAGTCCAGA
This sequence comes from Cynoglossus semilaevis, assembly GCF_000523025.1. Lineage (NCBI taxonomy): Eukaryota > Metazoa > Chordata > Actinopteri > Pleuronectiformes > Cynoglossidae > Cynoglossus > Cynoglossus semilaevis. The sequence goes on from NC_024308.1 coordinate 13,292,279, forward strand.
TTCTGATTCTGATTCCATGCCCCTGATGGCTGTAGTTGGTGGAGGTCCAAGGAAAACCCAGGATGAAGATCAGTGAAGACCCAGACAAGAGCACCCTACCTGGGAAGAAAGCAGTGTACAGACTCGTGGACAGTGATGGTGAGGATTAGTGACTGGTGGCTGAATGTATGTGTTGAATGTTAATTCAGATCTGGCCCACAGTGTAATTATATTTGGCCCACGAGATCATATCAAATATATACCAGAGTTGGCAAATGTATACTAGAGTCAGTATACAGCCTCTATATACTGGCAGGATTTGTAGTATTAGCGGTGTATGCGCTATATTACAGCAAATAAATTTTGGTTTTTTTTTAAATTACATTAAAAAGGACCTCAAAAGGCTACAGATAAAGAGACATAATAAGAAACAAATACCACTGACAACCTAAGACAATATTAAGCTTTTGTTGTTCAAGATTCAATTAAAGTTTGTCTCCATGTGAAAACATTCTACATTACGGATCTGGAGAGAAGGGAAAACATGCATTCATCCCAGTTTATAATCTTGGCCCACTGTGAATTTGAGTTTGACAGCCCTGCACTAGTGTATTTGTGCTCTTTCATTTTAATTCTACTAATGTTGTGCTAAAGCTATGTAATGCTTATGTGTGTACACTCCCTGTGTGTGTGCTGGCTGAGACCAGTACAAACTGTTCAGCTGTGACACTTCCACCTCTGCAGGCCATCCGTTTCTAGATCTTCTGTGTCTGTCGGTGGAGTCTCCCCCAGAGGCTGGAGCCTCACTGACCTGTTACCCCCTGGGACCTAACACCTCCTCAGTGTCCGTCACTCCAGCTCAGGTCGCTTGTCTTCGTCAGGAAGTATTTTCTAATGGCCAGGTGAGATGAAACTTTTGGTCCCTCCAATCTTAATGCAATTACACACTGTTAACCAGTCAATGTTTGCTGTGGTTGTTTTTTGTCCATTATTACATCATGCATAATAGTATTATTATTATTAATAATAACAATTATAATAATTTTTATTTTTATTCAGGATGTAACCATGGACAAAAACAAATATTAACAATAAAATAATAATTTCTTGTTGTTCTTATTATTATTCTTGTTCTTCTTCGTTGTTGTTCTTCGTCTTCTTCTTCTTTGTCTTCTTCTTCTTTGTCGTCGTCTTCTTCTTCATATTATTATTATTATTATTATTATTATTATTATTATTATTATTATTATTATTGTCTTCTGGACAAAGGGCAGAGTGCATGTCTTGTCCCACTGTGAAGGAGTTTCTTCTGCCTCCTCCAGGTCACAGAGCCTGTGTGCAGCGCTGCAGAGACCAGGACGAAGGTGCAGGTCGTCCTCCAGACTCTTCATCCTCGCCATAAAAGGTTGAAGGAGCCAGACACCTACACAGTGAGTCTTCATCACCAACACTGCACTTTTAAAAGTCACCAAACTTTAGAGACATTTTAAAAACTAGATTTCCCACACTTTTCCGCTAGGTCGCACTGTCAGAGAAACTCCATGACCTGGTGACAGAGGGGAAAAATGGCAGTTGTTGCGAGAGCAACTTTGTCCAAGACAACTAAAAAAAAGGACCGTGCACAGCAACAGCTGTCATCTCCATTTTTAAAAAAAAAAACGAATTATTTTAGTGATATTTTAAAAAGAGCAGTGTGTAAGACTCAAGGTAAATTATTCATGTATCCTGTGTTTATATGCAAGTTTTTGTGTCTAATTTTCTAATGCTTTTACGAGTTTGCACTCACCTGAGAGATAAATATTTTAATAATGTCAAAGCTATCCTTTTATGTCTGACATCAGGAGCACGACTCCTCTGAGGGTTGGGTTTTAAAACTTAAGTTGGGGGAGACTCACGCTCTCTCTCTCTCTCTGTCTCTCTCTCTCACACACACATAAAACAATAGAACAAACTTTGGTAAATCCTAAACAGTGTACCATTGTACATATTGTGCCTGTATATTCATATGTGTACTAAAAAAAATAAAACCAAAAATTTTAAAATAATTTTGATGACCTGTGTACTTTTTTCACTACTTACACAATTTAATTGGTTTCTGAAACACTTTCTTTAAGCAATGTTTCTTCTTCCAATTAATCCTAGTCCAATTAACTTAAAAGTCAAATTAATAATAATTCTTATTTAAGACAAGGGTTCTTAGCACCCCCTGCAGGGTTTTGTTAAAAGTTAATAGTAATATTTTCACGTTATTCAGTAGCCAATGTGGATATGGACAAAAACTGTTTGAATCTTTATGCAGAACTACACAGATGTTACACTGGAACAAAAACTGGACCAAAGCCGATGCCCCCATAGATGGCGCTGTGGCTTAGTTGGTTAAAGCGCCTGTCTAGTAAACAGGAGATCCTGGGTTCGAATCCCAGCAGTGCCTTTTCTGCCAGTTCTGTTATTGGCCCTACGTATTATTTGACATATTGACAATCGCTTTTCATACATCTTGTAATATTTATCTATTTATTTATTTTTACCTTTGTAGGAGTTCTTGGACTAACTTCCGTTTTATACCCCTTTCACGCTTTGCTGACTGCGGTTCTGCTGCAGGCCTGTAGAGGTCGCTCCTCTTCCAGTCTCCTCTGTCTATCCTCTCCCACTCTCCCCTCATCTTACCCTGTACTTACAGCACTACTGAGAGGAAAAAGAAAAAAAAAATCTGATCGAGCCTTTCCGGTCTGCTAGCCCTAATTTCCTCTCAAGACTTCTGTCGTTGGAGCAGGGAGAGGAGGCGCAGGCACAGCCGCAGACTGTGATCCAGGGGCGAGGAGAAACTCAGGCGGTGAAGACACGCATATCCCCCCACGGCTGTTTGGATTTACTGTTTTGTTTTGTTTTTTGTTTTGTTTTTGTTTTGTTTTAGTATTTTCTATTGACACTGATAGTGCTAGTAGAGGAGCAGAGTGTGAGGGTAACGGAGGAGAATGGTTCCTCTGTCGGATGGGAGCGCACACGGTTGTCGCCGCGGCCGCTCCGTGCTCCTCCATCCGCGCGTCCTTGCGTCTTCGTGATCCCGCTGCAGAGCGCCCGCCTGTGTCTGTGCTGTTGTCCGCCGGTCCACAGCAGCTTATCTCCGTCCGAGTCGACTCGGCATAACCCTGTGTCTATCAGTCCATTCTGCCGGAGCCAAGAGTGCGGATAGCCGTGTCGCCTCTGCCGCTCCAGCATCATTAACCGCGGCCGCGGCAGCAAGCGACGACGCGGCGCTATCGCAGAGCAGGACTTTTAAAGCCGGACTGTGTCCCCCCCGTTTTTGCTGTCTTGGACCAAAGGGACCAGGAGGAGGACGCAGAGAGGGTGGAAACCTGAGTCCAGCGGTGATGAGAACTCACCCCGAGTGGATTTCAGTGGTTTTTCTGCCAGAAGCATCTGGAAAGGATAACATAGGGATACACCACCCCCTCTTCTCCAGAGGAGCAGAGGAGACTTCACATCTCAGACATTTCAGGGTTTCACTTCTGTGGCTGCTGGGCTTGTGTGTTGTGAAATTGGTTCAGTTCCACTGAAGAGTAAATCTATCCACCTCTCGGCCACAGTTCGGCTACAGAACCATATTTTCTGGGACTGAGTCGTGTTGGATAACCTTTGCACACAGTAGTCGAATAAAAGGACTCTTATCATTTGCAGGAAACCAAGACGGTCCCGTGTTCTTGCCGGGGTTTCTCTTAACCATGCAGTGAAGATGTGTGCAGCCAGGTTCAGTGGCTGCCTCAATGGCTGTTCTGAGGAGGCCGCAGCAGGAGCCGCAGGTTTGACCATGGCCTCCAGGATGCTGGACTGGACTGAGGCAGGTCCCCGCATCCTCCACAGTCTGGAGATGGGCACGGTGATGACCGTGTTCTACCAGAAAAAGTCCCAGAGGCCCGAGAGGAGAACGTTCCACATAAGGCAGGACACACGGCAGATAGTGTGGAGCCGAAACCCTGACAAAATAGAAGGAGAAAGTAAGTCATTTTAATGATTTTAATGGATTTCTATTAATTGAATTTTTTAAGATGAATCAACATGGCTGATCAAAAACAGACTCAACACCCTGGTGTACAGGCTCAGAGCCTTTGTTAGTGTCGATGGTGCTATAGTGGTGAGCATAGCTGCCTTCCAAGCAGTTGACCCAAGTTCAATTCCCGGTCATCTCATCTTCTTTGGGGGCAGTGGTGGTTGAGGAAGCTTGAGGACTTGGGTACAGAAGGTTTCAGGTTTGAGTCTACCAGCTGCCAAGTTACCACTGAGGTACTCTGAGCATGGCACCATGGCACACACTGCTCCCCAGCTGCTTAAAGCTGCTCACTCTTCACCTTGGTGATAGGTTAAAAGTAGAGGTCACATATGGTTGGTGCAGTGGTGTGCTGTGTCACAATGACAAGTAGTTCACTTTCACTTAAGTGCTTTTATAGTCTGTGTTGGAGCATGTAGTGTCTCTTCCATTCATGCAGGGGGCGTTTACATGCTGTTTTAATGTCCTGGTCCAGTAGTTTTGTGTTTTGGTCATTGTTTTTGTTTAATGCTGTAATTTGGTCTAAACCAGAGGCTCTAAACACTGGAAGAAGACATTGCTTGAGGGAAAATGCAGGTCGGTGGCGTTGTCATAGCATAGGTCAGTACACCACCGTACGCTTCTAGTGGTCCAGAGGTGACAAAATGTTCAGATATTCCCGTAGCCTGTCCAGGGGCAGAGGGGAACCCGACTGCTGAGCACGGCTCAGCT
>NC_024308.1:13297048-13303050 GCF_000523025.1 Cynoglossus semilaevis
GTGGAGAAATAGAAAACCGTGGTCTGTGTCCTCCTCGGTGTACATGGCTACAGGGCAGTGATTCCAGAGTTTTTGTCTGAAATCTGACCCAGGTTATGAGTCGTCATGAGGTCAGCAGAAATGAAAATGTTCAGATGTTTTTTTTTTGCTGCATAATAATATAAAGTTCTCTGCAGGGGTCAAGCTAGTTGACCCCGTCCAACTATGTCTATACAGTAGACCCTAAACCGGTCTGTGGGTATGACTGGCTGACATTGACTGACTGTGGGTCAGGGCGTCTCTGCTGGATTGGAGTCAAGTGGCGGTGGTAAACTCTGAGCAGCAGACTGTTGTTGTGCGTTTGAATCGTCCTGTCGCACCAGCCCTCAGCCTGTCTGGGGTGTGGAGGCTATTGTGTTTGCCCTGGATTGCGTGGCCTGGGGGAGGATTTGTAACAGTGTCTGTTGGCAGTGGAGAAAAGTTACGGCATTCACTGGCATGATAAAGTTTCCTTCTGTCTGCCATGTGTTGTTCTCTCCACTTCACGGTAGCTCAGTGTTAAAGGAGAGGCTCCGCCCCCAACCAGAGGGAAATACTTCTGCTGAGAAATGTTGGGTCTTTGTTTGTCCGTCACCCTGAAGTGAACGTAATATTGCTGTCAAACAGAAGCTCCAAGCTGCAGCTTCTCCAGTGGCCCCCAGGGCTCAGCACGCTGTAACTGAAGTATTCAGAACACAAACAGATGAAGTGAAGCTCATCACCACACAGACAAAAGGTGTAGCATTTTTTTTTTTTTTTTGGTCTGTTTTAATAATTAGGTGATATATTTTTAATGGCAGCATTTAGGATACAATCTGATATGGCTCAAAATTGTGTTGGATCCCCTAATTTTTTTTTGTTTGCTGTTGCCAGATTAAGGAAACTTGCAGAAAAACCTCTGGAGCTAAGTGATACATGGACTTAAAGATACATCAGTGTATTGTATTATTGATTTATAAAATGTTGAGTTATAATTATACTTCAAATGGCTAGCTTGACTACTTCTCTGGCTCTTCCTCTTCTCTCTGTCTGTCTGCAACTAACCTGTTCATTTAAAACTTAATTTTTAATATATATGTGTAATTCTACTGAAACAAAATCCAATTTGAAGTTTGAAAACGTTAACTTTTCAATTGTGAGAAAATACGAAGTCTATAGGCCCAGTCATACTGTACCAGCTTGTTGGTCTGAATGGTTCTGTGTGTGTCAGACGAAGTGAGGTTGACGTTGGAGGTGAAGTGAGTTTGATGCTGGAGGTGAAGTGCGTTTGACGTTGGAGGTGAAGTCAAGAAGAACTTGACTTTGTTTCTCTTCAAAGAACTTCTCCTACCCTAACAAACCCACTTACATCTAAGGTGCACCTTCTTCTTACTCTACGACCTACTATGTTTACCGTCGCTTGATTGTTCCTCAAACTGTTAGTCACTTTCGATAAAATGCTGCTAAATGTAATGTAAGGTGTTCTTGTTCTCTGTTTTTACTGGACTGCAATAATTCAAATGTGATACCACCTTAAATATTTTCAAGTTGTTAAAGGCCGGTACTTCAAAACCTTAAAAGTGCCTGAGTGGGTTCCGTGAGCTGGATCGTGTGTTTGGAACCTCTGTAGGTTTTTGCTGTGTTTTTCGTTTGTCTTCCTGGTTCCTTCTGTGAAATCTCAGATCTTAGTGACCGCGGCACATGTGTGGGAGTGTTCCTGTTCACGGAGCCTCGTCAATTATTTATCCATAATCATAAACCTCAAAGATGGCGCCTCGGCAAATACAGCAGGCAAACACCTACACTGCAGAAAACACACAAATACACACCCATACACGCATGCACACACACACACACACACACACATGCTTTTATAACCCACAAACGCCCCTTTGCAAACAACCTCACTCTGGACAAACCCGCCAGAACATTCCAGGAACTCAGTGGGTCTCTCCTTCACTTTATCTCCCACGGCTCCATCTCTCAGCTGCCCACTCCTTCCTCCTCTTACCTCTCACTTTTCCTCCATATTGCACCCCAGTATCCTCCCCCCTCACTCACATAAATACCCCCCGTTATTACCACGATTGGCCTTCCCTCAAGACTTACAGTTTGGTTTTGAGTTTCACAGGTCGCTTCATTTAAAACCTGTTTGTTTTTGTTTCTATAAATTTCTGTTTTTCTAACGGACCCTCCTGGAACCCCACTCCACCCTCCCCCCTTCTGTTTTTGTTTGTTTTTAAAGAATCCTTTCCTCCCTCTTGTTTTCTTCTCACTCACACACACACATGCACACTCTCTCACACACACACATACCTAAATTCAGTGTTTTTCTTTGAGATGAGCTCTTGGCAGGCTGTGGCAGTATTAAACGCTGCAAGGCACAGGAAGTGTGGGTTATCAGGGGAGTGTCTCTCTTCCTGTCTCCAATTGAAGGACAAAAACACCACAATCTTCTGCAGGAAGCAGAGACACGGACCACGGATTAGCTGCTACGGTTAGACGCCGACGTTTTAATTTGACGCAGATTGAAGTCAAATTAACCTTAAAGATCAGATCAGGGAAAATGGCGGCACAGAAATGACAGACACAATACAAAGAAAAAATGACCAAAAATCTTAGGACTTAAAACAAAGAGTTAAACGGATGGTCAACATTATCAGTAAAATACCAAATATTTGGACAAAACAGCTTTGAATTATCAAACATTATTGGTTTAGACAGAAACAATTCCACACAAGACAAAATGATTTTTAAAATGACAAATGAGCCAAAATTTCTTTTTTTAAATGTATGAAAAAAAAGTTTTTATCTTGTTGATCAAATATAAATATAATATGTGTTTCGCTCTCCAGCCCTGTCCTTGACTGAAGGATCTAGAAAATCAATCAACAACCAATTTAATTTTTAAGCTTTTAAAGTTTAAGGGCTTTTCTTTTGTAATTTTCTAAAATTTTTAGAAAGTAATTACGTATACTCATTCTCATTATTCAATCATCAGAAATACTTTATATTTATTTATATTTATCCTCTATTCTGTTCCCTTTAGAGTCACGGGTGGAGCTCAGGCCAAATCCATTAGTAAGGGCACAACGGTGGGGTCTCACCCTGTGCAGTTCCCCAGTCCACCACAGGGCCACATACAAATGACCATTCACACTCATATTCACACCAATGGTCAGTTCAGAGTGAACAGTTAAAAACAGGGAATGTCAGATTATTTTTTAAATTGAATGCTCACCTCAGCTCTTTTTAGAGTTACTCTGTTGATCTAATAAGAAAAGATTGAACAGGGAGTCGTGTGTCTGTGTGATTTAATCTATTGTTCTTTTTTCAACTAATGACCAGCAGTTACCAGCTGGGCTTAGAACCAATGGTCTTCTTGCTATCGGGCCAGAGCTCCAACCCCAGTCGTAGTAAATGAAAACTTTCAAATCAACCAAAATACATCGGAAAACTGATCTAAGGTTTAGATTCTGCTCTGTTTTGTTTCTTCTCTTTTGGTAAATATTAATGTACGGTTTTATAAACTCATGGTTCTCCCCCCTCCTTCCTCTACATTTCTCTGTAAAACCATTTTCTACCATCTGGCAGTGAGTGATGTCACCAGCTGTACCAGGAACAGTTTATTTCACTGGAAGCACACTGCAATTATCAACGGCTGGTGGTTTCAGGTCAGCAGTGCACGCAGCTGCTCCCACTGAACTCCCATCAGTCTCCGGCACATTCTCAAAGTAGATGTGGAAAAGAAAATACTTTAGTTCATGCCCTGCTCCAGTAGAGGACCAGGAAAAGACTTGTTATTTGAACTAAACAGGAAAACAAACACCTGCTCCACCCTGACGTTCTGCTGCGTTCACTGCCAACGCAACCAAACGAGTAGAACTGAGAACCGGAGCGGGGATTTACTGTATCTGGATTCATTGTAGTTTACTGTACAGTATGTCAGTACAAATACTCGGACACAGGTCTGTGTAGTACAGATGAGTGAAATGCACAATGTCAACATCAGCCCAAAATGGGAATCTACAATAATTTAAGATAATTCCTTAAGGCCTTATGTCAGGAATTAATAAAAAAAAGAAAGAAAGATCAGATTTAATTGGAATAAAACATTTTATAATTGAGACCTTTGATGCAAAATGTTTACTGTCATACATAAAACAGTCAAATGTGGCCTAACGTTTACACAGACCTAAATACAAAGCAGTCAAAATGTTCTAGGATTGATCAGAAAATGCAAAAAAACAAAAAAAAAAGAAACGCAAAAAATGTTTCTTTTGTTAAAACTGAAAAAATTGGACACTCTTTAACACGTTTTTGTACTTTTGTACAGATATATTTTTGAATTAATTGGTTCTTGAACTTTTGGTTTCATCATCTGGTCAAAATAGAATAAAATGTGATTTATAAATCAAACCTAAGAAGTCTAAAATCTCAACAAATGTCAGATTATTTTTTAAATTGAATGCTCACCTCAGCTCTTTTTAGAGTTACTCTGTTGATCTAATAAGAAAAGATTGAACAGGGAGTCGTGTGTCTGTGTGATTTAATCTATTGTTCTTTTTTCAACTAATCATGATCAAAGCTAATGAATATTTTTATAATGGTGTAAAAGTTTTTATTGTCCTGTCATTTTGAGCTAAATTTTGAAATATTGATTGAAATGCCTGAGGGGATACACATTGGAAAGGTGGTTATTGCCTCTTGCCTTACAGCAAAAAGGTGATTGGTTCGAGCCCTAGTGGTAACTGCCATTCTTTAGTTTGTATCTGCTTCTTGTGTGTGTGCAGAACTTTCCCCTTGCCGTGTGTTTATCTCAATACGTATGTGACCTTTATGCACGTTCATCAGTTAGTCATCAACTAATCAGTAGCTTCTTTATCTGGTATCAGCAGTTCAACTGTATTTTCGTAAATGCGTTGCTCTGATAATTTCAGCTGTTGGCTTTTTATCTCAGTCTGGAGCCTGGACACGTGTGTCCATTCCAGAACGATGGCATTCTCTTAATCTTATGCCAAGCATGCTCCCTGTCATCTCCACATGGTGGAGTCTCTGATGGGAACCACATTTCTTCTTTTGGCCCTAGTTTGACTCGTAATTTTTACACAACCTGCGGAGGTTTGATTAAAAAAAAAAAAAAAAACTTCCTCAGTTCGAGTGTGTGTTTGAAGATGTCTGCTGTGTCATTGAAGCCAGCATTTTCTTGGTGGGTGTGACGAAAGTCAAGTCCAGAGTTCAGCTGTTCTACTAACCCCTTCTACTCCCCCAGCACTTCATTCATGTGTTATTGTACTCATTGAACCAGTTTTTAAGGTGTGTTTTCACCTCAAAGCAAGAAAAAAAATCATTATCATTATAAAACAAAAATTTTGATAATTTTATTTTTTCATTTCTGTATGTTTTAAATCAAAATACAGCATTTTGAAAACAAAATTAAATTTTTCATCAAAATTCTAATTTCTTCAACTTAAAAATGATTATGAAAATTTTGGAACCTCCCCCCCAAAAGAAAACATTAATTTTCTTTCTTTTCTGCATGGTTCTCATCAAAATATATCATTTTGAAAAAACAATGTGGAATTTTTTTTCTTGCCCCAAAAAGTCTCATCTTTGGTCAGATGTTGAAAAATTATGATGAACATTTTTGAAAAAAAATAATAGATCAGGTTTGGCAAAAAATTTCCTGAAAAATATTTTCTCAATTTTTCTTTTCAAAATGCTGACAAGAAACATGCAGAAAAGAAAGAAATTTAATTTTTTTTTCTTCAAAAATTTTCATCATAACTTTTTAACATCTGACTAAAAAGTATGGTTTGGCTGAAGAAATTTTCAAAAACAATTTTATGGGAAAATGTTTTTTCAAAATGCTGTAATTTGATGAGAAAAATACAGAAAAGACAAAAATTAAAAAAAAATTCAAAATTTTTCATCATCATTTTTTAACATCTGAACAAAAATTATGGTTTTGCCAAAACTTTTTTGAAATATTCAGATAAAATACT
>NC_024308.1:13303150-13337073 GCF_000523025.1 Cynoglossus semilaevis
TATATACATACACATATTTATACATATGTCAAGTTTCTTATTGACATCGACATTTTCTGACATATTCCCATTGTACCCTCAAAGTGTCACTTGATGTTATCAGCTGCCTTCACAGATTATAATAAATTATAATAAAAGTATATATTATCTGTATGAAGACAACCCAGTGAAGCTAGCGACATGCTAAACAGTAATATTTGATATTGAGTTGATACTGGGGCAAATACGAGGCAGGAAAAAACTGAAACTGTTCCTTCTTATTAATTCAAGTGGAAACAAACTGCAAAAACAGAATACATGTTAATGCCTTTAAAGTGTTTGGCTCATTTTTCATTTGGCTTTTTAATAAATTAAAAGTTTAAAAGTACTTTAAAAAACTTTATTAGCATATTTTTTATAGGTAGTTTCTCTTTTCGTTGCACTTTTCTAAAATATTTATCATGTAAACAAATATTTCATTTTTTTAAGTACAGTACACACAGCCAGGTCGCTTCCTTTAAGAATGCAAATCTAAGGCATCAGTATCATTACACCGGTATGTATCTCCGCCCACCACTGCTGAAAAGTTCAGTGAAAGCATCACGGAGGTCGAGCTAGGTTCAGGTCCAATGTCTGAATCCATGATTCAGCACATCTTCCAAGAGGAGTTGTGATTCAAACATCTTTGGTTGCAGCTCATATTGTCCAACATTTATAACATTTATGAGAGTCTGTGTCGCCACCTGGACGTAAAGTGAAATCCAATTATTCCCTGAGTCAGACTTTGGTGTTCATGCTGATTAAACAGGGACAGGTTGCCTGAAATGATAAGGAACTGTTTTATGGGTTCAGTAATGGACTTTCCTGAGCTACAATTAAAACACCAGTATGTGCCTGTGTTGGCAGGTGTGTAATGAAGAATATTTGAACCATGCATTTGGCTCCACAGACCTAGTTATTAGAGCTGGAAAAGCAGCAGAAGTGGATTTGGACTTGTCCCCAAAACCACTTGACCATTTGTTTAAACTGGATGCCAAGTATCTGACTGTCAATGAAAAAGGAAGAAACACCAAGAAGAACAACTCACTGATTTCAAACGGTTTCACGTGGTGCAGCCTTGATGGGTGTTAATTTCCAATGTCACACATCAGAGGTGATGTTTGATTAGAGCCAGACTTTTGGACAGTCAACTGAGATGAGGCTTTGACACATGGAATTAGCCCTGGATTTTGATGATTCGGTGCTAATTATCACTTCAGCCAAGATCTATTAATGTACTTCTCACTAGAGACGCAGTGTGGAGAGGTGATGAAACTCACAGAGCAACTTCTTCAGATGGTGTTTGCATTTGCATAAGGCGTCCCCAGTTCTGAAGCATTAGCCAGATTGAGGTTTCTGAGGATTCTTATCCTCTGTATTTCTTTACTTTTACTATTTTGTCAGTTGTCTATGCAACGCTGAAAGGAAGAAAGGTTAATACTCTTCCTCTAGGTGGCATTAAATGAGTCTGAAACAAAGAGAGTGACTCAGAGCTGCTGAAGATAATTGCACTTCTTTCTTAAATAACTGTGAGCGAATTGGCATTGTGTTCAATTAAACAGGCCCATGTTTCACACTGTTTAGATAAACTGTGAGCAAAAAATATATATATATATATTAGGTTACATATTACTTCTGTGACATTTCAAGAAACCAAAACATAGACAAAAATGATTTATTTAAAGTTGGAGGCCAAATACTGTTTACTTTGTCTGCTATGTTTATTCAGGTCTATAAGAGCAAGGGACTGAATTGAGGGATTGTTTGTAAAAATTAATTCAATTCAACTTAATTCAACCCTGACATGCATACACTGTAGAATCAAACATTATTAAAGTTGTTGAAAAGAAAAAACAAAGGTCATCTTAAGATCACACTTTTGTAAATTAAAAAAAGGATGTTAAATCAAATATTTTCAAAATAAATCAAGGTCAGGTCAGAAGAAACAATACATCAATATTTATCTAAATTTCTTTGTTGAAAACACACTTATGTAGTGGCCACCTTTGGCAGGTGGAGGCTACCCTCAGGAATTACAGGAATTTTATGGCTGGAGAATGAAGGGGAGACTCAGGCTGTGACACCATGAAAGATGACACTTACAACAGCATAATTCTTCTAGACATTATAAGGGCAATGATGAATGAAAGGGAGTGCAGGACAGGGAGCATTTTCAAGGTACAGATGCCTGAACCCGATGGCCTCCTGGGCGTACGCCTGCACATGGGAGACCATTCTTCTATGCATTTACGATTGAGGCATGTTGACCTTTCACTGACCTCCCAGGTCAAAGATTGATAAGGAAGTCAGGTCATGCCCTAAGGGATGGAGTTTTATGATTTTGATTAAATACTTGCCAACAACTGTCCTCTGACATTAATGTTGCCATTGTAGTGTTTTTAAGAGCGGAAACTTATCAAACTGTTATATCCTTATCTCTGGGAGAAAAACCAAGTTTATTCAAACTCTCGTCTTTCCGTATGATTTACTGTGTCCGTAAATTAACGGTGACCTTTAGTGTCTGTGTGGCCACTTACTAGACTGCAAATCCAAAAGTGCCGGCGATGACTCATTGTCTGAACATTAAAGTTTTACGGGTAATTGCTAAATTTAAAGGGCCCCTTTTTTACGGTTTCATTAAAAAGCCATTACAGTGGATATAGAAAGCAAAACATTGGCGTCAGGGTTAATTTCCATGGGGATTTAGAAGACAATCTCTCTTCAGAAGTCATTCACTCACAACGTAATGCCGCTCGCTAAAGGTCGATGGAGAAAAGGGCCTTGGGAGCTCACAGTGCTGAGGTAAAAAAAAAGAGGCCCAGTGTATTGATAAAACTCCAGGTACAATAAAAATCAGCCATTGGGAAACAGCGACATGTTCCCATTGACTAACTGAGATCACCAGGATAGGACGGGTTTATTCAAATATTTTTATTTTGCAATAGATTTACAGTATCTAACCAGCAGTTCCCCAATATACGAACATCCGACTTACGAACATTCGTACATACAAACAACTGCTGACTGATGTCCAATAATGTTCATAAAATGCCGTACTGTGTTTGTATTTTGAACCGCGTGCCACATCCGTCTAGTTCCCCTTACTGCCACAAACCACACCGAGCAGCGGCGATTATCTCTCCAATGACAACTCTGCCTCTCACTAACAATAACTTTATGTCCTGTAATTGTTTCTGGTAAGTCTTAGAGAAATAGTATTTTCTTATTTAGAATACTAATGACATTTAAATGACCTCAGATGGCAATTATAGATTGAAATTGAATATATAACGAGATACAAATGATTCAGCTTACGAACAGCCTCTCGGAACCTATTGTGTTCTTAAGTTGGCCACTGTCTGTACCAAAAAGATTTTTAATTTTTTTTTTTTTTTAAATACCATTTTTGTATTTGTGGCAAACTTTACCATGCTACAAGTGTGTATTGTGGTTCAGATATTCTTTCAGGATTTCTTAATAAGCTCCATGACCTTCGCACATAAATTTCAGTTTGCAGCAATCATGGATCTCTGTTGCTCAGCTGGTGAAAACTGCTGAATAATCTACTGTAGGCCCAGTGAGAGAGAGCTTTTCAAAAGTCGGTGAAAATAGCCCCTGGTGTTATCAACAGGAGGTTATCTAGCCTTGGGGCCTGGAAAATACACATCATAACAGAAAACCTGCAATACTTCTGCAGTCCACCAAATATTAAAAGGGAAAATTGAGGGCAGATGACGACCTTTATTGAAAAATACTAAATTAACTGACTGACTAAGAAGACAAATCTGGTGTCTTCACAGTTCCAATAACTTCAAATTTACAAATAACAAAAAGAAAAACCTTAATTGAGAGTACTTTTCTAAAATAAACAGCAGATGCATTTTAAGTTAAAAGAAAAACAGGAAGAACGTTGCTACGGCATAGAGGAAGAAAAAAAAAAGACCCCAGGCCTGGGCTCCCTTTTTTCCTCCCTGCTCATCCATCGACACACTTTCACTTCGATGGAGACCAGCTGAAGTGCACTGCTGAAATTAAAGAGGAGGGAAAAGGAGGCAGAGAAAGAAGAGGGAACACAAGCAAAGGTGGAAGGGAAAAAAAATGACATGCCCCAAGGGTTGTGCACTGATGCATTTCACAACATGTAATTCTTACAAGCTGAGAGTGTGGAAATGAGTTTGAAAGATGATGGCGTTTCACAGAAATGAGGGTGTAATAAACAAGAGTCTGGTGTCGGTAGAATTATACAAAGTGCAGTAATTATTTCCCGGAGTACCTGGATGAGTACTTATCCATGTATGTATTTGTAATGAACAGATGTAAGTGAATGTTCTTTACTCTTCTGAACACAACAGGGAAATCTTGTTTTAGAAAGTTATTTTATATCAGTAATTTGACATGGTGGAGAGTTGTAATGGTCTTACATAACCAAAAGGAAATAAGGTTTGTCTGTTAGATGTTTGAAGTTTCAAGATAATTCACACACCCGGGGTCAAAGATACAGTTTTGTACCTAGTACCATTCCAGACATAACCTTAAACCATACTACCAACTATTGTCTTCAATAAGGAAGAACAGGAAGAACAATTGAATACTCCACAAAGTGGCATTAGATGGAGAAAGGAAATCTCTCTGTGTCTCTCTTCTATTCCTGCGAGTAAATCGGCATTGTGTTCAATCACATAGGCGCAGGTTTCACATTAAGTGAATTGTGAGTAAATCAAATTCGTAATAATTGCTGTAAACTCCACAGAACCACTTCATCTCAAAGGACAAAACATTTGTATCTATATTCTTTCAGTGGTTTGACACAGACGACAACCTGGAAGGTTCCTTCACCTGCGTTTAAAAAAAAAAGGCACGTAAGTGAGTGCAGCCCTTGAGCAGATGTCCTACGCACAAACATTTACTTTATGATTATTGTATGAAGTTGTGCAACCTCTACAGTATCTCCCCTCCTGTCTCCCTCCTTCCGCTCTGTCTGCCCCTCTTGGTAATGATTGTGTTCTCCTCAGTCCCAGCAGTACAGTTGGCACCTCAGAGAACAACTTCATTATGCTGCTGTTAGCGTGACAACACATAAATCACCATGAAGTTGAGCTTCCATCTACAAACACTTATGCACCAAGACAAACGCAACAGCGCTGCAACAAGAGGAAAAAGAAACCAACGGAGAGGAAGGAAAATCTTTGGGTCACATCCTCGTACCTTCTGGGACCTTCAGAGTAAAAAGAAAAAAAAAAAAAAGCAGATTGCTGCACACAATTTGATCATCCACTACCGGGCATGGACTCTCAATTACCTGACTGAAATAGGCCTCTCCCTGGAGGCCTCAGGCCTCATTGAACAGGAGAGGAGGGGACGGTAATTATATCTTGGGCCAACCCCAAATCGCTTTCCATTAGTCTGTTTTCAACATGAAGTGGTCACATCCACGCTACGTCCCTCACAGCCGCCGTCCTCTGCTGCGGTGACATGCTGTTTCGGTTAACTGTCTCCTAATTTATTAGCTCTTTAATTGGTTGTTTCCATGTTAGTTTTGGCCCATGCTCACTCAAACATCCGTCTGAGTGCTAAAATAGTGAGATGGTGCCAGAGGGAATTCTCTCTCGCTCTCCCTCTCTCTCTCTCTCTGCCTTGGTTATCTCCTTGGAGACAGACATCTTGTCCTTCGTCCAAATCTTAGAGGATGAGCTTGGGGGAGTTGAAGGGGGGCCTTAGAGCAGGATATGCTCCTAAATCCTGCCATGGGAAATGAGGTATAAAAGAGTTACAGCCTCATAAATAATAAGAAAAGGAGAAGCAGGTAGCGGAAGCCAAATGACTCTTAAAAACTCTTTAAAATACACATTGGTAATGCAGAGAGGGGAGTCCGGCCAATCAGGGAGGCTGCTGCACAAATGAGGTCAGGCATGTCTGCTTCCAGGTGTGGCATTAAATCCCAGCCTGTGTTTGCAGCACCCTGAAGGGGTGAAAACTTCAGTGCACATACACAAACACACACATACAAACAGACACACAATCACACACATATGATGCTGTCAGAGTCTTGATTTGCAGAACCTTGTCTTTCCATAAAAACGCAGACACCTGTTATAGCAGGGAGCCTCACAGACAGTGTGGGGTTTGAAGCTATCAGCTCAGCCAAGCAGAAACTTTTTGGGATTTTTTTGGTAAAAGAGCATCACTGGCATCACTGGCTTTTTTTTTAATCTCAGAAATTTAGCACTTGAGGATAAGGAGTTAGTCGCTAATTAGCTTGGCTTTACAGAAAGGCAGGAAATGGCTAGCTGGCTTTCTGCACCGGTTGATGACAGAACAAGTGATGTAGGTGTGGCCTGGGTACTCCAACTGTGGTCCATTTCCAACACGGACCATCAATTAAAACCAAAATACTTTCAACAAATCACATCTATAATGGTTAGCATCCTCCAAGGCTAGGCTACATAAGGTTGTACTAAATTCATGTCCCACTATTCCTTTAGGTTTAAAGGTAGATCTCTCGCTTTTGAGTTGCACTACCAACTATGTCCATTTAAAGGGTAGTATTCTAGCAGGTGCATTACAGTCACTGCATCAGTCATACTTTTTTAACAGTGTGGGAGTTTGTTTGCAAATAAAAAACAAAAAAAAGCATGGCATTCTAATCAATAATACACAAACTCCGTGGCTGTGCTCCCACACGAAGTGTCGTCTTCAATTTGCCAGAGCAGTATCAAGTAAATGGGATGACAGCGAAAACGCAGGTTACACAGTAAGCCGAGTGTCCCTTAGCTGCCGGAGGAGGAAGCAGATTCACATTCTCAGACTGACAGTGCTGTAGAGAAATACAGAATAGGTCATCAACTATTGATGAGCCTCGGCCGAGGTTTGCTGCTGACGAGAATGTCAGAGGTGAAAGAATATGCAAGAAGTGAAACATGGTTTGTTTCTCTTCTCTGTCCACTTCACCTTCACCCACTCCTGCTTTTGTCTCCAACCTTGAAAAATCCTCCCCAGCTGGAATTCATGTACGTATATCTATATCTCTTATTGCCAGTGCTGACTCTCAGGTAATTACTTTCAATGTTTTTGTTGGTGGAAAGCATGAAACACCACTTATTCCTCCCTCCCTCCCCCATTCTCTCCAACCATTGCCTGAAGCCTGACAGGCACTTGATGAGCATTTGACAGTGAAACGTATCAATAATTGAGGCTGCATTCACTTTGAGGATGTTTATCCACAGTTCAGAAGACTTTTTATTTGTCTTTACCAACACTGGTCTGAGTAAGTAAACTTAGCTAACTGTCCCAATTCAGCCTGACATCATTATAAAAACCTTGATGTGTCTGGTTGATGTGGTTGCAGATAATGATAATCTGTTGGGAGCTCAGGTGCAGGTTTGTTTTCACTGTGAATTCTCTTGGTACTTTTTTGATCATGTGGCTTGTATTGAATTTTAAGTAAAAGCTTAATATAATAAGGACAAAAGTTTTAGTTACCCTATGTGCCATTAATTAAAATAATTAAGAATTAAGCAGAACATAATCATTCTTCAGATCGTCATTGATTACGTCATCGGGGGGGCATTCCGTTAACCATTGGACAATCACCTACCAGACTGTCAGCCAATACGTGGGTATATTCTACGTGGCTGTAATTTAGATTACAAGGGGCTCCTTGACTGAAGTTGGGGGTGCAGATTGTAGCGCCAATATAACTTAGATTTTTGCCATTCAATTCAGAACTTACATATAATTAAAGGTTACACGTCGCCAAATGGATGCGCTACCTTCGTGTCACACTGAAAAAATAAAAAATAGTCGCCGCAGTGCCACTTTATAAATTAAGCACTGCACAAAATATGTAGGAAAACAGAACCTTAGCAGACAACATAAGACAACAGAAAGTTTGCTGTTGAATTATTTGTCCTCTACAATTTGGTCAGGTTCTCAAAACTGTGAATTTGAACACTGGCATCACCGAGTAAAAGATGGGTGTGGCAACGTAACAGCCATAGGTCGAGGATGTCGTAAACCGAGGACCCCTTGTGTTTGCGTTGCTTGCGTAGGTTTAATTATGAATATTTACTCTGTCTCAGCAGTTCATTTTAGTGAATGTGTTTATTTTACACACTGTGCACATACATTCCTAAGATGGATGTTTCGAGCATGAATGTTAGAGAACGAGAGAGAGAGAGAAATTGTGTGTGTGTGTGTGTGTGTGTGTGTTCTGGTGATGCCGCAGATGTGCGGTCTGCAGCAGGTGTCCTTGTGGTGTTAGTGCATAATTCAGGCTCAGTGTGTGCAGGTGCAGCCGCTGACACAATCTCTCAGGACTCATTTTTCAGCCCCAGCTGGATTTTAACAGCACTAACTTGAAGAAATCAAAACCCGGCCATTGGACATGGTGCTCAGCAAGCTGCTCTTTCGTTTTCTTCACACAGTCTGGCCTCTTTTTTTCCTCCCTCTTTCTTTCTCCCAGAAAAATAACATCCAAAATAGAGTCAAACATGTAGGCGTAGTCTATCGATTAGTGTTTTACAAAAGTCTGAAAGAAACTTTGAGAAATTGTTCCAACTTGTTTTCTGATTGGGTGACACAAAGTGTTGCTAAGATACAAAGAAAAAACAAAAAAAAAAAACCCAAAACTCTGATTTTACTGTCTGCATCAATGATGACATGAAGGAACAAAGCAGTGGCAGTATGGTTTCTATTAGTTACCGAGGCGTGGGTTTCAAGTATGTATCATGTGGTATGAATTTGTTTTGGTATCAGAACAGAACTGAAGTGACAGAGTGGAAGCTTTTACTGATCTGCTCTCAGCAGCCACTAGATCTGCTCCTGTACCCGAGTTGTATAATCACATTAAATGAAAGACTGTTAATCTGTGTAATTGCATTGAGCTCGGCCGCGACAGTTGAAGCTTTTGTTAGAAAGTGCAAAGTGTGACTTCTTTGAATTCCTATACCTTCAGTGACGGGAGCCGTCGTTCTCGGCTTAGACACTGGGGCTTAACGTGCTTTTTAAATGATAATACTGTCATGCATCAGTGCCACGTGATTGCGGTGGTTTTGGATCATTACAGGGTTGTTAGGGTGCAGTGGTGCCCCCCTCCCTGACCCCCTCATCACTGTGAAAGAGGAGCTGCAGATGCAGAGAATGAAAACCTTATTTCATGCTAGATTGAGGATGAAGCTTTTGCATCATTTTCTTAAATCTCATGCTCCTGCTATTTTTAATTTTCAACGCTGCTCAGTTAACTAGAATGTGACAATTGGTGGGGAGGGGCAGAGTACGGGTTCAGGGGATCATAATGAGTGAATGTGAATTATTTTAGATGACTTATTTTCCCAGATCTCCCCACAGTGTGGATCGTCTTTGATGCATGTTGTCATGGATATTATATGAAGCAGAGTTTTTGAAGGAACTTCCATAAATAAACCCTGTATGTGGCAGAATGAATAAAACTGTCAGACGGTGTTGCATCTACAGAAGTACATTAAAGTGGAGGGTGCACAGGAGGCGCTACAGTGAAAGAAAATGAACATTCATTATCATAATAACACTTTACATGAAATGCCAGCGTTCCTTGACAACACAAACCCACTGCTTTTTGATATAGCGTCTCTTCACACTGCTACTTTCAGCTCCGACACCACTGTGGAGGATAGCGCTGCGAGAGCTCCCAACCAGTGTGTTTGTGACGTGAAAAAATTTCCATCCCATTTGTCACTGCAAGGGGAAAAAGAGACACATCGAAATTGAGTGTAGCACACGCATGAAAAGCCCGGCTCACAAGATGAATATGCTCATTTCATTCTACACTGGATGTCAGCCGTGGCAGGTGTGTTTAGAAAAATGCATCTCATTTTGAGACACTCTCTGAGAGTGTAGTGCACAGGAGGAAGAAGGGATGCTGCTCTGGATCAGCTGACTTAAGAAACCCAAGTGAGGTACCGGAGGGGCGGACCCAGATGTCACCTGCAGTAGGTGCCATTCCAGGGGTCAAGGAGGAGAATTGTGACTGAAGACGTATTCTTCAGTCACTGATGAGCAGCAACCTTCAAAAGGAACATGGCAATGTCAGACTTTAGTCAAATACTAATTTTCTACTCAACATTCTGATGGAAAAACCATCCAAATCCTCCATGGAATATTTCACAAATATTTTTCCATTAGGAAAATACAGTACTGAGTGAGTGTAGTGAGTAGTGAGTGATCACACTCAAAAAACTGTAAAAAAAAAAAAAAAAATGCATGAATGGACAAATATACATTTGTTTTGTTGCAAACTCCAAACTCTGATGAGTATGTTGGGGTATTAAACACATTTCTTGCACTCTAATACACTTACATGTTTTGGTGCAATTGGTGGTATTATTCCTAGTTTACCCAGTTAATGATTAACTGTGATTTATCAATAGCTACCCTTTGATAAATCAGGTTAAAATGTTTTAATTATTTCTAAGCCTGATTAAAAAGTGAAAAATTATTTTTCTTAGGGTTATAACTTTATGGACTATATTTCCAATTTTCTAGAAAAGAAAACTTCCCTCTTGTAGAGTAGGGGGAAAAGCTGATTGGTGAAAAAAATGCTCCTTGAAACTCCTGACATGACTCATCTTTATCTATTAGATATTTATTAAGTTTCAACCCGATGCCAGAAGAGAAGAAAAAGATGAAGAAAAGCTAACCCAACATTTCACAGTGTTTTTTTAAATGGACATCCTGAATTCTTGCCAAAAGATAAATTCTTAGCTCTGCTAAAAAACCCTTTTTTTAACTGTGGAGTTCTAATTATTTTTGGATTTCATTCCAAGTGACATCATGCCACATGATGTAAAAGAACCAAACCCTCACAGGTGACAGAAGAGATGATGCAACGTCCTAGTTTCTGCTCTAGTGTCAGACAGTGGAACTGTCATGAAACACATTTTGGAACCTGTCACTCCATCAGTGCTGTTCCTCACTGGTGGAAAGTGAATTTCTAAAACCATATTTTTTTTTACATCTAGTCACATTGGACTTTATGGATGCAAAAAAAAAAAAAAAATCCACAAACCAAAGCCAATTTCGTTTACCCCTGTGGGGCTGAATTTTGGGCTTCTGCCGTTCACCAGGATAACAGATAAAGACTTGTTTTGTTTCAGACACTGCAGAGTCAGGATGTTGCACAGGTGCAGAACAACAAGTTCAATGACTTAATGCTGACAAAAATAAATTACTCTTACGCACACAAAGCCCCTCACAAGGTCATTTCTACTCATCTCTGTAACTGTTAAGCTAAGCTAGGCTAACCTGAGGTTCACTCTGGCTCTATCAGTCTAGTGTGTGTTGTACCTGCCACTAACTGTCAAGGTAGTGGCAGAGTGGTTTGTCCTTTCATGACAGTTAAGAGTAGTCTTTATGCCGTGAAGTAGCCCATTAACCTCCACGGTGCTGAAGGAGAAAAGCAAGTTTCACTGGTGAAAAGAGAAAATCAGAAAAACACCTTTTTGTTTGTGTGTATGAAATGCTCTGTGGCTAAATGCAACTAAACAAGTCCTGCTGATGCTGTGATGTTCTGTCGACCTTGGTGGTGTGGGCTGCTGCGCTCGTTATGTTGTCCCTGAAAATGTGATGCTTTGTAAAAAAAAACAAAAAAACAAAGATTTGTAAAAGTAAACATGTATTCTTGACTTAAAATGAAAAATTGACAGAATCAGTCCAGAGGTGAGTGACTTCTGAGTTTTTTATGCTTGTCTCAAACGACTCCAGTCTTTGGCCGAAATACAAATAGAGCTGTGTTACAGAAGTGGGATATTCAAAAAGAGGCATGTGGGCCACATGTGGTTCAGATATAAGAGTGGCCCAGTCTGTGGCCATTTAAGATGCGCAAAAAGAAAATGATAGAATGAGGACAGAGGAAAGGTGTAACAGCCTAGCCATAGCCTAACCATATGCTACCCACAATGCATCACTTGTGTGTCTCAAAAGAGTTGAGTCTGGAAGTGTAAGCAGTTACCACGCAAAAATATAAAATTATCTTCTGATTGATCCGTGCATGGACTAAAAAAGATGTTTCATCTCCTGCAAACTCCAGGCTCAGACAAATTTAGTGTCTGGGTATCAAATACATTCAATGTATTCCAATATATTAATATGTTTTGGTCAAATTTGAAAATCTGGCCCAACCATAATGTATTTAAATGGTGAAGGAATGTGCTCATTATAATATGCAAATTGACAAGTTTTTATGCTGATTATACTGCAGTACAGGCGGGTGCCACAGTTTCCCTCGGTGCCTCAGCCCACATGGTGATATTGGAGACCAAATTAACAGTGTGTCATTTATACAGAAAAAAAGAACTGGTGTTACATGAGGTGTTTTTAAAAGTTCATTTTCAAAAGTTCAGAACATGATCTTCTTTTATTTATTCCCCCGCTACCGTTACTGTGTCAGTTGGTTCTTTTTTTTTTTTTTTTCTTTCCCCTCCATGGTTCCCATCAGTCCTCATAGCTACTCAGAACACTGCACTAATGGCTTTTTGGAAGAGTGAAAAAGGACATTGTCCCCGTTCCTACCATCTAACGCTTTAGCTCGCTCCTAATAAATCCCCTGGCAGGGGTTGTTTATAATGTCCCCCTGATGCAACTTTCTTAATAGGGCAATTTTACAGTGCGTATGTTCTCAATCTCACAGCTCGCCTGCTCTGCAATCCCGATTCCTCTTCTGTGCTAATTTGCCAGACCAAAATCTAATGGAGTATGCCAGCGAGGTAAATCACACGACATTATTTTTATCTTGCTGCCATGGCACAGTGGCAGATGTATATAATGATCCATTATGAAGATAAATCTCAGCATTTCCATTACAGGAAAACACCATCACTGCTGCGGCTGCCTGCAGCACCGAGACGCCTCTGAGACACAAAAGCATATGTTTATAACCACAGGAGAAAACACGAAAAAAGTGTGTGTGTGTGTGTCTCCTGCAAATAATGATGGAAACTTCTCTGCATATATAAGAGCTCTCTGTGGCTCTCTGACTCTTCCAGTGTTATTCCACAGGAAGTCAGTGACAATGCCGTGACCCGCTGAAGTCTTCTCTGCGGTGCTTGAGCCGTTACGACGACAGGTTTTTGGTGATAATGTCTAAACAAATTCTTGAAGTCCTTCTCGAAATAGCTTTGGGTCAGCTTCACACATAAACTATGTGCATTCTTGCGTGACCGGCACGGCATAAAAAAGAAGGACAAGTTTCCTCAGACTTCATCCATATGCATGACGTGTAGCCATATCTCACTGATGGCTTCGTTTTCCTTGAGTTGTTTCCAGGACCTGATATGATGCTTTTCAATCCTGATCTAAATCTCAGTCACCCACACATCCAAAAGAAATGATTTAGAACATGTCAGCGGCGTTGACCGAAAACAAAAGTCGTCAGGTGAGCTACAAATTAAGGGCATTAATCACAGAGGAGAGAAGGGACTGCTGGTCAAATCCCGACAACACCAGAGAGTCGGCTAGTTTGTGTCCAAGGTCAGGCCTCCTTCAGCTGACATTGGTCCTTAAAGCCATTTCTGTCATTTTTTTCCTCTGTAATGGGCAGTAAACTTCAGTTTTCCTCCTCCCGGCCGCTCCTTTCTTTGTGTCGTGTGGCTAGCAGCCAGCCAGCGGCACATTCTGTTGTCATTTGGAGAGATTCTGCTATAATACCCAGCCTTTGGGCAACGTGGTAGATTTATTAAAGCAGCTCTGCCTCTGCTTTTATGACGTCCATTATCAAAGCTAATCCAATCTTGTTCCTGTCTGTAATTTTGTATATTTTACGGCCAGGCCATGAAAGACAGGCCCCGGCGTTGTCAATAAAACGGCCCGGCTGCACCCCAACCTGATGGAAAACAAATATAATTTAAGTTTGATTCATGCTTACAGTTCTGACAAAGGAAATACAGCAGACACCATCAGAGAAACATTCAAGGGCATCTGATTGTCATTTACGGCGCCATCCAGCTCTGAATCACAGCACAACACCTGATGGCTTATTATAGAGGCCGATGCTAAATTAAACATTACTGCATCAATAAATGTTGCATGACATTAACCTGACTGTGCTTCATAAATATTACGCATTTCCCTCCAAGTGGCAGCCTCCACCACCACAGCTACAGTACAATAACCTTCTAGAACAACAACACGCAGCGTCCATTTTGGTTTTTCCCCTTAATGTGCCAGAAATGCACATTAAATAATTTTCAATTCACCAAATTATCTATCAAGTATTTTAATTAGCAAGCACTTTGAGACATTACGCACCATCAGCAGATGCTGGCGCTCATGTCAGACACTTAAAGCAATGAAACATTACGCATTAGCGTTTAGATTTTTATCACACAGAAGCTGTCATTCCTGCACTTAGCCCCGTCTCACTTACAGCGTCTTTCCTCCAGGGCCACTCCACTGTGGAGTGTTCGATTTGCATGTGGTGAAGGGTTGATGCTAAAGACGGGAGGCTAGTTTTGGAATTTTCTTTTTTCCTGGAAAGAAAGATTTAACAGTGCTACAACCATGGTGAACCAACCAAATGTTTGGTTTTTTTTACCTGTTTTGTGACTATTAATTACAACATTAAGACTTTGGATTTTGAAGTTCGGAAAAAAGAGAGACATTAAAGGACAAATTTAAAAGACCTTTCAGCACATGCATTATGTTGTATAGATATACAGCAGATTACCTCTGGGATTACAGTCTCCACTAATTGGATTTCCACAAACACAAAGTCATTTCTTGGTATGTACAGTATTCTACAATATTGACACAAGGACAATTGGTTTCTAACTCTGGATCATCTCCTGGGATTATTCCAGATAAATATGTATGTTGTATGTCCTCTGCCTGTTAATTAGGAATTAGGTTGTACAGTAAGGGAGAACAGAAGACGGTCGTCATAACATCAACGGGTTTGACGTAATTATTATTAACTTTACAATACAAACATGTTGACATGTAGAAATGTGAATATATATATATACACATTCTGTGCTATCTTTGAATGGTACAAAACTATTTTTTCTCCACTTAAATTAATTTGATGCATTTTTCCCATATAACATTTGCTTTCTATGGATTATATATAGTAATGGTTGATTTCATGCCATCAAAACATCAAATCTACATTACCAACAGTAACAACCATAAGAAAAAAAAAAATATATATATACATATATACATATACATATATATATATACTGTATATATATATATACTGTATATTCATATATACTGTAAATATATATGCTCATATCATATCTCATCTTTAAACATGTTATTCATGACTTTGTTTAATATCGTAAGTTACCTTTATTTCTGTATTTATTTTCAAAATTCACTTCACTTTCCCACACTTCTTGTACCTGTTTGAAGTCAGACATTTATAACTTTGACACTTTACCGTCTCACACATATACCAGCTTGTAGCTCGTTTACCCCAGGCATGATCCTTTTGTAGAGTTGATGACATTTTTAACCCTGAATCCAAACCTTTTTTTTTAACTCCATCAAATACAGGTTAGTAAAGACATGGTTATTATTTGACCAATATTTATGAGCCTGCATGATGGTGTTAATTTCAGTACAGGTCATTGTCATAATACCAGACTATGTAATGCATTTTAATTTTAACTTTTTTTTCCTTTGCAGCCAAAGATCATTTTGGTCAGTAATTCTAGCATAAATTGAACTGCATATGTACAATCTGAGTTCTTTGCTCGGTTTTAACAAGCTTCAGTCGGACATTTCGGAAAAAGGGGAACAGAAGAGTCAAAGACGGAGGGTCGTGGCAGCTGCACAGGCATTGGTCCAGTAGCCTGGAGCCCTGACACCACTCTGGAATCAGAGTCCCAGCCAGAAACACTCACCAAAAGCAACACACCAGTGCTCATTAGGCAGAGGCGCTGTGAGCTGGAGTGTCCGTGACTCTCGTTCACCCCCCCCCCCCCCCCCCCCCCGGCCTGTCGTTCTGTAAAAGGATCTCCTTCAACATCAGCCAATCCAGTTCAGAAACAAGGAGGAAGTGTCTCCAGACGTCACCTCCTCGTTCTCTGTCTCTGTCTTATCTGTCTGTCCGTCTGTGCCTTTAAATCCCCTCACATCTCTGAGTCTGTCTTCAACGCTTTGAAACACTGGAGAAGAGCAACGTCTGGCTCTTAAAAGGAGCCGACCTTTGCCCCCGAAAGAGTCTTCAGGAAAAGTGTCCCCTGACAATGACGGAAAATGGAAAGAACTCAGAAAGGAGAGAATGTTCTGCCCAGTTCCTGGACGAGGCGGCGGTGACCAGATGCATGACTGAATTAGGTGACACTGCTGTCTCGCTGTATAAGCTGTAACTGCAATGCAGTCGTCGGTTTCGACATGTGTTCATTGAAACCCATTCAGACCCGTCGTTGACCACTGGGCTCTTTCCATGGAGCGGTGCACATTAAAATCACAAAAGACAGACACCAACGTGGTCACTCCCAAGAAAAAAGTTAAAGTGGATGAGTGAAAGGCTTGACGCCCAAGGTCTTAAAAGGAAGTGACACTCTCTGATTTACACTCCAACTTGAACATTTGAGCTCCTCTGCTGACATCCTTGGATGAACTGCAGCTTTTAGTAAATGATATAATATAGCAGCAGCAGCCCCGAGAGGCAGTTGACTGCAGAATGATGGGCAGGTGGGTGATGCAGTAGGTATGAAGTACAGCTGAGCAGTGTCAGCAGCCCTGCAGTTGCCCATAATCTCTGTAAAGAACATCCTGTGCGGCTTTTCAGACAGCAGCTATAAATAAGCTGCGGTTGGCTGTAAACTCTGTGAAGATACATTTGTGGGAATGATGATTCATTAGAAAATGCTAATGGCTGCATTATACACCACCGTGCCAAGAATTATATTAATTTTTCAAGTCAATGAACCTCCCTTTTATTGTTTCCCTTATTATTTCTCAAAAATACAATTAGATTGTCATAAATGAAATAAGAAAATAATATTAAAACTTGAATGAGTATTAAGTGGTCAGCAATAATTCTTTTCTCCATTTTAATTGATCTAAACCCAAACTTCAAGGGTTCTAGTGTTAAAATTAAAAAAACCTAACTCAATATTTGTGTGGTAATTATTTAGCTATTTCTTTTCACTTATTAATTTCAACAAAAACAAACAAACAAAAAAAAAGGCCATGAAACAAAAGTTTTTTGGGTGCCAACATTTTTTTTAATCATGTATTTTTTATTGAATATTTTGTATGTTATTTTAGAACAACTCGGTTATATTTTAAATTATAATTTTTTAACTAAAAAAAAAAAATGTTTTGACACAGATGACTTGCCCATGGCTGTTAACATTTAAAAAAAAAAAAAAAAAAATCTTCCTACGCTTATATGTAAAAAAACGTTAATCAATGGAAGAAACAATAACTCATCCCTCAGTTGCAGGAGTTTGGCAGGTGTTTATGATATCTCCCAGCAGTGAAATACATTTTGTTCCTACATGATACATTTATTTTTCCATCGCTCCATTATGCTGCCAACACGGCACATCTACTATTCATGCAGTTGTTTATAGGTTAGGGATAAGTGCAGCAACAAACTACAGGCTCTCCTTCAAGATCCATCAGTTTCACAGTAGCCACCGACTTTCTGCAGCATCCCCCTGCCTCCATCCTAACAGTCTTTTTACATCAAATATTAAGGTTTAACCCAGCGGCCTCGTGGTGTTGTGCATATTTATTATCCTAAGGAACCAAAGCTCTTCTAACATGAGCTTAAAACCCGATCTGAGGGTCAAGTCTCCACCTGTGTTGATGAGAAGAGACAAAACAAAAGCCTCACATTTTACCAAGGTCTTTCTCAGTTTATTCAGAGGCAAGTTTTATTCTCATTTGTTGATTTCCATCAAGGACGAGATGAAGAAAAAGGCTTCTCCCTGCAGCCCCACAGACACAACCTTGGACCTTCTACGTTACAAAGAAATGTGTTGCATTCACTTCCTTACCAGACAATATTGGAAAACGTATTTTCCCAATACCCTTGAGGTTTTCTCCTCTTTTTTACTGCAGTTTTCGCTGTGGTTAGATATAAATCTCTCTACACAATTTATGCTTGAAGAAGAAACTGATATAATTGCATTATTCTGTTTTTTTTTTCCTCTTTTTCAGATGGTGCTCTTGCATTTTCTTCAAATTTTAGAAGTAATTTCTCCATCGGTGGGTAGAAAATAGTCTTATTAACACCTTGTGTGGGGCTGGCAGTTCTGTGTGTGTGTGTCTGTTTGTGTGCACCGTGCATCAATTACCACCTTCATCCATTTCAGGACCAGGAGCCACGGAGTCAGTTTTGAGTAATTGCTTTAAAGATGAGTAACCAGGTTGTTAGTTTAGGTAGACGTTGACTTCATCATCTTGAGCCATTCGTTTTCAGGTCATCACTGGGTGAAACACTGGGTGCAGTGAAGGGAAAAAGATTCAACAGAGGAGATGAAGCACACATGGTCTTTACACCAACATCCATGTGTGTGATAGGGTAACATGCAGTGTGCGTACAACCTTACACCAAGGATAAAAATGTTAACAGCCAGTTTTTTTTCTTCTGTATTAACAGCATAATTGAAGGTCGGAATCTAAAAGAACACAAATATTTGTTTTACACAAAAATGCCTCACACTGACAGTGATATCACGTTAGACAA
Organism: Cynoglossus semilaevis; assembly: GCF_000523025.1. Classification (NCBI taxonomy): domain Eukaryota; kingdom Metazoa; phylum Chordata; class Actinopteri; order Pleuronectiformes; family Cynoglossidae; genus Cynoglossus; species Cynoglossus semilaevis. Next base: position 13,321,851 of record NC_024308.1, read on the forward strand.
ATTAAATACTGAAAAGTAAAAGGTGACTAAAATGTAACTTTCTGCATAGTTAACACCATCAGCTGAACAGAAAGTGAGCAGAGCTTAGCAGAGGAGTAAAGTAAAGGAGAATCTTTCTTTGATGTAGCATTTTTGTGTTAACAGCATAATTCTTGTACTTGAGGCAACATAGTGGACTGAATCCGACCCACTCAAAATACCACTCCAGCCCACAACTGGATTCCAATCATAAAGAAATTATATTAGACTTTTGTCCAATATAATGTGATTTTCATTTTTTTATCATCTTCAGCCCCCAAGTTGTAAGTCCAGAAAAATTCTGTCCTCCCAACAAATATAGTTGGTGACCACAAGTCTAGGGTATATCCCGATATGAGTGTAACAGTTCCACCAAATGTTTTGATTTCTTTAAAAATACAAGTGTTCCTTTTCTTTACCTCATGAACTGGACCTCACCTCATGAACCCCCCCAAAAAAAATAAATCTCAATTAGCCACAGCTTAGGTTTTAATGAGGAGCAAGTTAGAATATCTGTACCTGTTGTGTCCTTGTGGCTGACCTTTATGCAGAATAGATTAACTTCTGGCATTAAATGTGAATGAGGGCGACACAGACAGATAAAGGCATTCTGGGAGATGAATTCCCTCATGAAGCGACATAAAAAGCACACTGCGGTGTGGCTTTGCATGGACATACGGTGTGGCAGCTGGAGAATGCAAAACGTTTGAGCAGTCAGCAGCCCTGTCGTCATCCCTCGACCTCTGTCCGCTGTTAAACGCTTCTCTTTATCTTTTGCCCTCGCTTTGCTGTATTTTCTCTCCCTCATACACAAGGGTAAGTCAATAACTTGTTTAGGCAGATGTTATAATTTCAAAATGGTGTTTGATTTTAACAATACATACATTCAGACATCTCCTGGAGCATACGTAGGTTTTAGCATATCTTTGTCAGTCAGGCTACGTAAAACTTACTTTCCCATTCATTACTGTTAAGGTTAGCATGTTAGAGCAATTTTGACCATATTAGTATAATATCGGCTCGAGACATCCCTACTTAGAAGACAAAAAACAAATCATGGAATTATTTAGATATGAAGCACAGATTACTGGTTTATTTTCTCTACTTTTGAAACCCATGACACCACACCTGGGTAGTGTATAGTGAACCAGTCCATCACAGGGCCACCTATACACTCACATTGGGTGTATAGGTGATCTTCTTGCAGTAAGTCACAAGCAACAATCACTTTTCCACTGCGTTGTCTCCAAATCCATCACCTTAAATCGGAGCAAAGGTGACTAGATGTAGGACATCTTCCACCAATTTAGGATTTCCTTCCACTGTTACAGCTCTGTCCTCACTCACTGGAAGTAGAAATTAAAACCTTAGGAGCTTAAAATAATAATATTCGAGCCCATTTCTCATGGGGCCCTTGAATTAATCTGGAGCCAGTCATTGGGTGCTCATTTGAATAATATTACAGTGGATATAAAAAAGTGCAGTTATGAGCAAATCCTGCCTTATTAGGGCACCACAATGAAATCACAGCACTGCAGGAGACCACAGTTGGCACTGCGGTGCCGGGACTCATTTAGCAGGCCTTTTAACTTGGCTCCTCTCCAACTTGCTTGCCATAACCTGCTAAGCTGCTCCTCCCAGCAAATCCATATTTTCATATCAGAAAAATAGTCCAGTTTGTCTAGGGTTTTTGTTTGTTTTGTTTATTAATCCCTTTTTTCATTTTCCATTTCAGCAGTTGAACAGAAACATAAGTGTTTCCCGGTTTCTCTGGTCCTTCTTACACCTCTAATCCTGCCGTGTTGAATCACTCCATACAACAAGTATAACAAGTGTATAAGGGTGGGACACAAAGAAATCTGGAGCTATTGTCCAGAAGTGTGCATCAGTTGCCTTACAATGTTGTTTTAACCTGTAACCAAATAGGACTTTTTAGGTCGTAGGCCTTGCAACGAGCGACGAAAAAAAAAACATGCAAATAACTACGGCTCAGGTGGTCCAGGGGGATGAAGTTCTAGGTATGGTTTGACTGAGTTTCAAATCATCTGGAAGAGCATCCTGCATAGAAACTGTACCAAACTGGAGAAGGGATGTTTGTATTATAATCAGTGATATAACATTTCCAGTAAACTTAGCTACCAACTGTGTCTACCTGCACCTGTAATACGGCACTGACAGAAAAAGAAAAAAAAAAAAAAAAAAGATTCATGAGTGGCACTCAAGTTGACGTGCCGTGGAAGGAGTCGAAAATAATAAATAAGGTCGAAGAAATTTTTTTTCTCAATCAATAGTCATAATTACTTTTAAAAAATCCTGTGTATTTCTCACTGTTTCTTTTTGTATTTCTGTGCAATGACAATTAAAAAAAAAAAGTTTAAGTCTAAGGTAAAGCTAAGTCTAAAGGGAAGCAGGAACAAAAAGTATTTCATCTAATTATCCAACGATGATGTGAGAACCAGAGAGAGCACACATTGCAAACCTCTGCCAAGGAAAATTCTCTGCAATAAGTCATTTTATCGCAGTCTTTACAACCACTTTGAACACCCTCAGCCATCAGTGCAGTGATTTTTCTGCATTACACCGTGTCACACACTCACATACCAACCAGTCGGTAGAGTTTCCCTGTAGTGTTATTGAGCTCAAAATAATCATTCACAGTCTCAAGGGAAACATTGGAACTCCACCAAAAAATGTCCTTTGCATCACTAGTTTGCCAGTCTCATCGTGTGTCATGCACAAACTCTTAACTGCATAATATTTTCTCAGTCACTTTGTGTGCCTTCATGGAATTTTACCATCAGCTTCTACTCAAAATGCAATATGTTCTGTAGACGATCTGGAAAATGGACTTAAGGTCATCGGCGCTGTAGGACGATGATGTTTACAGATTACATGAATCAAGGGCAGAAATGATGTGGTACAACTCCTCAGTCTCACTGTGACTATGTCTAGTCGTTATTAATGGTCAGTGCATAAAGCACTGCTTTCATTATGATTATTTCTGACTTCATAGCTATAATAGAACAGAAATACCTGTAGGAATAATTTGATGTCGAGGTCATGCCATTTTGGCTAGCTTTGACCAAAACATACAAGTCCATCATTTCTTCTGTAAGGTTTGTGTGTATGTAATAGAATTTCTGTCGTACAGAAAATAATGTTTAACAGAAAATTTATATTAACAGCCTGATTCTAAATATCGTCTCACATGATGTGATGCTAAATTGCTGTAAAATGATCCCCAGAGTGCCGTCACACTTTCAGACGGACAAATGAGAGAAAGTCAGTGACTCAGAGGGAGGGAGAGAGAGATAGACTTAAGGAAAGACACACGGGGGACGAGAAAAGAGAAAATGTCAAGGATAAGTGCAGCACACACTCCAAACAATCAAGTCACAAGAGGCAACGTGCAGAACAAATGAAACACCACTAACAAGGAACCATCTTCCAAAACTTCATATTGGAATAAATAAGATTCAAATGTGTTGTTGTCTCCACTTGGTAAAGATAAATAACAGAGAAAAGAGCAGTGGCTCTGAAGCTGCAAGAATACAGCATGGATACAGACTCATGGTCAGCTCCAAATATGGTCCAAGTTTGTAGAATATACAGTATCATGTCAGAATGACTGCAGCATGGACCACCAGAACAGTCACCAGATCTGTTACAGTGTTGGCTCACTATTGGGGAACACGATCAACAGCCAACACTGATGCCTGGGAGGGGAGGTGCGGAAAGTAGGGCCACCGAAGTTAATCTTAGCTGATAGCATAATTTCATTTAAGACTGGGGGAGGGCTGGGATCAGCCTGCAGTCATGTTTGAAGGACCCCATGTTTGACAACAAGGGGTCCTGACCTATTTCTGAATTGAGGTGAAAAATGAGTTACATTGTACTGTGGGAATGGGGTTCAGGTGCATGTCAAGGATCCCCTGTATGTCCACTTAAATTATTAGTTTGTGGTACTTTATTCAAGGACAAGATAAGAAAACCAATAAATCAACGTATACCTTTCATATCTACAGTCTTTGTGTAATGAAAGATAAAACATTTAAGACTTTATCTCTATTCCAACACATCTAGTGGTTATGATCAAGTAGCCTGTAAAAAGATCAGATTTAAACATGTAAGATAATATAATGGGACTGTTAATATTTATTTTAGTTGCATTTGTTTAGCCTTTTTGCTAAATTATCATGATGTTGGATATAATACTGGAGTCTGTATGAAAGCACTGTGTTCCTTCCAAACAAATTTATTTTGTTATTTTGGATCAAACAAAGAAAGCTAAAAGCAGGCCTTAAAGTTTGTTTTGTTTTTGTTTGTTTTTTTTAATGAACTATTATGTATCTGACCCAGCATGTTGTGCTGGTCCCTTAGTTTGAAAAAATAAAAGAAACAGACAGAGTAGCTTTGTATAAAGATAACAAAATATGAATTTTTGTGAAAAAGTGATCAAAACAAACTCAGACTGAAGACCATGGATCTTTCCTCAGATATAGACGAGTGGGGGGACAGGAGGAGGTGGGGTGGGACAGTGCTTCTGTCTCCACCGGATCTCTAAGAACCTGAGCCACAGTTTAATACATTTGAAAGTTGTATCAACCGTGTAATTGGTCAGGGTTACACAACCACCTCCAATCAACTTTGTTTGTTTGTTTGGCTGCAAGTGCAAAATGTTTGAGGTCCAAAAGACTGAAGCCAATCTCAGTCGAAAACAAAAACAAAATCTGGTCGATTGTCTACTTTCCAAATCATCCTTCCAAAGAGATTGGAGAAACAAGAGTGTCGAAGTTCACTCCAATGTGCTACTGTCCCTGTCTGTCTACATTAGCCATGTCCAAAGGCTGGCCTAGGAGCCAATTGCAACTTTTTCACCAAACGATGGCAGGAGCTGATTTCTTTTTCAGAGTTGATTTCTGAAACTGCAACTGCAAAATAACGAAAGAAAAGTCAAGTTCAAGGGTCGTTTCTTCCAGAACAGAAACTGAACAGAATGTTTTTTCCTAACAGTTCACTTAATTTTGTACGTGATGTCGTGGGACGTGCAAGGCTAGCTGCGAACATCTTTACAGAAACAATGCAGATGTAGCCACAAGGTGAGGATATGAGAAGCTGTTAAACCTGGCCAACTATTTTAAGACAGGATGGTGGGTGAGGCTCTGGAGAGCACCTCGCTCATTATTGTCTCTCAGACTCACCCAAAGATGCGGGTCTGTGATGTTCAGTATTGTAAATACAGGAGGTTACAAAAAAAAAAAATGCTTAGTCCTAGAGGAAAATTGGTGTCACTGCCTCAAATGAGTGGCTGCTTTATGAATCTGAATAGAATAATTTGCAGCTGATCACTTCTGCCAGCAGGGCTGTTACTTGCATAATTTCCTCCCCATCTTTGGACAACACACCACAGTTATTTGACATTTCTGGGTCACTTCCCGCAGTAGAGGGTTGTTAAATCGAGACCATGTGCACGATAGTTGGCATGTTTCTAAATGCAACATAATGGAACCACGGTTCCACGTATGGAATGAAGGAACAATATTTTTAGTCTGGCCCATGACAGAATCCTCAAACTCTTATTTTTGCCTTTTCTTATGGATTTTGCAGATTTGCCTAAAATACAAACTCATCTGACGTCTTGTTTTAAGAAAACAAAAATGCAAACTTGGACTGCATCCTTAAGCCTTCCTGTCAGTTTGGTGGAACCATTTTGCAGTACAATAAAGACACCACACTGACAAACACTGCACTCTTTTCTTCCCCGTTGAACTGAGAACACAAAGGTGGTACATGTGGTAGCTGGGAACGATCAAATGACAGGTGGTAGCTGGGAACGATCAAATGGTCGTAAGAAAAGAGCAGAAAAGGTTATTCTCTCTCCAAATTGCTATGTACAAACAACAGCAGGTTATCAAAAGACTGCTGATGTTTCAGTGAAAAGGAACCGGAAAAAGTACTAATGCTAATGTCCAAACTCTTGTGCTAGAGTATGTCAAACAACATGGAAGGTTTTCCATTAATAGTAAATACTGCAAAGTGTATTACTATTTTAGACAAACTGAACAAAGGAATTCACTGTCACCACAGAGCCATCCACTCAACTTGAGATATTGGCAGGTAAATGGCTTTAAAATTTTGATGAATTATGATGATGATGGAATGACAGAGCAGAGAGCAGTTAGTGGGAAGAACACTGGTGGGATGCAATAAGAAAAATATAATACTTATTATGTGCTTTGTAGTTAATTAATAATATTTTTTTTATTTAATATCAATATTTGACAAATTTCAATTCACATTCATTTTGGATGAGTCAATAGATGACTTTAAATACACATAAAAACACAAATCTAGAGATGTGTTAAAAACATTTTTCATCGTTTTTCAATAACATCCATTATAGTCAACAATTTCTAACTTTAATTTTAAACACCCTTTGGACATGAGCTCCGGTGTCTATGCTCGATAGACTATGGATGGCTCGATCCGAGACTTAGGATCGATAACGGTCTGATATAGGTCAAAATTTAAAGGTACTCCGAGTTGCATTATCAACATTGGACATGGAAGTTGGATTTAGCCATCCCTAATGAAAATGCTGTTGTTCCATTAGGAGCATTTCTGCCACGTATGGACTGAAATGTGTATGCATCAACTGAGAGAGATGTGAGTCTTATTCACAATGTTGAATTTCCACCTGTGAAAGTAGCAGTGAGTTTTTAGTCCCTCGGCTGAGGGTAAAAAAAACAAACAAACAAACAAAAAAACAGTCAAACAGCTACATTGTTGAGGTGAGTCATCTCACACTGGCATCTGCCTTTGAACGCAAGACGGACAGTTTGACAGATGTCTGTGATCCTATTCAATATCATTTAGGGATGCACAGGTCACACAGTGTATACCAGACTTCACAGTATCATGGCGTTTCATTACTGCCACTTGCTGCCAGAGTTGTCCATCAAGAGTGGCTGTGGGTGTCGGTGCCAAACACTGCAGTGTGGATGATATGACAATCTGGCACAGTGCAGAGGTTCGACAGTTCGTCTCTGATCCACTGTGTCCTCTGCACTCCGCTGCTGTCCTCTGTCATTTTTAAACCCATACAAAAGGAAGTGTAAATTCTTGTTTGTAAATGCACGTTTGTGTCAGTTGTTGACACAAACGTGCATTTAAATGAATTTAAATGAATTGACCCCCCAGCCAGTGATGATGTCAGTCTTTATGACATCATATTTCCTGTAGTCTTTCCCTCATCACCATGCTTTAGGTTACATAAACCTCTTATGGCAGGTCGAAAAGCTCTAAGACAAAGAGGAAAGGTGGGCCGAGAAAAGAGAGAATCTGGCACGGATGAAGTGGTAATAGTGTCTTGTTTTGCAAAACCCCAAATATTCTATTGATATAACCAGAAAATAATGACCTTTGACCTTAACAGAACTAGGGTGGCAACAGCCTGTCCAGTGAAACAAATCCACCTTTTAATTATTCCAACTGCCTGGGGAATATGAGACATAAAGGTGCACTGGAGAATGTGTACAGTACGAAACGCAAATGTAATTTAACATCTGCTCATTAATTATCCGGGGAGATTTTAACAGCACTGATGCACAAACTGTCCTTGTAATGGCATTGGAAGACCATGGATGTTCAAAATCCAGAATTTTTTCTTCCTACTCAAATATGTGAATTCAAATCCATAACATCCATCACAATCTTTTTCTATTTTTTCAGAATGAAGATGCCTTGACATGAAGCATCTCTGAATCAATGAGTCTTAACTTCTTGATGAGTTAATGGTCTCAAGTTACTGTGCATCAGTCTTCGAATAAAAAGCAGATAATAAGAAAAACAAGCATTTTAAGGCCAATTACCATTGAAAATATAATTGCTTCTCATAATTTTTTTTTCCAGCCAGCCTTGAAAAACAGGCTAATTAAAAGCATGGTTTATTGAATATAGTAAATATAAGTTGTTGTAAATGAGAAAAGGAAATTAAAAAAAAAAAAAGTTCTAAGGATGCATTACGTGACATTAAATGTGTTAAAAATTAAAATGTTTGTACTTAGGACAGAATTTTAAAGTTTTGTTACCAACTATATATCAAACAAGTGCATCTGGGCTCCTGTCATTCATACTCACTTCAACGTTTGGAACAAGAGAGGATTTTCAGAAAATTTGCAGTAGAGGTAGATTAGCTACTTTTCAATGTCAGGTAAATGGGGTTTTTTTAATGTTTATTTGATAGTTGACTCTGGGTTCTGCCCTTTCACTGCTTGATTTGAGTGCTGCTTTTAACATGATCAATTGTAACATTTTAAACAAATTGAGAAATTGGGAGGGGTCACCTGAGGCGGCACTTAACCCGATTAAACTCCATCAATTCACCCCAAGGTAAAGCATTGAAGAAAGTGGTCACAAGTTCCTGTGAAGTACAGCGTCTTCAAGAAATACACAGTGAAAAGGTATGTTGTAAGTAAGCTCTCTTGTTATGCTACTGACACATCTATTTTGACGCTTCAGGTCTTGAACTTTGTAAACTTGTTTATTTTACATGAAATCTTATTTTTCATCCGATAAAATGAACTGTAGATGAAGATTTTGAAGAAACAGAAATGACATTTCCAGACCCAATGTCTTTGAAATGACCCGTCCACTATTTTAAGCCTCACTACTCCAGGATGTGGAAACTGTCACCCAGCTGCCTGTCCAGCTTAAGACATTCTGGCTCAAAAGGCCAGTGTGGACCTGAATTAGAAACCATCTGGTAGGTTATGTCCGGCCCACAACTCCTCATGCGACAGCCACATCACACGACTTTATTAAATTGGTTCCAAATATAAGTGAGGACTGTTGGTGGAGTAATATGTAGCCTATAAACCATTTCATGCAAGTACAAAGCTGCAGAAGTATTTCCTTTAATCCAAAAAAAAAAAAAAAAAAGTAAAAAGTAGAGTGGTGGGTTATGGTGATCCCATTAGCCTGAAGACTCTTATCAGTGGAAAACAAGACAATATTTCATTTTGGTTCTTAAATTACCAGAGAATTTTTGCTTATACTTATGCAAAACATTTTGCAGCTTTTTGTGTATAACCGTGCATCCTGAATGGTCCAGGTTTTATATTTCAATAGATCAAAACACCTGTGTAGTTCTTTCCCCAAGATATTCCCCCTAGAGAATATGTTACATGTGGACAGCGTGGAAGCAGGTAGGACCCAAATGTGATACCAGGGAGAATGTCGTAAAGTGTAGCAGGTTTATTAACAAAGTGCGAATTAACAAAACATGACAAGGAAAAAGCTACCACGAATGGACTGCAGCAAAACAAACTACATGGACTTCTTTGAAACATGACCAACTAGGAACACACACAGAACACAACAGCACAACGACCCAACCAGGACAGCGTGAGGGAGGAAGGTATATATACCCAGGGCACCAGGTGATACGAGTGAGACTAATGACGAATGCAACAGGTGAGTGTGACGACACTGATTGCAGGAATATTTGCAAATGAATCCTGGATCTGCCTAAATAATGAAAATAATAGACATTAGGCTAGTGTTTTTCAACCTTGGGCTCACCACCCCTCATGGGGTCACCTGGAATTCAAATGGAATCTACTGAAATTGGAGCCCACAGGGTCCAAAAACCCCCACTTAATTATACTTTATTCAGCCTAATTATGTGCATCAGAAATAAAACCATCAAAATCTGTGAAACAAAACCTGAAAGATCTATTTATGTATTTATATTAAATAATTGGTTTCAAACGTCCTTAAGTCCACTTCCCTGTGTGTGTGTGCGCGTCTGTGTATCCAAATACATTATTATTTTGGAATGAAAAAATGTTACCTTTCAGTTTAGGTAAAAAAAACAAAAAAAAAAACAAAAAAAAAAACAAAACAAACACTTTCCCAGAAAAAAAACAAGTTTTCTGTGATGTATTAAAAGAGAAGCTCAGCTCCATGGATGGTCTCTGTTCAAACAGAAAGCAGGGCCACAGTGGACCCATGACTAATAAAGTGAAAAAGCATAGGATCACTTTTAAATCTTCTAAATCCCACTGTATTACTGTCAGGTGCATTGGCTGAGGTGGCTGTGCTTTTTTTTATTACACTAAAAAAAAAAGAAAAAAAAGAAAAAACAATTCTGACCTAAGTGCTTGTTAAGGAGGATTACATCTGTGTCAGATCTATAAATAGTCCCTCTTAACAAACTGATGTCACTTTAGGAGAAATTTGAGATTTGACTCTGGTCTTGAGGAGGAGATGTGAAGTGACAAAGTGCTGGGGCAGCAAATACAGCTTTGTAGAACATAGACTGAAAAACCGAATTAAACTGAGCAGGAAGACTGACAAAGGTGTGACCAATGAAAAAGAAAAAACTAACAGCAGTGGTAACAATATATTGGTTACAAAGTATAGCAGTTATCACACCTACATTATGATCAGAAGGTCCAGGGATCAAGGACCTTATATGAAAAAGACTCATGCTGAATTTGCCCATTGTGGGACAAATGAGGGACTAATACATGTAGTTCTCTACAGGAAATCTTCACATTGAGTTCCCTAGAATATTCACAAACTGTAGAGCAAGAACCAACTGGAAAGAATTGGTACCACTAATATGAACAATGTCAAAGCACAAGAAACAAATGAGAACTCATTGGGTCTCAAATGTTGACACATCATTAGAACCAGCTTTAGACATCATCAGTACTGCACCGGGTGAAAATGTCTCTCATATTTATATCTCGATTGAATTTTGTGAATAACTCAGGAAAATGAAAAGTTTGTCAATGTCGTCATCCGAGCCCCGGTCGTCTGCATGAGGGAAACGGTTCAAAGTGAATGTTATTGGCCCGGCCTTAGTGTCGAGAGACAGTGGGGCAAAGGATGGCAGAGAGCATCCAATCATTTTTTGGGTTGTGTCCACAACTCTTTGCAAAACTTTCTCTTGTGAACAGCTGAACTCCCACACACTGATGCAGTTGTTTGGAGGACTTTAATGGTCCTGAGGCTGTGTTGGCGTGCCATCAGAGACCTTTAGAAAGGTGGACTCATCCAAAGATTTGGAGTGGGGGGAGGGGGGGGGGGGTCAGTTGAGCCTCACTTCTCTTACAGAAGTCAATAGGATTCTGTTATGAGATGAACTGATCTACATGCAGGGGTTTTATGGGAAGGAGGACTTTTTGGTTGCAGTGACTGGAGGTCAAAAGAATTATTCCACAGTAATAATCCACCAGGATGAAACTGTCAGAGCTACCGTTATTATAACTGCACCTGTACTTGTATTGATTTTTCTCCATCAGGTTCAGACTGTTGGAAAGAAGCACCGACAGTGTTGTCCCTGGTGCAATGGTGTTTGCAACTTTGCACTTATTTGTCAGGAAAACTTTTAACACTTTCCTAAAACTCCAGTCACAGTCATCTCTGGCTCATTGTATTTTCCTGTTTGGCCTGCTGTACTTGTGGACATTGACTACAGTCTCTGTGAGGAGAGCGGCTCGCTCTTTAAGTGGTTGATCCAAGTGTATAAAAACCTCTGACTTTAAAGCAAGGAAGCAGTTGCTATAGTAGCCTGAAGCATATGCAGTGAGGAGTCTGCATCTGAAAATCTGGGGGTCTACATATTAGAATCAAAGTTTGTGTTACTTTGAATTATACATGAGCGTAGGCTGTGCATTCTAATGTACATTTTCCTCCAAGACTGTCATTTCACTAACATTTTCCAAAGATTTTTTTAAACAACCAGGCCGTAGTGGGTGGTTTTAAGGACCAATAACATTGTCCAAAAGGACAAGTCCAGTCTTGTGTGTACTCTGGCCTGATTACATAGGTGAGCAGCCATGTACTGTGCATGAGGTCAAACCCTTGGCTGCTGCATTATAGTAGGGTACTGGGAAATTTTGATCCATTTTACCATTGTGGAGAAATGTATTTAGTTGTTGGGGACGCATTCAATGCTGTCACATTTATTCTTTAATTTAGTTCGTTTAATATACTTTTAAGGACAGTATTTCTGCACTATAAGGCACACTTAAAAACCTGTAATTTTCTCAAAAATCGACAATGTGCCTTATAACCCGGTGTGCCTTATGTATTACTTTTGGTTGAACTTACTGCGCTCAAACCGATTTTATAAAGCCAAACCACACAGCGCAGCACACATGATGGCACACAACTGAAACACACTGTTATAACAATTAGAAGATGCTCAACAACAATTATTATTATAGTATGGTTGTGTAACCCAAAGCCGCGCAACGTCGCATTGTGCCTCCAAACACCCGAAGACTCTGCGTTGTGTTTTTTTAATTGTCGATGGCTGTTGATTTTTTTCGTGGTCAAAAACACATACTCTCTGCAAAACATCTGCACGGAACAGCTTCAAAACAACAATACGGTGACCACCAGAACAAAAATAGTGACAACTGCCTGACTCTGGAGGGGCGACAGCGTCCTCCAGTGTCTAACTTAGGTCACTACCCTTTTCCACAAATCTCTGTCCAGGTAACAGGGTGTTTAAAGTTAAATTGTGAGCTGCGTTGGAGCACTGGATGACAGAAGGTGAACACACATTCACCAAGACAGGGAGGCAACGCTGAACGAGTTACGCCACTATCTGCCAATGGATCGTGGATGTCTAGGTTAAGGTATCAGTCTGAAATGTCGTTCAAGCTTTCAGAATCAACACTAAACAACTAATTAACAGCAACGAGTGACTCGGATAATGACAAGAGGGATCCGCACATGCTTGATTGTTCCGCTTAATTGTTTCGCTGACTGTTTTGCTTCGCTTAGCGCGCCTTATGTTTGAAAATATTCCTGTCCATTGATAGTGCGCCTTATAATGCGGTGCACCTTATGGTCCAAAAAATACGGTACCAATGAGAAAAGGTATTTTTGTCCAATAATATTGGCCAACTGATATTGGCATAATTATGAAATATCTGTAGGAATGATTTGTTTTTCCTACAATAATGAAAACCCAATAAGGCAATTCTTGGGTTTCGTCAAATGACGTGTGCCCTGAAAATAGTTTTGGGGAAAAACAGCTGTATATGAGAGTGAAAGTCACTAGATGGCAGCATTGCTCATTTAATAAATCTGTTTTAATAATCAGGGGATTGTATGGGGAATGCTGATACAGTGAAACTCATACAGTGATTTGAACAGAAATAAATATAACCAGGCCTATATCGGTCAATATCAGAAATTCAATGTTTGGACATTATCGGCACATTAGATATTGGCAAAAGATAAATATTGCACATCCACTATTTTATCATCTGACAAACATGGTGTTTAATCTGTTTTCATGCACAAACTGTTCATCTTCTATTTTTAACTGTTCCACACCTTCAAATGGAAATAAAAATTAAAAAAAATATGTTTTCAGTAAAAGTTCTGACCTCTTCATCATGCACCCCAGCCACATTATGTCACTGTTATTACTGGGGGGAAATCAAATTTGGGTCAGACTGCTGTGAAATAGAGAGAGTTCACAACTCAACTCAGGGGCAGAGGAAGTGATTTGCACACTGATCAAACAAAACCTGCTGCTGGGACACACTTTTGAATTTTAGTCCCTGCTATTTCTTCAAAACAAATATTTAAAAAAAAAAAAGAAAAAAAAAGAGTTTGGAAAAGTTGACAGCACATTCAAGAAAAAAAAATAAACTCAGACTCAAAGTGGCAGCAATTTTTGGGAACAAAAGAAATTAAACAGCTCCTTTTAAACAAACTTTTCACACAACTAAAACCAAACACAACACAACACAACACAAACACAAACACAAACAACATCCAGCAGCTACAACACAGAGTGGTGCTTCAAGCAAAAGTCAAAAAGGTAACTGAAGCAGCCAAGCCTCCTTATATGTGCTCACTGAGTGATTACCCACAGCTGTGGAAGAACACACAGGTGAAAGTAGTGGAACATGATCAGCAGGTAATCACAGCACAGGTAAAACACACACTTCTTTACACACAGTTGGTGATGTTTCAAGTATAAAACAGTTTATTTAAAAAGTAAGAATAGAATAAAAACACTTTTTAAGATTTTAACCCTTTATGTTAGAGCTTAAATGTGACGTCATATATTGTATAAGACACATATATCCTATGCTGCAACGTAACTCAATGAGTACCTATTTCACTGACCTATGCTAACACAGTGGTAACATCATAATTTAGGAAATCAGAACAAATTAAGAAATCAGTGTCTGACTTGTGCTTGAGAACCATAGTGTAGTGAATGTAGCACAATCCAATGTATGGCATACAACCGACAAATGTAAACAAAGATGTCGTCTGCATACACCATCATGTGACGATTTATTCATCTGCTCTCCGAGTTTTAACGCCGTAAGCCTGAACAATGGAACAAGACTGTCTTAAGAATGTTATGGGAGATGACGTAACCATGAAATGTTGTAGATCAAGGACGTCGTAAACTAGGACCCTCTGTATGTATATATAATATACCAAAGATATGTAGACAACTAAGAAACATGTTGTGGCATGTTTTACTTTTTTTTTAATAAGACAGTTCTAAAATTATAACATCTCTTCTAAAACTTTTAACTTTCCGTCCTGTCTCTCTCTCGCTCTCTTTTTATATCCAGCCCCATCAGCAGAAGCAGAGGAAACATCAGTGCTGCCCACCTCTTTCGAACGCTAATAAACGTTCAGCAGATGCGGATTAACACCCATTTCCCTGTCCTTATCATCATCTTGCAGTATTTCACGTCGCCTGCTGCAGCCTCATACGAGGTCAGGGCGTCAGGGCCCCAGTGAATAGCCATTCCTCGCCTACCTCACATTACCAGAAAGAGTGGCATTGCTGTAAACCTTCAGAACATATTTATCATAGTTATGACTATGTGGCAGGGTCGTCTCCTCTCTCTGAGAAGTGAGGGCGGTACAGAGTGCACTGCTGCCAGCAGGCTTCCTGTTATGGAGCCGGTAATTTGGAGCGGTGAGGAGACTGTGCCACTGTCTTGCGGATAGATAACCAGTAAGACACAAGTGTGGTCCCCAGGGCCAGACGACACCTATTAAGGTTTCCTTTGCAGCTCCGCATCTCATTGTCATTGTTATACACGTCCAACCTTTACACACCATTATTTTCTCCACTCCTCAAGTGCCCTGCACCACCCCCTCCCCCCCCCCCCCGCTCCGCGCGCACTAGTTCCGTCAC
>NC_024308.1:13337494-13421982 GCF_000523025.1 Cynoglossus semilaevis
CCCCCGCAGCCCCCCCCCCCCCCCCCCCCCTGTGTCGAACACAGGCTGGTAAACTATATCTTAAATTGCCAGAGAGAAAGCACAACCTGGCTGTGTTTCTTTCTTACGTCCCTGTCGGTTGTTTGATTGCCTGGCTCGGGTGTATCACTCCTACGAGTATTTAAACAAAGCCCCTCAAAATTGCTGGTTGCCCTTATACAAGAAAGTATGTCAAATGGCGGTAATTAAATTCCAGACCCTCCACACTGGATAAATTGCCTGGCCATTTATTTGCATCTACGCCTGTCACCTCTAGCGTGGCAGGGTCTGTACTTGGCAGCAGATGTTTGGCTTTCAGAGGTACAATAGCTCAAAGGGCTGTTGAACAGAATTGGATGCTGTATTTACAAAGGTTGATATTTTCAATCAGTCTCTATGGGCTGCAGGCACTTTTCCCCTCCATTTTCATACGGTATGCGGTGGAGAAGAGAAGGGAAAAGAGGGTAAATACTCTGTCTTCGTGTCAAGATTATCTATGCACCTTTTTAGGCAGTGCTGCCAGCTGCTCCGCTTAATAAAGGCTTGATTAATGAACAGAGCAGTGGAGGTAGATAAGAAGATAGAGGAGGAGAAGAGAAATGGGGGAAATACTTTTAGAGGCTTTTCAATGGGAAGCCGCTGCACACATATATGGTTATGGTCTGCTTTTGTCTGAATTCATCCTGGTTAAGGCCTGTTTCATGACAAGATGAGAAAAAAAATGCACAATTGTATCACTGAGCCTCACCTAAGGTTCTGCTCATCTGTTCTGAAAGAATCAAAGAAAAGTCGGAGCTTGGGGCAAAGCTTTTTAATCAGAAGATGTGAATGAAGGAATTGTTGCTTCGTCGGGTTCTATTTGGTATGTTTTTCAAAAGATCAGATCAAAGCAGACTATTTGGTATGAGCAAAGCTTATTAGATTAGATTAGATTAGCTCGTGGTTGTTTTTCAAAGACCTCTCTTTGCAATCACTTTGTGGTAGAATGATAGATATCAGGAGATCGCAGACATGGGAATGACAGAAGGAAAATGTACAGTTTGTTTCATAGTAAATCTTACTGTTCGTAAAGAGTTACATCATGTTCTCTTTGATTCTGTAAATGTCAGTTGCAACATGTACAAATGCTAGCGCTTTTAGGGTACGGCTTTTGTCCCGTACTCACCTATTGTAACCCCACCCCTACTTTGAACCCATCATTCCCTCGGACAGCACATCAAACTAAGGTCTTGCTGGCCTTGCACATGTCCTGCACCACATTCACCTACTTCTCTGCCACTCCTTACTGTACTCAGTACCACATGTATCATATTTTTTATGTCCACAAAGACACAGTGTAGTTCTACCACCACTCTCAAGGCAAACATTGCATCAGTGGCACTTTTCCTGGGCAAAAAAACCTAACTGCTCACTAATCCTAACCTCTTGTCTCAGCCTTGCTTGTACAACTGTAATAAGTACAACTCTGCCACCCTACTTGCACTTGAATATCGGTACCTATACCCTCTTTCTCCATTCAGTAGGCAGACCCTAACCAGTCTTTGTTTCTACTTTCAAAGTCCCTAATCGGACCTCTACACTGCAGTCTTGCCACTCTGCCTCCTTACTACCTGCTTGTCTTTCCCTCGATGGTCTTCTACCAGCAATAGTTTAGATTTCCACCCGCAACCTCTTCAGTTACAGCACACAGGTCATGGCCCGGGTTGTTGGTAACCTGGGCCATGATCGGTGTGGTATGGAAGTAATTTTCCTAATCCGCATGATTGTTTTTGCATTGTTTTACAACAGATACCCTTCCTGACGCAACCCCCACAGATTTATCTGGGTTGGGACTGACAGTAGAAGGGCACAGAATGTGCCCCCCACCAGTGGCTTGACTGGTGTTTTTAAATTTCAGACATTTGACATTAGTACAAATGAGTCCTTCAGTAGAATTAGGTGAGCCTTATTGACACTGCCTTATTTGCAAGTGTCGTCTTTGAGGAATTTAACTCAGGAGCGGAATATGTTTTCGCTTCAGTGGTCGATGAAATGTCATTAGCTTCATTTTGGAGAAACCATCTTGAAAATAAATGAATTGTCTATAAGATTCTTATAATGCAGATGTTGTACGAGCTAATAAATATGTTCCAACAGATAAAACCCTCAGCATTCCAGCACTTTGCTGTTTAATAGCCCATGATTACACAGACAATATTCTGCCGCCAGCTAATTACCATTCAATTATTTGAACATAGAAGCTGTGATTAAATTGCTTACCAACATATTGTGAAACGATGGCAGGGAGTCCAGATTGTACATGTCTTTACAATGAAGCTTCAGCAGAAACAAGGCCCCTCAGGTACAAGAAAATGGTGTTGGCTGTACATGTGTGACGTAAGTACAGGGGCCAGATGGCTGTGTGTGTGTGTGTGAGTAAATGTGTGTTCAGGTGACAGAGGTAACGTATCAGTTATAACAAGTTTAAGGTTGCTCATTTAGCTGAAGTGAGCGAGCGGTTGGCGGGAAATTAGACGACAAGCGATTGTGTGTTTGCAGACACCTTTGTGCCTGTGCTTTTGCATGATAGTGTCCATTAGAAGAGAAAGGGCTTCTCTGGTTGTCCAAGCAACTTCCTTTATTTCTCAGAGCGAGAAAATCAATTATTCATTATATTGTATATAATCTTGAGTGCTGCCTGTTTTTCACATATAGAACTAAAGCTAGGCTAAATGTTCTTCATTGAAAAAAATGACCGCCTACTTAAAATGCATATTCAGTGATGTAGCTCAACAAAACAGGACATTACACACATACTGTGCAGTTAAGAAAAAAAAAAGCAAACAAACTTCTGAAGTACAGGTTGTTTCTGTGACAGCTCATATGAAAAAAATGGTAAATAATTTATAAAGGGGATATGGAGACACAGGATTAATGATTTATATATGCTGGGTGCCTGTGTATTTTCCTGTGTTTGCATGTGCTGTTCTCCGCGAGTGGGAAAAGCACATAAATGAGCAATGAAAGAGTGGGAGCGTCAACAAAGACGACAGAAACCACAGCTCAGCATGCAGTGCTTTTTGAAGGAAGGTTTCGAACGTGTGTGCGTGTGCACAAGGATTCATTCCCTCTTTGACGATCTGCAGAGCACAACGCCCCAGGTTGTCATGTAAAATGATGGTATATATTGGCACTACATCGGGTTTGCAGAATTTTATTTTTGTTCACCATTTGAATGAAAACTAACATTAGTAATTAAAATACAGCAAGGGCCTAAACACACAAACAAATAATGTCAGTCCCTCAGAGAGTGGAACACATGGTTAAATAATGCCTTGATGAGTCATTAACACATTTACATACACTTCTTTCTTGATCCTGTGTATCATCCGTTGTCTCAGAGAGTGCAGCTGAGATGAAGGAAAAAAAAATCTATCTTTTCTCTCGCAGGCTGGTAGGCAGCTATTATTTATGAGAACTCCTGCCTTCCTTACATCACTGGATGCAGCCTCTTAGTCCTGGTAGTGTTAAAGATAACTGAATCTTTTATACCCGTCTTCAGCAGGCCACGGCCAAAAGAGGACAGGAAGTTCAGGCAAACTTGTGGTTCTAGAGCATGTCAAACACAATTACTATTTAATAGAATAAAGCCTTTTTTGCAACGTTTCAGCACAAGAGCTTCAACAAAGCTGGACCTTAGTGCAGCCTTTTGATGAACTATTTGTTGAAATTTCAATTTCTAAGAAAGCCTCTCAGTGTACTGCAGCAGAGAAAGGAATCTTTGCACTATAGGCTGTGAAAAATGGAAGGTCTATAGAGCAGGGGGTTTCACACTCTGGATGGCTGAACTGGAGCGCACTCTGGGAGCCAGGATTTATCACCCAAACATTGGCTGGCTCTGCTAATCCTGTTCAGCTGAATAGGAACAACTCCCTGAAGCTGCTTTCAGAAATCTTGAAACGAGTCTGACTAAAAAAATTGATTGTAAAGTTTTTTGTTCTTTGAAATTGTGGTTGAACAGAACATAAGTGGTAGTAATTTAGTCATAGCAGAAAGGTGTAGCTATTCATAGCTTGGGTGAAATTTGTTGGTGTTTCAATAATAAACCTACTGGGACTTTAACCTGTAATCACACACAAAGGAATGTGTAATAAAAATAAAATAAAATAGTGCATTTAATTGCATTTTTCTCAGGTCCCCTAACCCTTCTGACATATCATTAACTCTGATGACCACAATCCAAACTGGTAAATGTGCATGTTGCACTGAGCATCTTCAGCACTCAAGAAAGTTTGGTGAACAGTGACAGAAGATAAATTCCTTGGTTTGTTGGCAGAGAGTTAAATGAAAAAATTCTCCCGATGGCAGCTGAGAGGAGAACGAGGTTGTGTGAAAACTGTAAAACAAAGAGTTGTCTTGTTGCCACCACACTTCAAGACAAAAGTTGTTGCCAGCCCACAGTAGACCAGATGATCGGTCAGATGATCGGTATTAAAAAGTTGAATTATTTGCTGAAATCGGACAGTTGGTTTGTGTTAATTTCTCTACTCACTGATTCAGTCGTCAGAAAGTAAATGTAGAACAATGTAATATATGGTGCACAACCAGCAAGTTTTAAAAAAGACATCTGCTGCGTATAGCGCAGAATGACGATGTATTTACCCACTCTGCTGCCCACCTAATTTTAACGCCTTATGTCGTAAAGATAGAACAGGACTTTCTCTATAAAATCTTAGGAGATGGGGACATAACCACTAAACGCCAAAGGTTAAGGACGTAAACTCAGAACCCCCTTATAGATAATTAGCAATATGAGTTAAATTATGTTATTACAAAGGCTTTCCATAAGAATTTAGGTTTCATGGTCATGTTATCTGACGTTGGTTTAGCTTGTTATGCATGTACACACACAAAGACACACAAACAGTCTTTCCGACAACATTATTCAGCTGTTTTTTGTGGCCAGAACTCCATCACTGTTTGCATTGATCTTTGGTCAGAGCATGGCTGGAGGAGAGTTGTAGCTGTGTAATAAAATGCACTTCACAACCAGGACATGACATTCACATAATGACTTCCCACCGGTTTAAAATGGAAAGACAGAGAAAAAGACCACATGAGTGAAATCACCCTGCATACCTGCTTATTTAGCAAATTATAGGATTCAGATGTCCTATCAGGGTCTCTATCCTTCTCCGTATTGGACCTAATATACCGAGCATTGGCTTTTATTTCAGTTATCTCACAAGACATTGAGTCCAAACCCGAGATAAAGCTCGGTTCTTTGACTTCATGATCCCCTGGTAGTGAAGGCAACCTGAGGGAATCAGATAGCTGATCGCCTCGCTGAGCAGAAACACGGTATGTGTCCTGCAAGAAGAAGGTCGAGGGAAGGTCTATGTAAACCTCCGAGACAATGAAACAACATTGTTCGACCCAATCCCTTCTGTGTTGGGCTGTAGAGTAAACAACAGCAGACAAACACAAACAAGATGGATGTCAACGTGATCCCTGCTCTCCCAGGAGATTCAGGTCTGCAGGTATTGCAGAACCAAACCAAACAGGCCCTAACAAAGTGTTTCAGATGTTATTATCTCTTACTCTGTGGCCCTACGTTGAATTTGTTCCAAACGCCCCGCTGCACTCGCTTCAACTCCACCCTTTTCATCTAAATCTTACGTTTGCAGCCCACTGTGCCGCTGGGATGTTGCTCATAAAGGGAGACAGAGCAATTCCAGGTGTGGCTGGTGTGAAAATGGGAGAGTTTAACCCCAGGGGTTTCTGAGAAAATGGCTTGTTCTGGTCCTGTCTCGTTTGCTCCTGCTGAGGCAGCCACTCGGCTTCTCACTTGGCCTTTCTGGCCTCAGACGATAACATAAATACACCCACAAAGAGCTGGTGATGAGACTCGCCGCCCATTGTCAGTCTGAGGCTGAAGCAGTTGTCGCCTGTGGACAGTTGACGTTCATGATTCAACCTAAAGGTACTGGCTGATTGTGTTATCCAGAAAGAGACACACACCTTCCAATGTTTGTTTGAGAGATGACAGGCAGTGGGAGATGGTCAGTAATTAACCCAGAAGAAACTCTGTGAAGCAATTGTTTTATTTATTTTATTTTATTTTTAATTTTTTTGTACCTTGGAAGTTAGTTTGTTTTTGTCATTGCCTATGTAAGTTGATTACTCTGTTTCTTTCCTCCACCAGTGAGTGTGAGATTGGTTGCAGGTGTAGTTGATCAGAGAATGAGGGGCGTGACACATTGCAGGTGTAGCCTGCTGATCTGATTGGTTCTCAGGTGATCACTCCAGCATATAAGGAAAGTTGCAGGTGGGAAAGGGTTTTCTTTCACTGTGTGCAACTGTGGTGTCAACAACCTTTGCTGTGGTTTCTTGAAATGTTTAAATGTTTTTTGTTGGTTTTTGGAAGTTCTGTGATGATTTTTTTGAGAGGTTTAAAATGTTTGGACTGGTGCTAGAATGACATGCTCTAGTTAAAATAAGATTTCAGGGGTGTTATAGAGAAAATGCAATATACATTTATAGTAAAAAGACAAGAAAAGGTCATGCGTCTAGGGAATCCCAATCTTTGTAATCTTTCATTCTAAGCCTGTGTTGTGCATCATGAGAGATTCTCCTGTTTCTAGACAAGTTGGTGTACAACCAAACCTTTGATGACACAGTATGAAGATGCATTTTTTTTAAACAAACACAGTGTAGTAGTGCATTGCTCCCAAAGCTAAGTTTTCCACCTGCTCTGTCCTCAAGATGCCGTTGCATTTCCGTGTCCTCTCCTCAGACTCTTCTCAGTTTCCTGGTGCTATCAAAAAACAAATGTCAAAAAGTATCCTTCGTGGGTGTTGGCTAAACTCTCACAGTGCCATGCAACGCCACTGCTGCTGACACATGTTTGTATGAAGGCAGACTCTGAGATGGTGAGCACTGCTGCATAGGAGGCTTTGGCTAAGAGAACGAAAGGTTAAAGGAATCCAGGAAGTTCAGAGGCTTCAAAGTTAGTTAACTCGCAGGCAGGTAGGATGGCCCAGAATTGATGTCTGGAGATCTGCAGGTGTATAATGAGGAAGTGTCCTGGGCTGAGTGCTGATGCACGATCAGATTTAATCAAAGCGTCTGCACTCATTAACACTGTAGACAGAGATTTTGTTTTGACCAAATCAAAACTGTTTTTTTTTTTCCTCTGTCTGTGCCCTCAGCATTTCTAACTTCTGATTGGCTGTTGCTGATTCTTCATACTATCATACCTAACCAATAGTCATTGTCTCTTCAGTAACGTTACTCTGTGCATTTACAGATTTACTCTATGGTACATGCTATACTGGTGTGATTTTTGCAATTCATGATTCCAATATACGTCTGGCAGTACAGATGGTTACTGGGTAAACTTAGGAACGTCACTTTATAAAAACAATACAGGGATCGAGGGGGCAACCCTAACCCCTACCCCCTGAGAGTAAATTAATTTATTTTTGTTTTGGCAATAATTTGGTTTTGTGTCAGTTCATGAATTAGCTGACATAGCTCTGCATCTGAATGAGGGGATAAATGCTACAACATCAAGACACCAAGAAGGAGCTGTGTATCAAAGAGTGACTGATTTGGTATCACTGAGGAACCAGCTGATTTATTTCATTTTGAAAAAGCGCGTATCTTGAATTTACTGTCCCTCTGCTCATGTGTTTTAACGAGCAGTGTAAGAGTTTGATTGAAACCGACTTAAATGATTTTTATATACGAGATAAGATGGAAAAAGATGACACACTGAGTTCTGAAAGCCCTCATGTAAAGAGACACATTGAGTTCTGAAAGCCCTCATGTAAAGAGAAATGCATCATTTAATTTGGGTAAATGTACCTCAACTTGACACTCTTCCATATTCCCATTGACGTTCCATTCCAATAATTATTAACTCTCTGATCTCACAAACGTACTTGTATCTGCGTCCTCAGGAGAAAGGTGTAGAATGAATTGACTGAGAACCATGACAGAAACAGTGTTTGTGCCTCAGACCATCAGCTGAGAGCTCAGTTTCCTCCACCGCTGCTGAGTCATTACTGTGGCAGTTCAGCAGTTCACCACTCCAGAGGGGGACCCGAGCCTCCCCCGTGCATTATGCATGCCCTCGCAGACCTAATTGAAACTGAAAATGTTATGATCCACTCTGCTGCACTCCTAATAGGCAGACTCTCGAAACTAGGCTTGTGAGACAATTACAAACCAGCCATAAGCGTGGATGAATCCTCAAGTCTCGTGTGGGCAGAGTGGGCGGGAGGGACAGCGTGTGCGCTCACACTGGCAGGTTTTCTGGGCTAGCTAAGAGTGGTGTTGGAATGAGGTGAAGCCTAACTGACTCACTAATTATAGATGTCGTTTTTGGCTCTACCTTTATGTTCTTCACTCTTCTGTCTGGCTATGGGAGTGCGGCCCCGCTAGATCAAACAACACACTGCGCTTCACTGGCTGAGCTCTGAGGCTTCCCTTCAGAAACAACTGGGCATCGAGTCAGAGCCTAGCTGGCCACCCTTTTATCTTACTTTTTTAAGAATTGTGGGATTCAGGGTTGTTTTGCTACCATTGGCTATTTTTTATTTTAATAAAAAATGTAATAAAGGGTTTTCCTCGAGCAATGGTTTTTTTTTTTTTTTTTTTTTTTTTTTGTTCTTTTGTCTTGTACAAAAGTCATCGTGGTGTTGGAGGCGATCCAATCCATTGTCCTACTTTAGATAAAGTTTTTGACTGTTAGGGACAGCATACAAATGTTTTTGATATAAAAGATGGATGTTTAAAATGTGTTAATTTTTAATATGAAAAATATGTATAGGGTATTTTATTTTGGGAGGACACACTCCTGAGTTTAAAATAAATGTGAGATGCACCTTTGTTTTCCTTCTCTAAATCCTGGTTGCAGATTCTTTAAAATTCCCATCACATCTGGGCAATGCCGAAAATAACAATGACATTATCAGATTTTAATGGAAAACTCCAGATTGTAGCACATTATGATGTTGTGCTATATCTGATTATAATTCTTTTTTTTTTGTCTTTTCCACTTCTTTGTGTCACATTTATTTTCTCCTTTTGTATTTCTGTATTTTCTGCTACAGTTGACCTGACAATCACAGAGGATGCAGAAATTAAAACTACCATTAAAAGAGACCAGCAGATAAAACTCTGGTTGGTGTGTCATAAAAAAATTAATAATTTGGATCTGAATGATCAGGTTGTTGGATCTTTAATGATATCTTGTCAACACTCGTGTCAATTAAGATTCAGCTTGAACTTGAAGATTTACCTTAAAAATTATTTTAACTTAATTTTGTTTGCACACATTCACAATATTTTTTTTTATTATTGAACAGCATTTGGTTGTCACGCATATCTGTATTTAGATGTATGAGTGTATTTTTTTTTTTTTTTATTCTAATCTTTTTAAGTCTAGTCTGTTGACAGCAAATCGGGGAAAAAAAAACCAAACTAAAAACCTCCAGCAGGCCACACCAAAGTTCGTGGCAACACGAACTAAAAGCAGGCCACACCAAAGTTCGTGGCAACTCTTAACAGAGTTACTTTAAAAATGATCCCAACACTCAGCTGTGGGCATTCAATACTCTCCTCCATCCTAGTGACCTGGGACATTTCTTTTTGTATGGCTGGTCATCTATTACTGTCTCCTGCAGCCAGAAACCAGCGAGCACAGTGGTCCGAACCCTGCAGGTGTGGAGTTCCACTGAGAATTAATTAGGAAAGATGGAAAAGGTTGCCGAGGAAGAGCACGGAGGTGTGGGCCTGGATTCTGGTTCAGGGCTGTTAGCGGTGCAGTAAGTGCCGCAAAAGTTCAAACTAACATTTTAAAAGTTCACTTGGTTCACAAGTCTTTTCCTGTCTTGGCAGAGGAGACGCTTGGCATTGACAGCAGCACAGATGCTCATGTTCACAACTCAGGACGTCTCAGGAAGACGTGACACAATGTCGGTTTTTAATGTGCGATGTCAAGCAGCACAGACGTGTGCACACACACCCCAGACTGTTCCAGAACCTTTTTTGCCTCACACTCATATTTATCCAAACTGAATAATGTATGTAAATATATAAATATGTAAATGTTTAAAAAACTCTCTTTCTGGGAGAAATTAACGTTCCTTAAATGCAATAAAATAAAGTCTAGGGTTTAAACATTAACTCTGAGTAGCTGAAAGGAAACATGTTTCATATTCTGCGACTACATCCAAAATACACTCAACTGTAATGAGATTTACACAATGTCCAGTATAGATCCCATTTTACTGGCAACTACAGTAGTAGTACATGCTCAGCAGTTAGAAATTTGGGTTTTACGATTTGGTATGAAAGGCGCATCCACCAGAGGACTGCCACTTCACCAAACTCCCCCAGAAAAGCATTAGGTTTTATTGGGTGAATTAATATCCCAATAAGTATAATAAAAAAAATTGATCTGATGTCAGTTTGTACACGTACTGCTTTAAACATATGGGACAGAATGTCGCCTCCTATAGCAGCTCACACTGTAAATGTCCCCATTGTAAATAAGGGACTACATTTTTAGCTTTTGTTTTTTTTTTTTAACTGACAACTTCAACATAACACATTCCATCCTTACCCTTGAACTGAATATAATGACGGCACTCTTCTAATGACCCTAATGTGTCATTGATAACAGCAAATGACTCAGAACCCCAGTTAAATGTTGAAAATTGATTATGATTTAAGAGTCAATTGAATGGTTGCCATTTCCGCATGACTTATGTTACGGCCCTAATTAGTAACGATTTTAATAAAAGAGCATCCGACCTGAGAGCAGTCGACGGGGAAGGTCATTAGAAAGTAAACTGAACGAACCCCTTCTCAGAGATGAATATATTAATTACCATAAAGTCCGACTATCAATACCAAATGTATCTGCCTGTGGCTGAGCTTGACCTTAATGTGGATTCACCGCTTTCATTAGAATAATTAATGTCCGCATTAATTGCAGCGCTCGGCTTCTTATTGTCAGCTGCCTGAAATACACAGTTTGACTGCTTTCGTTTTCTCTTTTCTCCCTCATTTCCATAAAAGACTTAATGGGAATGGCTGCAGATTGCACCGTCTAATAAAAGAAGAGACACAAAGTAGGACGTTATCAAGGGAAAACTGACTGGAGGTTAAATTAACAATGCAATTTTTTTTTTCATCTCCCAGAAATACCTTGTGTCATTAGGAGCTGCTGGACATCTGTGCAGGCAACAATGCCCCAAGATGGATGGCTGTGAGTGGGTTGGCTGTTTGGTCCTAAATGTTTCCTTTATGAAGCCGTTATTTCAGTTTTTAACTGAGCTTTTATGGCAGTAAAATGGCTCGGGCTAAGTACTGTTTCCTGTTTAACGGGGCACAGAAAGGCCTCATGAACGATGACGCCTTAAACGACGTGATTAGTCGTTTGCGGGAGGAAGCAGTCGGACGACATTAGGACAAGGGCTGTCAAGGATGAACTGGAATGTTGCCTAAAGTTTCTAAACACCAGCAGCAGGGTGACAAATTCTTTCCTAAGATCCCACAAAAGCTTGGCTAATCTCCGTGCTCTTGGATGCTCCTATTCCTCGTCATCTGCCAGAATTACTCCTCACATATGGATTTAAGTGAAATCCCAGCAAAACAAAGGCCTGGAGTTGGCTTCAGAGAGTGTTGGATACTGATATAGAAGGAGAGTTAAGCAAGAAGTACTGCACTGATAAAATATTGTACTGCATCCAATTCTCACATACAGCAAACACCTCCACAGGCTTGCTTAATGAATAGCGGCTTCGTCTCAAGGATTCTCCTCCAGAATCCTATAGACCGAATAAAGAGAGAAGTGCTGAAAGAAGAAGAGAACAGGAGGTTCTGGAAATTACGACGGGGCAGAAGAGGACAACTCTGACAAGATGTGGAGAGGGTAGCTGATATGTCATCTTTTATTTTTCCTTCTTCTCTTACAGCTTTCTCTCTCTGTCAGTACAGAAGTCCTTTATGGGGCAGAGAAGGAAGGAGAGGTTGAGATGAGAACATTAGCCCTCCAGCTCTTACCCCGAGCTGCTAGCACTCATCAGTCTGAGAGCCCTCCAGGTGCTACATAGCATCTCCACAGCAGTGACCTTGATTGATTGGTGCCAAACACCTCCAATCTTCAGCAAATGTGCTTTAATGAGCTTTAATGTTGGGCTTAAAATAGATGTGTTCTAACTGACATGCACATTACCATGAGGCATGAGTTTTTTCCCAATTAATTTATCTATTTAGGACTTGTTAAAATGCCATTAAGTCAACTTTGACCTTTGCAGATGGCACAGGACTTAAACCTTCACTTCCTTCACTTGTCCCCAACTTATGTCTTCTGCCACCTAGAGACCAGGCCACACTGCAAGATTTTTTTTTTTTCTTGCCAAATTTTCCAACAATTCCCTGCACAGCAATAGTTGCATAGCTAGTTAGCACCAAAAACTGGAAGTGGAGTCAACCTGGACCTACAATGGACCTACAATTGCAGTCAATACCACATTCAGCAGTTTATAACTATTCATCAACCGGGCCGATGAACCCCCCAGCAAACCGGTTGAGGCCTGTGGGCCGTATGTTTGGCACCCCTGCTTTAAGCTAAAACAGCCCGTCACTGTCCACTTTACTGTCTTCAAATGTGCAAAAAGACAAATGTGAATTGTGTTTCCTTCTCATAACAGTCTGGTTCCCTAGAGGAAACAAAATCTGCCCCTCCACCCCCACACCTACGCCAGCTGTGTGCAGACCACTTTGTGCTGGTTGTCATTTTATCCTAAAACTTTATACCTTTTTGTTTTTCTACCAGGTCTTTCAACCAAATCTCAAAAAGACTAAATTTTCACCAAGTTGCTGTGAGTCAGCGAAGTGACATGCAGTCGATGACAGGATGCCAGAGTTATGACATGTCAATTTCACTGCCAACGCAGGAAAATTGTTAATTTTATGCCTCCCTGATTTCGTGAAGTTCCTGTCTAAACCAAAGAGTTGGTGAAAATTATCCAAAATGATTTGTCGAGAGGTATTTTTGAAAATCAGTTCCCCTCATTTAAATTAGAAGTGTTAGAGTTTTCATGATGAGGATTTCGATCGTTTTACAATTTTATGTTCAAACTATTAATTTTTTTTATTTATTTTTTTTGACACTGGAGTCTTTCAGATTCACATCAGAATGCAACCTCTTGCCCACAGTGGTTTGCCTTTTATATAACCCCAATATAAAGAAGAATCAGTGCTTGATATAAAAGAAAATACACCTACTAACATCAGTTTGTTAAAACTTTTTTTTCTTTATCTGATTTTGAAAACAATATTTTCCACCTCAAATCCTACAAAGATTTAAAGCTCCTCAGTGAACGATAAACCAACTTAAAATGAGCTAAAAACCAAACCAGTTATTAGACAGATCTTTATTAATCCCTCAGGAAATTAAGAGAAGTTTTTGGCCAGGAATCAAACCCAGGTCAACTGCATGAAAGGCAGCTATGCTAACCACTATACCACCTATGCTTGCTAGTAATGAGCAAACACTTTCATGACCTTCCATCTGCAGTAACCACAGTCGCCTTGAATAACGATTATAACAACCCGTCCTCTAAAGTTCAAGCCTTTCATTCCAGGATGTTTTCCCAGAGTCCTTTGCTGTGTCATAGCTCAATTGGACGTTGAAGAAGTTTCCCCACCTCCTAAATGTCAAACTGCAACGAATGGAAGAAGCTCTGTTAAAAAATTCCAGTGCTTTAAATATTGATATTAACTGACATTCTTTATTTCCATCAATCTCCTCCAACATTATCAAAGTATTTTCTTTAAAAAAAGACAAACTGATCATTTAACTGATCATGTAACTTTTTATTTTAATTCCAAACCACTGACTGAAATAATACCCTGAAACATACTGCATGGAAATGGAAATGTCTTCCTGAGACCCATGAACTGGGTCTTGTCACAAATTGGATCTCCAGTACTGTTTGATTAATGTCTCTTCCTGCACTGAGATGTCCATCATGTAAGATTCTTGTGAGCCTTGGAAGGATATTCGTTTCACCGCAGTACTGTGGGAGGGGAGTACTACATCCTGTAAAAACCTTGGATCTTTACAATATGTGTCAGTGTCAGGAACTGTAACCCCACAGCTCAGTGAACAAAATGTCAGAGAGATTTAGTTTGAGATCGACAGCAAGCTTACGATTTCCAGACAATCCCCCTGCTGGTGATTGTATCACTAATTCCTCGTGATTGGGGGGGGGGGGGGGGGGGGGGGATATAACAAGTACATATCAACACATGAGGAGTAAATGTTTGGTGATCAAGCCATTACTACACTCCCAGCACTTATCAGCCAATTATAGAGGAAGTGGCAGATGGACACATGGCAAGGACAGCTGGTTTTTGAGGTTTCCTCTGGCTGCCTGTCCATCAACGTGTCAGTCACGTGATCCTCCTCCTGTCGCTCTCCTAAAAAAGTCTGGGGCTGTCAAAACTGTCATGGATGTGCCATGAGCCCCCAAGCACAACAGAGATGAGGAGCGGTGATGCAGATATGCGATAGTGACGCAACACCTCCATCTAGCGGTGTGAAGTCGCCCATTTGCGGCAGAAACGTGCAGCAGCAGCATGGAGCTTTGGTCTCGGCTGAAGCATCGGGACTGAAATCCTAATCTGTCAGAGCGACAGATGAGGATTGTAGCGATTTAGTTCATCATGTCGGACTGGAATTTGGTTATTTTATACCTGAATACGATACAGTTGAACAGTGTACTGTAGTTGTACTGCAGTATTCATTTGTCTGTTATAGTTAAAAATCTGTTTTAAGGATTACTGTAAAGGAAAAAAAAAAAACTGAGAAGTAACTGATTGTGTTCTCTTTAATGAAATCCTTAAAATTTAATTCACCAGTAAAACAAGACAGCAGAAAAAAATCACATTGTAAAGGCAGCGTTTGTTTTGTTAAAACAGACAAATTATGAGTAAATAATAAAGGAAACATATGTAAATACAACAAAACCGATTTTTAATGTGAACGTTTTGACATGACATCGGGACCTGAACGGTCGACCCCGTGACCTAATGAAGGTTCAAATATTGAACTAGTTTAAAAAACCTTCAGACAATTACTACCAAACTGGAGAATTGTTAAATTATTCAGTCTCATGCTTTTTTTCCTCAACACAAAAAATAAAAAAAAACATATTTCAACATAAGCATAAAATGGTTAACAGAAAAGTTGAAAGAAATTAGCATTTCATATGCGTAGCATCTGATATTGGACATTAAGGAAAGAAACTCCCGTACAGAGCGTCTCGTAATTTTAGAATAGTAAATATAACTAACAGAGCGATAATAATAGAAAACTTCTCTTCTGTTTTTCAGTCGGAACACTGCACAGATACTGTGCGCTTATCTCAGCCACAAAAGGACCCACTTTCACACACGCACACACACTCAAACACACACACACTTTTGTTTCTTCCATCCTGTTTTAACTGCCTTTTATGATTTGCCAGTAGAGAGTTGGGAATTGTAGAAGGAAGCCTGTGAAGTTTTAGGACTAACTGCATCTGCGTGTCCTTTGAACACTTTCTATGTGAGATGATGCGTTTGAGTGCAGACTGGAGGATGCACGGGATCCATAGGTTAATTGAAACCTTACACAAGAGCGCAGGCAGGAAATTGAATAACCCGAGTGCAGGACGATAGAGAAAACATGTAGATAAAGGAGTAACCTTAAAAAAAAATAGTGTCATCTTTGGTGCACTGCTAATTTAGGTTTTATTTTATTTAGTCAGTGAAGACAAGAGGGTTGCTGTCGTCAAATCCAAAACCTTGCTGAGGTGATAGAGGTGTGTTTGACTTTCCTCATATGAGTAACCAAAACTGTTTTACACGCAAACCTCGACTGAGTGAAGAATTCCAGGTCCCAACAAGACCTGGAGAATCTGATCCACACTTTTATCTCCAGTAGACCAGACTATTGTCATAGTCTTCTGACTGGACTCTCCAAAAAGACCATCGAACAGATGCAACTCATTCACGATCCAACAGCTTCAGGTTTTAACCAGAACAAAGACATCAGAGTGTAGTAGTCCAGTCTCCTACTAGGAATCACTTCATGGTTTCGGTCCAGAGCATATAAATGGAATTTTATTAGAAGTAGAGCTCTGAGATGTACAGCACATACTCAGACTAGTTAATCGAGCGCGAGTTCAAAGCAAATATGTTGAAGCAGTATTTAGCTGTTTTGGTATCTTAAATCATTTTTCTTGCACCAGTTGTAAAATTTGTTTCCATCTAAAAAAAATTGTATTTAATATGTATTATTTATCTTTTAATTCACTTATATTCTCATTCTATTTTTAACTCCCCCATTTTATTCTGTACCACTGTCAGCGCCTTAATGTATTTTTCTGCCTTTCCCTAGCTTTTGTGAGCAATATATTTTGTAACAATTTTCATATCTCCCATTTCTCATCAATTTTCATCTCTTATCTTATCTCTGATGTATCATCTCTCACTACTACTACCTTGTTCTACTTTGTCATTCCATCTCATTTCCCCTCATCTCTTATATCTCTCAAATCACCTTTCATCTCATGAATCTCATCTCATCATTCTTTTTCATGTAAAACCCACTGGATTATTTCTGAATTGCAGTATACAAATAAAGCCTGAGTGGAAATGACTGGATGGTGGTCCAACTTCCATTCCCCCCACGGCAGTGTCACTCACTGCGGCTTACACAATAATGTGTCAGTCTTAATCCCACGCCGTACCACAGTCTGCAGGATTCCGGAGCAGATTGCACAAATGAATGTGACACAATAATCCTGGGAATCTGTCACCGTCCTGAGCCTGTATTTGGCTCTTCTGCGCACAACTGCCAGTTGTAGACATTTACGTGCCACTGCCCTTCAGCACGGCCCCCACTCTGTCTGAGTTATCGGAAAGCTGTCTGGGTCCATCTTTAACTTTGGCTGTGCAGAGAGGGACAGAGAAGCTCAGAGGGGGAGTGATGCCTTTAGAGGCTGACGGGAGGATATTATAGATGGTGGAATAAAATGAATAAGTCTGACTCCTTAAAAATGAGAATACGACCCATCTGTCTACTGCAAATTAATGAGGAGGAGAAGAGCAGGTCGAAGATGATTAAGGCTGTAATAAGTTCTGAGGAGAAATGTCAGGGTTTAGAATCTCATGGTGAAACGTTCCACACTGAGTTTGTTTTATGTCACTTCACTGTGGCTGTGTTTACGTACAAGTACAGCACCAGTCTTTTAAATTATATGGTGTTCAAAACGTTTAAACACGAGCCATAGGAAAAAATATAGAATACTGGAAAACGGAAGAAAAAAGCTCCTGCCTTACAGCAAGGAGGTCGCTGGTTCGATCCCTAGTGTGGTCTTCTAAGAAGAATATTCAGCTTACATTTTTGCTCTAAATTCACTGTTGGTGTGGTTGTAAATGGCTGTTGACCCTTTGATGGATTGGTAAACTGTACAGACTGTGACCTTTGCTCCACCCTCCTGTGACCCTGAAAAAATCAAGTGGTAAAAGAAAATGGACAGTTTGATTTTGAATAAACAACATTACAGGTCAGTTAAATTTGTATAGGGAATCGGTAACAAAGTCTGACTCCAAAGTTGGTTTAAAATGAGGCTGTTGAAACTGCTGCTAATGTATAATTTACTGCTGGATACTAGTGGAAGATAAGACGAAGAAAACTTCAGCTGACTTCATGTCCTGAGGATAGAAGCAAAATGTTACCAGTGTAGCGAGGGGGTAAGAGGCAGAGTGTGTTTGAATCATTTATACCATTTACATTATAGATTTGGGGAAAACCATTTGATTTTTCACAGTATTTTTAAGCCTCTAACTTGAGAACAACTTTCTGTGTCCAGCATAAATGTTTCGAAAGCCATATTTAAATGTGATATTTATGAACTTCTGTATGTCTGTTGGGGTTAGAGTTTGTTTTGTTTCTTTAACTCTTTTTCAGATTTTGTGTTTATTTTACATGTGTTCAGTGTCTTATTGTTACCATGTTAAAGTGTATGTTATATACATAGAACAGGGGTCCCTAAACCCCGGTCTAAGGACCAGTGCCTGTCCGTAGATCATTTGGTACAGGGCCTCAGTTAAACATGGTAAAGAAAAATACTTTATTATTTTCATTTAAAAATAATCCAGTCATGTATCTTTATTCAAAGATAATCTGTCAGTGTTTCAAATATCTTTATTCAAAGAGAATCTGTCAGTGTTTCAAAACAGGTCATTCAGACTCTGATACTAACAGAATGAAGTCTAACAGATGTTTTATTTTGAAAATGTTGTTACCACTGGCTACTGACCGGTCCTTGGTACAAAAAAGGTTGGGGACCGCTGATATAGACCATGTGTTGGTCAATGGAGGTGTTTTATATTTTGACTTCACTTTGTGACTTTATTTTTTAAAACATGACATTTTGTTCATTTCCCACAGTTCTGTGTAGTTTTAAATTGCATCATTAAGCACCCGCTAAAATAACGGCGGTAGTAGAAGTGACGTTTAAATGTGCTTTAAACTTGTTTGCAGTGAACACAGCACTGACACAAAACACACACAGACACACAGTGCAGGTGTACCACTATGCCACTGTCCTGCCCCCCCACGCACAGCCACACACTCATACATAGTCGCCTGTTTGACTTCCAGCCTTTCCTCGATATCTGCAGGAACGAGGGTGTTTTTGTATAACGACAGAGGAGGAGACAGTATTTATTATAACCTACTGTAGCCCCCGGGGCTCGCCACCTCATATTTCATCTTAATGCATCTTCACTCACGACCTCACTT
The DNA here is from genome assembly GCF_000523025.1 of Cynoglossus semilaevis. Taxonomy (NCBI): domain Eukaryota; kingdom Metazoa; phylum Chordata; class Actinopteri; order Pleuronectiformes; family Cynoglossidae; genus Cynoglossus; species Cynoglossus semilaevis. The sequence goes on from NC_024308.1 coordinate 13,356,369, forward strand.
TTTTTCCCCCTCCCTCACCATGTCTCGCTGTAGCCGAGCAAACTTCAGAGGAGAGGAACAACAAAGCAGGTGACTCCACTGCTCACACTATGTCTCACCTTGGCCTTATCTGGGCCTTCCATATCACAACAGATTAAACTGCCTAAATTAGACCAGGCCCTAGCCAGACACGGCCAAGAAGCCTCCTGGGAGAGGAGAGGAGAGCGGGGAGAAGAGATGCTTTTGCAGGAGCTGGGAGTACAGCAACTGTGCTCGCTGTGCAGACCATAATATGCCCTGTTATACAGGAAGGGTGGGCCCCAGTGTGCTGCTTCGCATCTGTAATTTCTCCTCTGTGATGAGGCTCATGAAGCCGAGACCTAACAAGAACCTGAGCAAGTGAGGTACCGATGTTTGAAATGAGGTCTGTGCCTGTTTACGGCAGTGATTTATATTTTTGAAGTGGTCCTGGGATCCACATATTTCAGAGGTAAATAAGTCACAACCTAAAATCAGGAAGCAGCGTGATGTCATTTCAAATAACACATTATTTATGTATTCATAAAAATGGTGAGAAAACAAGAGATTTTAATTGATGATTAAAGGCTCTGTTCTTCTGAGGAGGAACAAAACTATTTTATTTCTTTAGATAAATATTTAACATCAAGTTAAAAGTGCAAGTATAATTTTGAGCCTATAGTTCAGTCCAAAAATTATACTTGCAATTTTGAGCCTATAGTTCAGTCCAAAACCGGATGAAAATGGATGGATGGATGGAAAACATCCGGCGTGTGTTTTTTCAAACTCCTCTTCATTGTTCAGGAACATTTATACTTTCACTCCCTTCATGAGTTAATTACCAATGTGGGCATAAATTAGACTCACAGCTCATATGTACATCATGTTTACATTGCACTGAGTGCATCATCCAGCGCTCGGCTCAAAGTTTGGCTCCGAGCCGAGCAGCCGAAGAGCACCTCCTTCACACCTCCGCTCTGACATTCAGAGAGGAAGCCGCCGTGTGCACAGAAATTACGGCTGCAGCCTGCACTTTATGTGCTTTTGATGCTCAGCCATGTATGATGCAAATGGCTTTTCTTTTCCAGCTTGTAGCCCTGAATACATATACGTTCTCAGAATTTAAAGGGCGCTGAAGAAAATTACTAAGAATAAAATCTGCCAACAGGAGTTAATTTCTATGTTTCAGCACGTACACTCTAAAAAACTAATTTAAATCTTTTTTTGTTGGACTGAATGTCTGAACTGAATACTTTTTTTTTTTTATCCATCACATCCATGAAACAGCAGCAGTGAGCGACACTTTCCCGCACCTGGAGTATTGTCTCTGTTTTTTGCTTGTTTTTATTCTCATCATTTCATGCTATTAAATGTCTACCTTGGGCCACAGGGCGGAACTGTGCCTAAATATTACAGTCACAGTTCCCAAAATAAGGGGCCGACCCCCTCACAGAGCTATTGCATCTACGCCCAGCTGTCCATACTGTCCACTGCCTTTGCCCAGTGTAGCTGGGATGACTCCAGCTGCCCTACAACTCTGTAAATGTACAGGCTGTAGAAAATGAATGTTCAGTTAGTCCACACTGCCCCCTGTCTGAAATTTGACAGAGAAAACGTTCACTTTATGTCTGGGAGTTTCATTTTTTTTTTTCCTTAAACATTTCTCTGGAGCTTCTGTGAAACCAGGGTTTGCTGTAAAAAAAAAAAAAAAAAACATCTACACCAGGGGTGTCAAACATATGGCACACGTGTCAAAACCGGCCCACTAGGGAGTTCAATCTGGCCCGCTTGATGAATTGTGAAAATAAAAGAAATTGAATAAAAAAAACACAAACAATTCATGTTCTGGATATGTTTTGAAAAATGATGTTTCATTAAAGATTAAGATTTATCTGCTATATGTACTGCATGAAGACAGAGGGAAAAACCATGGACTTATAGTTATTTATAGGTAATTGTCATTATTGTACTGGTCCAGCCCACTTGACATTCAGTTAGGTTGTATGTGGCCCCTCAACCAAAATGAGTTTGACACCCCTGATCTACACTGAAGTATATTTAAACCTTAGTGGTAACGTTGAATTTTTGCCCCATCGCCAGACAATGACCTATATCTAATGTCTAAAAAGTCTCTCAGTCTCTAATTGACCACCTGCTGGGCCGTATGGAAATAACAGTTAGTTAAAAGGACTTGCTAACATTATTTGATATAATAAACAACAGTGATTACAGCTGCAGCAATTGGAAAGAGAAGACAAAGTAATGGAACCATCCATTATGGATGAACCCAGCTGAGCTGAGTGCTGGGTTCATCCATAAACATTAGACCGTACATTAGCAGATGGATGCAAATGTAAAGTTGTGTATATATAGCAGTGACATTGTTTTGCGTTTGTCAAGGCCAAAGTGCAACACAAACGAAAACGTCTTAAGGGCAAAATAAAATTAAAATAAAAAATAAAAACATAGTCCACTTAATTGACTGGCGGTTCCTAATCAGATCTTCTGTGTTTACTCTGTATTATTTTTAGAAATGTATAATCCCCTCAGATTAGAATTAGAATTAATGTTTGCTTGTTTAACACACTATCTGCAGACGACTTCTGACAACAGTGGGTGATTCTGCTCTGCTCATGTCACTGTATCTCACATACAGCATACACTTGATTGCATTAATTTTTTTTTTTTTTTTCAAAAAATTAATGAGGTCATGTTGCCCGCTTTACTGCTGCTCCCGGTGTCCAGACAGGTGTATCCTGTGTGGATTTACTCCAGTCTGGTTCTTCTCATCCCAGTCCCTGCTGGTGACAGGTTTCCTCAGATACAACCCTCTAATCATCCTCCAGGGCCTCACCTGTGTCACAACATTTCTGCTCCTGCAGAAGGCTTGGCTCAGGGGTCCAGCTGGATCAGCTGCCCCTCATTGTTTCAGCTACCAAACTGCCATGGCACTGGACATGACCCATTTCTGCTACTTTTATAATATAGTCCATGTCAGGCACTGTCACAGTGACCAGTTTGTTGAAGCTGCTGGGCAGTATCAGCATCATGATATGGATCTTTTTTTCACTGATAGCAATAACTAAATAAAACTGAAATGATGATTGATATTGTCATTTTTATTTAAGAAGATATTTCCATATGACCTTGTGATTATTTTGTCCCGTGGTAAAGAGATGCTGAGATGTCGGTCTGAGCGGAATAAAAATAGCAGTTCTGCCTCTTTCTGACAGTTATTTATTTATTTTGTTTGGTTATAATGAGCTTACATGTCGGAGGAGACAAAGGCCAAATGAATAAAGCAAACTTTTTTGATTTTTATCAAAGTCTGTCTTTTCTCAGCCTTTTTTCCATCCTTGGCAATGTACTGCACTTCTGAAATATTTGAATAAAATACTGTGTCTTATTTTAGCATCTAGTGGCGCTTTGGCCCAGAGGCAATGTCTCTGTCATTGGTGTGGAACCCCAGGATTCACCTCCTGGGCAAGATTGAATCCCGGTGTGGGCGGTTGGTGCCTTCCAGTGGACTCACCACCCGCAGGAAGGTTTAGGTACGGTGCAATGTGATTTGGGCGGATGAAAATGGATGGATGGATTTTAGCATCTGTTCTAGTTTACTTCTCACTGTAAAGCTTATTTAACTTTTAAAACAATTTGTCTATTTGAAACTGGAAGACCGGTAGTGCCCAAAGTGAGGAGCCAGGGCCTGAGGGGTACACTCAGTTTCCACTGTGGGGAAAAGGGCACTGACTTGTGTTTTTAAGAAAAGTGTTCAAAAGGATAGGAATATAATGGGAGTTTAATCAGAGGAAGTTTTGTTTAGAAAAAACAACTTTTTACATGTATTACAAATTGCAGCAACTTTGTCATTCTTCAACACTGTGGGAAAGAAATCTTTGAATACTGTATTGTTGTATTTGCTCAGGTTTGCTGTTATCTCATATGCTAATGGCTGTGCCTAGAAAATCAGTTTTACCAAAGGTAAAGCAACTACTGTCACTGAGACACACTGGTTGGATGTTCACACTGCTAATATTAAACTGTTATTCTTCTGAGCAGCGACAGTGAGGTGCAGCCTCTCTGAGGTCGAGGGCGACGTCCGTTCCTGTGGGTATACCATGCACTCAGGCTCATATCTTCACAGCCCTGGATGGAGGTGTGGAAGCTTTTAGCACATTGTCAAGAGGCTAATGCATTCCTGATATGTCTTCTCACCTTTGTTTCAAGGACAGCGCAAATTTATTTTAGCAGCATATAAGAGCTGACCGTTCAATATGCTTTGAAGAGACATTGAACTCCAACAAATATCTAGATATACGATACAGTAGAGAGGGTAACATGAAATAGATCCAAAATATAAAAAAGCCATCCACGTGGTTATGGGTGACATGTACTATGGTTTGACATTGCATCCTTAGCTTTTAGCTAACACAATGCAGATGTTTTAGCTATATAGGTTTCACTGAAAAAAAACAAAATGTTTTTTTTCTTACTTAACTGTATGTTTGATTGCACAGGAAATGAAGGTTTTCATTGGTTTTCCCAGCATTGGCATTCCAGGCCTCATTTTGAACACAAAAAAATAAAATAAGTAAATGGCATCATCGACATATAGAATGTAAGCCGGACTGGCCAGCCTATAGTCCAGTTATATTTTTACTAAAAAGGCTGCAAACTGCCAATTTGCACCATAGTTGCGTAAATTATTTCCCTAAATTCCCAATTGACTAAAGTGTGGCTTAACTGCTTTTTTTAAAAACTTTTTACCTAAGTTGATATCAAGAAAAAAAATCATTACAACAAGTACCACTGGTCTGCACTTATTTTTAATCTGTATAGCTTGGGATTTTATTGCATTTGTAAATGGCAGGGTATTAATACATATAATTAATAAAATTAATACAGATAAAAAATATATTTTTATAAATATAATATTATAGTTGTACATTTTATACCTGCTTTCTGACGATGGATACGTGTCTGTACTTACATATGTGAGTACATTAAGGTACATTTACTTATAAATGTCTGATAGACTGCAGGAAACGAACCCTGCACGGACCACACAAAAGCAAACAGACTGCAGAGTCAGTTTGTTTGCTTCTCTTTGTTTGCAAAAGCCGCAAACTGTAAATAAAGTTGCTGCCGGCGTTTGAACATAATGCTGTGTTGCACCATTTGTTCTGTGTTTTCATTATTATTCAAATCCCAAAAAGCTCTGCTGAATGGTGACCACAAATCCAGCTTAGACTAAATTGGTTCAGGATGATGTGAAAACACAACATAGTTATTTTCATTAAAGCTTATGGTGGTCCTTTAAAAAAAATAATAATTAAAAAGACAGGTACAAAACACAATCTCTTTACTCTGTCAGTTTTTCACAACTCCCCGAAGCCGTTAAAGACAATAGGAGCAGCATTAATTAGACTGTTTAATTGCCTCCTCTCATCCCCAGATGGGCATTACAGCAGCTGCCTCCATCCAGTCAGCCCACATTTATTGATTATAGTAGTGATACATTCCTGTATTCCCCTGAAACCAAAGGCAATTATTCTGTGTAAACCACATCCAGCTGCATGCCTTTCACTTGTAAATGGTTCTTTCCGAACACGCAGTCAAGCTGCGGAGCTCTTGTCTGATATTTCCCAGAAGATTCCTGTTGTATTTTCTCTTTTCCACACTTTGCAAACAGCTCTGAGGAGGGGTGGGGGTGGGGGTGGGGGGGCAGTGTAAAAAACCAATAGGGAAAATATGAATATGGATTACCAACATGGTTTTTACAGCATAACTTACTGTTTTCATATGCAGCATATTAATAACCGTCCCCCAGCTTGAACGCAAACATTTTTAGTAGCTCATTAGTTTTTATGTTATGCAGAACTCAGGTTTCAAGACTGTTTTACAGTGAAGACGTTCAGGAAAAGCAGGTTTTAAGACACTTTGACCCATTTTCTTCCTTCACTCCCCCGTGACATTAAACCAACTATTTGCACATCAAACACTGACATTGGGTTAAAGTTACTTTCAATGTCGACATTTCAATTTTAAATGAAACCATGTTTTAGTTATAAACTAGAGGAAGGTTATTTCTATAAAGCACTGATTTAAAACACACTGGTTAAAGTTTTTCTCTGTTAGACTTAGTTACTGATCAATGTTAAGTAGATACAGAGAGATGTTTGTACAATGTCTGTGTTTGTTACAAGCATACTTGTTACGATGCACACTCCAGTGTAGAAATGCAGCTCCAATAATTTAATTTCCGACTGATTAAGTGGTTATTTGAACAGGAAAACAATTTTAAGGACATATCTGTAAAAATAAACTATATTTATATATACTATATTGTTTGTGGCGTGATCTGTGTGAAATACATCAACAGAAATTAATTAAACAAAGTTATGATTCAGAACGGTGTACCATTCGTCGTCGTGGGGGGGTTGTTGAGCAGTTCAGCTATAACTATAGCAAGAAGACAACAACAGAAGAGCAGTGACAGAAATGGCTGGAGCAGGAAGAAGAATCCTATCTCCATTGCTCCGCTGTAGTTAATATCAGCATCGCCATATTTGTTATTGTCTGAGAAAAATACGTCGACTCGGAAATGAACTCTGAGCACATAAACCATGCCAATAGTCGCGTCGAGTTATGTAAGTAAATTAGGCTTAAGTCGCAAATGAACTTGTCTTATTAATGGAGTTCATATTTTCTTAACGTTTATTTTCATGCAGTTGAAAAATACACACTAAGAAGGATGCACGTTCAAGTAACCAATCGTTATGATTTGGCTGTGCTGTCAGACATTACACTTCCTGTATAGATCACCGGCAGATCAGCATTAACGACGTGTTCCTGCGGTGTAAATACAGTGTACAGCTCTGCTGCATTATTGATCCCTGACAATAAAGCCCACTCCTGCTGACCCACTCAGCCTCCGATAGACAGGCCTGCAGAAACCGTCCTAATTAGTCACTCTTTGTATGACCTGCTCTGCTTATCAGAGCACAGGGACTGATTTAGTACGTGTTAAATACACACAGAAGGACCCGTGTGTTTGAGAGTGTGCGTCTGTGATGTAGAGTTGGTTTTTATTTTAACCTTAGGCAATTAACGATTATTTTAGAATGCAGGAGGAAATACAAGAAACTGCGAAAAAAAAAAAAAAATCTCCATAGGAGTTTGGGTCGAGCCGTTTTGGAAAATAAGAGGATTTAAGAAGAAATGTGTGAAAGTTTTCATAATAATCAACGCTTTAAAGAATGCAGTCACCAGTTTTAATCTTCATCCGGTGAGATAAAGGTTCCATTATCTTATATTCTCTCTCTGCTACAGAAAAAAGAAGAGAGCATAAGGTACTCTCATCTGTGCCATCTTGTGGTTGTTATACGTGACAACACAAACCTAAAAAAGTCCGCTCAAAAACAGCGTCAAGGATGGTATTTGACCGCTGTATAAATTCTATTGGCTATGAATAATACGTGAAGAAACACTGTTACAGCTGGTGGAGTTGGTTTATTTTACTTTTGATGCACACTTTTATATAATTTGGCATGCAGCTCAGCAAATCAGGCAGAAATCACTGACAAACCTGGGCAGGAATTTAAAATCAATAGCGTCATAAAAATGTATTGATACTATTTTCTGAGATGAATGACATAATTGAAGATGGTGTCTGAAAGGGAACGTAACCCGCCACCACCTCCTCTAGGCTCATTTCATCTTCACAATTAAAGCACTGTAAAAATATAAACAAATCGAATTTTAATTTAATAAAACCATGGAAAACTGTGATCATTAGGGAAATCAGTGGTAATTACTGACTATTCTGTATATTACAATAACTCATGGCCCTTGCCAAAAATTCTCACTCTTACTAAAGCATCAAATAAAACATTAAATCAAGTTAAAAAAAATACCCAGATAAATACTAATCTTCGACAGTTATTTAGTACTTATCTTTAAATGTCTATATGTTGTTGCATTGGCAAAATGTAATGACTCAAATAAATGTAGTGACATTTGACGCATTTAGTTAATTTGTAAGGTCTAAATGTAGACACTAGGGGGCAGTAAAAGCACAATAATAACTTCATATTGTTCGGTTTATTTATTTATTAGTTCTGTTTTTTATATAAAGTTCAGAACTGACTTCAATGATTTGTTTGCTAATGTATTTTTTTTCTTTATGTCATGCTAATTTCCTGTGACAATAACATCAACTGCGATGCTTACATACAGTACCTCATTTAAGCTGTATTTTGATAGATGAAGTCAGATGAACACAGAGTTTGTAGTTGTACAGATATATATATATATAATGTAATATATATATATATATAATGTTCTGTATATTTCCAGGAGGTAGACTGTGTCTTCCAAGGAAACCAACTTTCTTAAAGTCAATAAATTACACTGAAAAACAGCAGGTGGCATTAAAAAAAAAGAGTGCATTGTTATGTGCATGACATATTATCAGTTGCTGGCTCCACACATTTGTCTGTAGCCTGAAGGGTAGAAAACAGAGAGGGTGGTGCAGCAGCAGTGTTGAGATGATGTATGCCTGGTCATGACTGACCTACAAATTAAACTCTAATGGTGAGATAATTAAGATTTCTAGATGGATAACATGGACAGAACAAGTTGACATAATCTATGTATCGTATACCAGTCATTAAAAATGAAAACATCCTGCGCTCTGGGCTGCTGTTGCTAATATATTAGCTGAATAATGTCGCAGATGTTTTTCTGTAGTAGCATATTTCTCAGTAGCCACCATAGGAAGGTTAGCTCTTAATGTCAACTCTGTGTTAATTCTTCACGCCTTCCATGGGTGTGAGGTACTGTGGAGGAGGGGTGCCACTTTATTAGACAATTTCTTCTTCTTCTTCTTTTGCAAATGTTTAAATAGCACATTCCAGATACAGTACCCGAACCTGCTTTTACTATCAGTGTTAAAAAAACAGTCAGTTGAAATGAAACTCACCACTAGGAGTCGTTTATTTATTTTTTATTTTTTACACAGTAGCTTCAATCAGTGACAGTTTAATCGTCCAGCTGGGTTAATGGTTACACCAATAAGAGCCAACACTGCATTTTCTATTATAATAAACGATGATCTAAAAATAGACCCAAATATTGACTTTGATTAAAGCAGCTGAACCAACACGTCACATGTTATTGTTTGGTCGGCGATGGTGAATAGAACGGAACCATGAAGGAAGTTCCCAATGTTTATACTTACTGTACAACCACAGCAAAGACTGGGCTATTTATAACTTTACTTACTACACATCCTGTGTGTTATTTAGTGTGACCACAGGAGGCAGTATACTATGATAATACTTGGTATAGCGTTTATCTAACTTGTTTATTTCACTTTGTAATACAATATATTTCATATTTTGTAAAATGGCCCAAGTGGATTCCAGCTAATTGGTGGATTGGCTAATTTTTGAACATGTATGTGTCGGGACAGTGTTTTATTGTTTTAGATCAGGATGTCTAGGGTAGTGGAAGCTACTTTTTTTTCCTCTATTGAATCCAAATCTACGACGTAGAGCCCAATGGTCAGTCATGAGACATAAGCTAGACTGAATTTATTAGAAAGGTCAAGGATTACTCTCTCAGGATAAATGGACATGACATGACCCCCACTCTACGTGATATCAGGTTCCTAATGTCATGTCAGCGCGACTGAAACGTCATCCCGAAACTGCGGCCGTGACATGACAGAAGCGATGCTGTTAAAGTCAACAGCTACTTGACACCAGAGGCTTCTTCTCTGCATGATTATGCAACCGCTATTATCCAGTCACATCACCTGGAAAATTAGAGGTAGAGAAAATATGCAATCATTTTTATTGTTTTCATAATAAATCAGCAGTAGAGGGAATCCTGTGGGATTTGTACACCTGCATGAGTGTTTCATTATTTCATGGTGTTCCAGTAAAGCAAAACTTCATACAAATCTTTTTTTCACTTTGGGAACCACTGACAAACAATGCTTTACACTACCCTTAAAAAAGACGTTCTGGTTGATTTCGGGGTCTTTCAGGTTTCAACAGTGGTCAAAGAAGAGCCCTTCAGCCCAAGGTTTGGTCTTCACCCTTTACACTGAGGTTTCAAAGCTCTGAAATGTAATGTAACTGCAGACAGTGATGGCAGATGGCGCTAATTGGCAGTTTATTGTCACTAATGTGGCTCCATGGCATAGGGAGGAAACTGCTGCTGAATGTCCATGACCTTATAACCCTTAGGCCAACCATCAAACCCATGTTAAAAAATAAGCCATACAAATTAAAAAAGTTAGCATGTCTGCATTAACAGAACACTCAAACACAAAAACTTTCACGTTCAACACTCAAATAGTCTGTGTGAGTAATGTTACTGCGGCTGACATTGACTCATGATTAATATTGGTTTGACAAAGAAATTCAAAATGAATCGACGTCTGAGGGATGGAGTGTTGACGCGGTGAAAAGGCCTTGAGAGGAATTCCTATTAGTCACTGAGAGAAACTCAAAGGCAAACACATCAGACCAGTAGCTTTCAAACCGCCAAGGTCACACATCCCTGATCATCTACGTGGGCGAACATTTCTCATCACTTCCTCTTCGTGTACCACTCTTTCTGTTTGAACAGGGCTTTGAATAATGTACAGTGCAGTAGCTAACAGAGCTGAACGACCGGAAGAGGATGAAAAAGGTGTTTCCCTTCTGTATCAACAACAGGTACGGCAGCATCACGACAGTCTTCTGTACAGTCCAGTAAATGACTGTCCAATGTAGTTTTAATAAAGTAAAACTACATTGGAAGCAACTCTACATCCAACACGCCTGACCTGACTTAGATGACTTGGATTGATTTGACTTGGTTTTACTTGACCTGGTTAAGCGCAACATGACTTGGTTTAACTTGACTTTGTTCAATGCAACTTGACTTGATTTGACTAGACATAACTCTGTTTGATTTGGCTTGGTTTGACTTGGTTTTACTTTACAAGATTTAACTAGATTTGACTAGAGTTCACTTGGTCCAACTAGACTTGACTTGGTTTGACTTGACCATCTTATCCCTAACTTCTTCTACGCTCTTTTGCTGTAGCAGTAGTCAGATCCCAATGCTTCTGCAGCTCAGAGAAAATCTGTCTGAAAGAGTCTCCACTCTTTCACACTAAAGTTTTTTTTTTTCTCAGTGTTCTTAGTATGTTGCTGATTATTTATGAGTCATAAGTTCAGTCCCTGCTTATGCACATACTGTGAATATGCATGAAAATATGTCTGCTGCCAGTGTATAAGTCATGTTCCTTAAACCTTCATTATTGTTAACAGCAGTTTTTCTGTATTTTGCCTCAGGACTGAATCCAACAGTTTAAATTATGAAATCACTCCACACATTCTATTGTTTGGAGCAGAAACTGAGGAGAAAAAAGACTAAAGAGAGACTTGGAGCATGTGTGTGTTGAGAGAGTGTGTTTATGCAACGTTGTTTCTCCTTCAGTTACAAGTATTATCTCTCCATGGCAGCGCTGCCTCCTCCACTACCCCCCCCCCCCCCCCCCCCCCCCCCCCCCCCTCCCCGCACACTCGGCTCTTCACAGATATGCTCCTCTAGAGATTGCAATAATACAAACCGTAATGTGTTTTTCAGCTCCCTTATGTTGAGACCCTTGACAAAAACACTGACGGGAGTCTTGAATGTTTTTTCAGAATAATAATTCAAGACGCAAATTGTGTAGGTAGTCACTGTGTGTGTGTGTGTGTGTGTGTGTGTGTGTGCACAAATGAAAAGAGGCTGCCACAGTATGTTAGCAGGTGTGTGACATAACACACTGTAGTATGGACACACACTCTTCTGACTTAAACAAGTCAGAATCAACAGTTTAACAGTTTTAAAATCATAACTGATTATTATATCAGTGTCTCAAATGTATAATAATAATAAAACAACAATAATAATTATTATTATATATTATTTTTTAATATTTCTAATGGCTTTTACAAGTCAGATATGAATTCAGCTTCCAGTCCCATCAAGCCCCTTCGTGTGAAGATCCACGGACCCCACTGCACTGTCTACATCAAACTCTTTGTAACTCCTGGCTATATTGTGTCGCATTTATAGTCTGCTGTAAAACAGACGTTCAACGGCTCCTCCTGGCTGTAAAACAGACGTTCAACGGCTCCTGTTGTTCTTCATTTTCCATCACAAGACAGTGATCGACTGTCAGTGAACTTCCAGATCCACGGCTCGATTCACAGAAGGTCAAAGAACAATGAGTGAAAAATATTTGCCCTCACACAACAGAAAAGACAATTTCTACTTGTGGAATTGGTGTGCAATACCAAGTCTGACCACTGTTGTTCTTCATTTCCCATCACAAGACAGTGATCGACTGTCAGTGAACTTCCAGATCCACGGCTCGATTCACAGAAGGTCAAAGAACAATGAGTGAAAAATATTTGCCCTCACACAACAGAAAAGACAATTTCTACTTGTGGAATTGGTGTGCAATACCAAGTCTGACCACAAATTCTGAGCATTAGCCTGGTAACCTTTACAGTATTTATCTTTTTGTTATCAGTAGATGATAAAATGAAGACACTTTTTGAACATCACTGCTGAGTGACACGTAGCCCACCTCACAGATGTGCAGGGGCTGCCCTTGGAGATTCCTCTGTACAAACAAGATGAGTCAAATCCTGATCCCACCCCTCCTTCCATCCGCCGTGCTGCCTCCCCCCTTCCACCCCCACACATTTTCACACCAATGAGCATGCCGCCTGTAGCTCCCACTCACTGGCATCAGCAACAGCAGACAACCTTCAATGCTGTGCAGATTCATAAAAACAGAGTGTGTGTAGACGGAGACGGCATTTGTGCCAAATAAAACGACTGTCATCAAAAGGAGGAAGACCAAGAGTCCAGCTTCATCTGCATCCTGCAGACCTAAGGTACAGATTCATGTTCATTCCCTGAATGACGGCCTGTTTTGTAACTTTGCTGTGGACACAGAACAGCAGGCGTTGTGTGTCAGTGTCTCTGTCAGTGTCTGTGGTTTGATGGGGTGATCGTTACTGCAGTTTAACATGGAAGGGTTTTATTACTGACAGTGTTGTGATATACTGTATGTACTGTACATATACAAGAAGGTTTCCATCCTGCTGATAGATTTTTTTCATGTCTGCCTGTATCAATCAGGATTATTCACTGTTTGCACAAATACATTTCACACTCAGCTCAGAAAGACAGAAGCATCAACAGAGTTACTGCAACTGGAGTTCTTTGAAGGCCGCTTCCTGTAGCCAATCCTCTAGTGTGCAACATCATGAAACTCCAACAGAGCAGGTGTCAGAGTTCCAGACACTGGCCTGCAAGACTTTTACTGGATTTTTTTCTTTTATATTTCTCTGATATTTCCTCTGGCGAAGTAGTGACAGGATAGTGGAGCAGTTCCTGTTGTTGTTGTAAAACTCAGCCTAAGCTAAGCTAATGTTTATACAATTGCAACTCTTTTCTGATAATATTAAGATGAACATTTTGACTTTAACTTCCTAATTTTAAAGTTAAAGTAGAGTTAAAACTACAGCTTTAAAGAATGCATGTATTATATAGCAGTAAATCAAAATGTCCACGCTTGGTTCTATCCCTCAGAAATCTTAACTCTGTCTCTAAAGCTTCAAGTTGAATTCCACTCTAAACTCTAAACTTTCAGCCAACATGTGAAAAAAATAAATGTTAAATACCAATTACATTGATAGTTTTTAAACGGCAGTCTGTGGTCAGACATCACCGAAAGTGGACGTCAACCATCTGGCTTTAAATGGTGACAAAAAACACCGCAATTATAGAGTACAGTAAATAGAAGAGTGGAAGGAAGTGCATAAACTGGAGCAACTCATTTTCTAATCTCTCTTATGCAAGACAATCTGACGATGTGACAGGCCTCAGGATGGACACCACTGTCTGTCCCTCCACCAAAGTCATTATATAAACAGTTGAAGGTTAGCGGTGAGCAGTGATAGCAATGTACTTTTTGTAAAACAAATACAAGCAAAGGTGTGAGAGAGATAATACGATCCGACATTGACACGGCCACAACAAAAGGAGCATCACGTCTCATCGAGTTCCAGTGGAGCCACCAGTGTATGACACACTGTAACTGTAACTCAAAGCTTGACGTTCTCCTCCACTGGGTCACCTCATCATTCTGAACTGTCCTGACACGTTTGTGCTTTTAATAGCTCAGCCCAGACTGTGACAGAGCAGATGTACATGAGCTGTATCTGACATATAATCCCTGTGAGTGAAAAAAACCCACGAAACGACTTTAGAGTTTAAGATGTTAGCATTAGAAAAAAATACAATAAAATCACAAGGTCACATAATTTCATCTCCAAAAACCTTTAGTCTGTTTTGGTTCCACCGTTCTCTGCAGACGTTGTTTACGTTCTGTGAAAACCACAGACAGATCTGCGCCCGCAGAACTGACTTGCATGAAAGGATTAAGACATTAATCAAACCCGAAGTACGAGGACAACGTTATCAACATGCTTTGACAGAAAAATACACTCTGGTCATGTAAGGCTTCGCCGTTCCTTTTTTATTTATTATTATTCTCTTCAGGATTAAATTATAATCTGCAGAATGGTCTCTGGATGTAGATTTAGTTGATAGAAAATAGATAGATGGAGGAACCATCAGTGCAGCGGGGGCGGAGGGGGGGGGGGGCGACACCAATCTAACCACATGAATGCTCCTCAGTGATGAGATAGTGGATGAGAATAACATCAGGAATCTGATAATAAACAGCTTAAAGCCAGGTTGACAGTGGAAGTGATAACTGAGGTCGGGTCTTATCACTGGAGGGAGGCTCAGGTTCGTACTGTCGTATCGACCTGCACGACTATAAGGACAAGTGTCATAAAAAAAACAAAAAAACTTTTGTCTTGGGCTAGTTATGTATGGGATAAACGTGTCAACCCACGTGTCATGTCAAGTCTATGACAAATTCTGTCAAAAAAATTAGATCATGAATTTCTAATGTAAAATGCTTTGTTGCATCTATTCTTGATGTCAGAGATCTAAATTTTCTACATTAGCATCAAACATGGACACAGGGTAATCTCTGCTGATGATGTAAGGTGTAATTTCTAGTCTTCCACAGGTTTTGCTGCATGTTTACTAATTGCACTGAAAATAACCGCAGAGAAGTGTGATTTTAAAGTCTGTGCCAGACCTGCAATTTTCTCTAATAGTGTCTGAGTCCTGTTGTGCGACTTCCAGCCGAGGCTCTATATTTACTACACAACTGTTACACAACAGAAAATGAACCTGTTTAATGGTGGACTGTGAAGTTAAAGCAGAATTGTGCTGCAAGAGAAATAAATATATGCAACAAAGAGATAAAAAAAATTTAGGTTTGAGAAGCTTTGCTAGGTTGTTTAGCATGCAATTTTGTTTTGTTCGAAATACAATTTTATCAAGTTTTTTTATAAACAAAATGAGCTACAGACAAATTATAACCAAACACAATGATCCTTTAACGATCTTAAATACCATTAACAACTCATGTCTCTCAACTTGAACCCAAATCTGTTAATTTGCAGCGAGATCTTAGAAGAAGCCAGTTTGTCAAACAGCTTAATAGCAACAATTCTCTTCTCGAGTTATGGTCGCAGCAGAAGCTGCAGCAGACACCGACGTCCTTGAAACCTTCCAGGGCCAAGACACAAAAATAAGAGCCCAAATTAAACCTGAATTTTCCCTCCGCTGATGCCACTGATGGTCAGTCATCAGATGGTCTGACACCTTATTTGCGGAAGTTTGTCTTCTGCTCCCATGCCAGCTGCCAAGTAGAAAGTTGCACAAGAACACATGTGATGAAGTGACTCGGTCCTGGATTTGTTCAGATGAGCTGTGAAAAGGAGAGGGAACCAAACTGAGACAGGAAGTTCCTGACAGTCTGGATGTCTCGTCATCCGAGTCCCGGTGCATAACAACCAGGCTGGAGACTGTTGGAGACTGGAAACTGTCAGAGTGAACGTCCATCTGCCAGTGAATCAACCCTGTGTGGAAATAAAGCAACCATTTTCCTTCAATTTAAGACATTTATAAATATGTAACAATATTTGGAATATTTTAAAGATGCATTTTTGACACAACATATTTTTTAAGTGAACAGAAATCTGTTTGGAATATTTGGATGATTCATTAAAATATAATCATAGTCATATAATAAAATGGAAAGTTTCTGTCACGTGGTCAACATGCAAACAATTGCTCACAAACCATCATTTCTGTGCAGGGTCTTTTTTTTTTTTTTTGGTTCATCGAGCAAACAGCTGAGCTATAATCATGGAGGTAGGAGAATAGGGAATCGAACACCTTTTTTAAGTGTGATGAAGCTTCTCAAGCACCTCTCTGAAATCACCACCTGGTAATTAGTTTATGGTTCTCACCTGTGTCGTGTGTGTTGCTCGTCTCGTTGGTCTGATTGGTCACACCTGGTGCCCTGGGTATTTGAACCACGCTGTCCGTGTTGGGTCATTGCTTATTTGTTCCGACTGCTGTCAAATCTGTGGCATTGCGGTCTTTATGTGGCTTAGTTGGTTAAAGTGCCTGTTTAGTAAACAGGACATCCTGGGTTCTAATCCCAGCAGTGCCTTTTCTGCAAGGTCTGTCGTCAGGCTTACTTACTATTTGAGATTTTTTTATTTTCATAGTGTAGTAGTTAGTACGCCTGCCTCGGAAGCAGAGAGTCCTGGGTTTAATTCCCAGAGGAACCACATGCTTTGCGCCTGCCAGGTGCAGCAGATCTGCTGTTAACATAAGAATATCCCAAATAAGGGATCAATAAAGTTCAAATTATTATTATTTTTATTTTGATTATTATTAGTTCTGTTCTGTGTTTTTTTCCCACTGGCATCGTTCAGTCCCGTCTCTCTGTTCTGTCGCTTCATCCCTGCCTGCTCAGGCAGAACCTGGGTCATTGCTCCAAGCTTCAGATCAGTCACCAGCAGAACCACTGCAGGAATGAACACTCATATATTAACCTCGATGTATAACCACATTCTCTGTTGATCTATATTTAATATGGAAGAAAAAAAATCCTGTGTGCCCATCAATCATTTTTTCATTGTAACACAAAACCTGTTTCATAACCGCTCTGCAGCTAGTCAGCTATCACCACACAGAGCTGTGGGGCTGCGGGGGGTCTCATGTCAGAGTCTGGAAAGTAGGGCACGGAGGAGAAATAAGAATACCTGCATTGCACCAAATTAGGTAACTGTTTTAATGAACATTATTACTTCCTGACCCCGCCGAGCATCATCGGCAGTCCAGCAGATGTGTCTGATACTTTCATAATGAGGTGTATTCGTGTGTGTGTGTGTGTGTGTGTGGCTTCAGAGTGCTGTTGCTGTTTTTAGCCTTGTTCCTCCAGGAACCAGCCTTGCTGCATGGCTGAATAGAACATGCACTGCTTCCCCCCCGACTACATGGATTTGTCAGAGTTTTTATAAATAGCTCAGCGGCAGCACGTGTTTGTTCCACGCTACCGACAGAGAATTTGGTTCCGGCCGCCTGAGAAACACATAACTGTTGAACCTGAAGTGGAACGAAGGGAGAAGGACGGCCGAGAGCTGGAAGTCACTGAGATGATGTTTGTTAACAGTGTTGATCTGATCAGATTGACAAATCTGTAGTTCACGTTGGTATAACGTTAAATATATGTTCACATATATCTCAGTGTCAGGGGAATAACTCTTACACATTTTCTCTCAGATGTTCCATTGGTTTGTGGTTAACACAATATACAGTAAGTACAAATATCACATCGTGTTCCATTGGTTTGTGGTTAACACTCGACCTGTTCTTCCAGTTCACAGCAGACCTTCTAGCTGCATAACATCTGCTACATAATGTGTGTGTTTCTGGGACAGACGAGGCCAAGTGTACTGTGTACACGAAGCTGTAGTGCAAGGGTCACCAACAACTGTGTTTGTCGGAGGACCAGAACTTTTCTGGACAGACACTTTGGGGGCCAGGCAATGAAATAAATCAAACAAATTAAATGAAATGTTTATTGTGGAATCCAGTCACGGATTGGCTGGTTCGGCGGCCCAGATTCCCTCTGCTGTAGGCTGAGGTTTACTCACTCACCACACAAAAAAATACCATCAAAAACCTAAAGTTCTGATGGGGAGTTTGCAGTTTTGTCTTCAGTCGTCCCTTTGTTAATGTAATGTATTTGATTGAATTCACCTGTCACAGTCGTCAGGAAAAATAAAGCGTTTTATAATAATCAACCAAATAATCCATGTCCAGCTTTAGTCAATGAAATTTCAAATAAATACTCTCACACTTCTGTGATCTAACGCTTCACATGCTTATTTTGAAGTTGAGTTATCTCCTGTGAACATGGTGGGAGGGTCACTAAACAGTAGCACTGCTGCTTTTAGTGGAGTTCTGTTTTTAACAATTCAAAAATAATGTTTTCGGTTTTTATTTAGCAGCAAGAAAATATACAGTAAGTACAAATATCACATCCTCCCCGTCGGTGATTTTATTGTCAAACCTTTCCAGAGAAACCATTTCATTTTCAGTGTGCTCGCTGTGCTGCTTCTCTGAGTAATACTCTCAACATTTTTGCATTAAAATAGAAACCTGAAGTTCTTACCTGACACTCTTGGTATAATAATAAATCCTCTGGGGAACTTCTAAAATAAGAACATTCCAGATCAGATCGTTTTTGTCACAAAAATGTATTTTCATTTTTTGAAATGTTCAAACTTTTGGGAATCTGACAACAGGGAACTTTATTTCTACTTTTAGTGTCAATATGCTCCCCCTGCAGGAATGTTGTTAACAAATACTCTGTTTAGACTCCAAGTCCATATTGTTACTTTGTATAGATATATATTTTTAAAAATCACAGTTTATTTCTTGTGACCTGAGTCTGGAGAGTGACAATAAAAACTATTGACAACTTGCATGTCAAATCCAAGTGGTTGCATTTTCTTATTTTCTGCCCAAAATCAGAAAGGTTTTTTCCAGGATATTTCCATGGACTCACAAATAAAGCAAGAGGCGCTAACGGCTGTTTCCTAGAAATATTACAGTACACAAAAATATGAGCACAAGTGACCTATTAGCAGGAATTCAACCAAAGAGAATGTACATTTCAGAGTCATACCTCCTTTTAAAGAGGTATGACGTCTGTGTCTGACCACTAGGGATGTAATGATGCATCTTGAATCAGTTAAAAATCGATACAAATGCTGGAAAATTTGCACAATATTTCGGTTGAAATAAAAAAAAATCACACTTCATTAGGTTTACTGCATTATCTCTAAAAGTCACTGGTCATACCATGTCATCACATAATTCAGTACAGTAGGGGGCATTATGTGCCTAAAAACAAAAACTGCTAGTCCACCACTTTCCAGTAATGATTTTCTCAAAACACATTTGGTTTCACAGAATCTCTGGGGTTTTTTTGGTCATATTTACAACTGAGTTCCATCTGCAGTAATTCATGCCAGAGGCAGAACACAGATAAACAGTACACAGTAGTGTTCTCTACATAACAGACTGAACTGCCTTTGCTGCCAGCCTGGTATTTGGTTCACAGAAATAAGCTCCTATTGTAAAAGTCATTAGAATTCAGCTCTGTTTCTATTCTTGGAGGTACAATTAGTTATTTATTTTAAATGTTTTTTAAGCTCCTATGAACCTCACAGGATGACTTGGTCCCTGTGCCTTAAGTTTGACACATTTCAAGCGTTTAAAGCTCTCCTCTGTGTAAGGCGGAACAGAAGGTAAATCGACATATACACTGCATATGAAGCTCCACCTGTCATCTACAGCCAGTCCAGGGCTGGACAGTCTGCAGACCTTATCTATGACGTGTCCAAAAAACACAAAGAACATCTTCATTAAAAGCAAGTGCGGGCCGGCCAGACTAACCAAACCTAGCTCATGGTGTTAGCCACCTTAGCAACAGTGACAACACGATGTTCTGGATTAGAAGCTCATAGTCGTTCCAGGTTTTCCAACCTCTGCAGGTTCTGACAGTCCGACTATCAACTGTTTCTGTGTCTGTTATAAGACTGTTTATTTTTTCCAATGTGAAAAAAATATTTTCACCACTGACTGAGTCATTACCTGTCTGCACTGCACAGAGGGAACACATCCTGTCTTTTAAAGCTGGAGCTCATTGAAAAAAAAAATGTTTTTTTTTTCTTTAGCATCATCTGAACCATGAAGACCAGGCTAGGCTGTCTGTCCAAGCAGTCAGACTCCTACAGTGACTTCTCTGAGTTTCTCCCACCTGCACGAGAAACTACAGCCAGGTGTCTGAAGTGAGTCTGCAGCAAATTCTTTTTGTTTTATATTCAGCGTTTGAATAGTCTTCCTACTTCATCTTTAAGTTAAAAAAAAACAACAACAAAAAAAAACAATTAAATCCATGGTTTCTTGGGTTTCTCTCCGCTAGGCTGTCGACGGACGAGGTGGTCCGGTGGTCGGAGTCGTTTGATCAACTTCTGTCCCATAAATGTAAGTTTAAGTAAATTTTGTTTACTTCTGTGTGCAACAGTCCTTTCTTACATGAATTCTTTCATACATGAATGTTGTTTGTTTTTTTTTTCTTCCATCTTCATTTGGAGGTCCAATCAGTATCACCATATACAAACTCTTGAGTACTTTGTGTGTTTTTGAACCAGTGGATTGTTAAATCGTGCCACTTCATTACTTATGGGTTTAAATTTTACTGTACACTTTACTTCGATATTACATTTTCTTCTCCCGACACAAGACAGGAAGTATCACTGGGGGAGGTGAGATTCTATTGGATTTGCAGTAGATCAATGTGAAGATAAGCGAGGGGGGGACATCCAGGAAATGTGTGGGGGATACTTGGAATAACAAAGGGAAGCTGTGGAGGAGCCGGGCAATTAATAAAAAGGGGAGAGCAGCGCGGGGTATGAATCATGGAGACAGGTTAGCCTGCTAACCCTGAGGTGACTTTTTGACCTCATGCCAGAACAATATCAGATAAAATATATATTTTCTCCCCTCATCATATTATAACTAGGAATCTTATTTAAAAATCAATTGATTGTATGAAGAATGCTGGTGCCAGCAACTCATACAGTGGTTTGTTCAGATAAATAAATAAATATTACCAGGCGCTCTGTTAGGACTGTCTGTGTTTCCCTTTCCTGTCTCGTCTGCTGGGTGGAGTTAGTGTGATCACACTCACCTGTGTCTCTGTTCATTAGTCTCACTCATGTCACCTGGTGCCCTGGGTATATATACCTCTCTCCCTCCCCGTCTTTGTTCGTTGTTTTGTAGTGGTTGTGAGTGGTCTGTTCAGTTTGTGTTCTGGGTTCCTAGTAATTCAAGTTAAGAACCAAATTCCATGTCCATGATGTTGGGGGAACAGCCCGTCTGTGTTCGGTGTTTTATTCCAAAGGGACATTGTTGTTGCTCATCCGCACTGTTTGAAGAACCTGCCTGCAACCGATACTACGTTCCTGTGCGCTGTAGTTGTTGCTCACCTGTAAATAAATCACCTGCTGCACCTGGACAGAGTCTCCCTAATGCTGGATTTGGGTCCAACCTGCTTCCTGCCTTGCTCTCACGTAACGCGCTCAATAGTATTTCAATTCAGGGATGATGTATATATCAGTATTAGTAGATATCAGAATCGGAATTTAAGTGTTCAGCCAATATCAGCATTTTAGATATCAGCAAAATAATTAATATCGAACATCACTAATTATAACCGAAAAACCATCTGCTCGTTCCTGATTTATTCAGAAAATTCAAGACAGTGCTCAGAGAAAATGTCTCTGGAATCTACACTGAGAAAGAGGCAGAGTTCTTTCTTTGCCTCTTGGAAAAAAAAAACAAACTTGGAAACGGGTCGGTGCCGACCCGAACACCAGAGGAAGGTTAAATTGACCCCTTCATTAGTGAGGCGACTTACAACATACAACATCGACATACAGAAAACAGAAACATTACATAAGACAAGATAGCACCCAATGTTCCCACTATTACATCAGCTCTAATCCAATTCCAAAGAGCAGGAAGTGGTAATAACACCTGCAGACGAGAAGCGCCACTCACTCATTGCCTTAACTGGATTCTGTGTTTGCTGGGGGCCTGACCTGAGCCCACCACAGTGAGCAGTGACAGGTCTTGTAACCTTTGCACAGGAACATCGTGTGAACCCAACGAGCAGCAGCAATCTGTCCATGTACCTCACAAGTACATTTTACAAGATTGACAATATATATTTGAAGTGACAAAAAACAGGTCCACGAGGGAAAGGTGGGCAACTCAGTTCTAATCTTGACGTGTTGAATAACAGCAATCAGGGCTGTGAAAAGATTAAAGGTTTTAATCTGATTAATCCCAGGAGAGCTGTGGATTAATCGAGATTAATCCTGATTAAAGTTTCTTAAATTTGGTGGATTTTAGTCATTACTGGGCATCTTGAGCTTGGCTTGTGAAACTGTATACAGTGGACCTCCAAGCTACAGTACGAGTCTTATCCGTTCAACAACAGCATATCCACTCGTATATAGATCAAATCTTTTTTTTTTTTTGGTTTTGTTTTCAAACACGTGTTTGGTTTTTAGATGGTATTTTAAGCTTGAGGCACTTCAGTGAAATGAAAACACTTTGCCACAGTGTGTGTAAATTACAACACATGATATGTTTTAATATGGGTGAACAGATGGTGTTACAGGATAAACAGCGCGGGGCGCTCTTCTTATAGGTGAAAATGTGTAAAGAGAAATAAAATTCGATTAAGGAAAAGAAAAAGACAAAGAAGGGAGCAGGTTATGGTGGGAAGGATGTCTCACAGAATTCCAAAAGAAGGTGATTTCTGATGCAGAAATGGTGTTTTTACATAAAGGATAAAAAGAGAAAAACATTTATTATCATTAAGCTTTTCTTTTTCTCCGTAGAACTTGAAAAATCAGACTCAATTTGTATTTAACCCTGTAAAACCTGATTTGAACTTTGTCTATTTGAAAATATTTCAATAATTTGAAATTTTTGTCTATAATATAGTATTTTTAAAACATTTTTATTTTTGAATTTCTTTTAGTAAAAATGAGATAAACAGGTTTAAAAAGGTTTTATAGACAAACATAGAGCTGAAAATCCCTGAGTCTTCTACAAAACATGACATTGGAGGTGTGAACATGTGTTTCTACATGTGTGCGTATGTGTTTGTTTGTATGTGAGCATGTGTGTGTGTGTGTGTAGGGCCTTGTGCTCATTGGACGGCCTCCATGTTGTTAATTGAGTCCTCGTGAGAGCTTGTGTGTGTGTGTGTGTGTGTGTGTGTGTGTGTGTTGGATGTTGCATGTGCCCATATGGAGCAGCCCCTCTGCTTTGTACAGCTTTATTAGGTAAACAGCAGAAGTGGGAAAGCATGTCAACGTGACATGGGCCATAGAAAAACATGACCTCCCTTCGTGTTATCATCAGTGAGGAGAACATTCATTTGATCAATTATCTCCACTGATAAAGACAGAAAAACAGTTTTGTTTTTTTTGCGGGAGGGTTTTGTTATTATTGGTGATTTGTTTGTTTTCTAAATGTTCAGGCTGCTGGGAACATGGGTCTGTACACAGTGGACAACGTCCACATAAGACACAGGGACATAACATACAGCATGATTGAATTATTCTGTGCCAAATAATTAATGTGATTATCTATTGTTTTGGGTTTTTTTTTCAATTATTACTTCAACAATTTATGATTCATCTTGTTATTTTCAGGTGGTCTCGCCGCCTTCAGGACTTTTCTGAAGACGGAGTTCAGTGATGAGAACATTGAGTTTTGGATGGCCTGCGAGGAGTACAAAAAAGTCAAGAGCTGCACGAAAATGATGTCGAAGGCTAATAAGATCTTCAAAGAGTTCATTGATGTTCAAGCCCCTAGAGAGGTGTGTGTGTGTTACATGACTTTATTGGAAAGATGACATTTGATAAATAAATGCAACAATTTATTGTGGTGGTTTTTTTTTTTTTTTTTTTTTGTTCCTTTATAAGTCTGTGCACATTTCTATCCCAACAGGTCAACATTGACTACCGCACCAGAGAGAAGATCAAGCAGAGCCTGGAGGAGCCATCTTCAAGCACTCTTGATGAAGTCCAGGCTCAGGTCTACAGCCTCATGGAGAAAGACTCCTACCCACGATTCCTCAGGTCCAAGATGTACCAGGAGATAGTCAACAGGGTGCATGCACATAGTCAGCGAAGGTCCATTTGACTGGTGGGGAGTTGACACTGAGCTTTAACTGGACCTGAGCTTTGACCCTGTGATGTCATCATCATTGTCACCATCACCTAAATTTAAAACTGTGAATCTGCATGGAAGGAGTGAGATGTTTGTACACAGATTTGATTGACGCCTGCTCCATGCATGCACCCCCCGTACCCCCATGCCCCATGTCATATATGATGTGTCTCAGTTTTTATCTTTTGTGGATTTTATTGGGGAAAGAAATCCAACATGCAACAACCAAAAACCTGTTTGTAAGAATGGCGAATGCAATGACAAATATATAAGTTTAAATTAAAAAAAAAATCATTAGAATAAAAACCATCAGTGGTGAATTTATGTCTCTGGAAAACCATGTTTTTTGTGTTTAATGAATTTTAGAGATATGGTTCAGTATCAGGGTCCAGTCCTACCTCCTTCACACCTCCATTCTGTGTGACTTAAACACTGACATATGCCGGTAAAACCAGCTGTTGTGGTATTTCTCTTGATAATATACCTCCATATGAGTTACTACAGTACAGAGTACATGTTTAAGACTGTACTTTGCACTGGTGTATGTTAACGTCAGTACATCTATGCTATAAGCTCTCTCCACATTTGCACTGCTTTCTAACAAAAAGCTGATTTTTTTTTAAATATAGGCAAATGTTTACAACTGTGTGCATGTCTACTGTTTGAATTTGAAAGAAAAAAAAACAAAATCCTGTATTGTATGTTTCATAACTCACATGCATATATAAAATATCCCCTCCTATATTTTGCAAATAAAATCTATCCCTAAATTAATTGTTATCCTCTACTTGACTTCTTATCATTAAATCTATAAAATGCATTCATCCCTGGATTTGGGGAAATGTTGGCCTTAATTCCATTCAAAGCTTCAACTGTTTTCACGTAAATCTTTCATGATGTAGATTTGTGGGGAAAAAAATAGTTGTCTGTCCTATTTTTTCCAAAAACTGAACGAGGCTAACACATTGATCTCCAGGAGTTTGTTCAATAATTAAAACTATAATAGACATAAAATTGTCTTTTACAGTAAAATAAAATGTATTCTATAATGGGTGTCAAAGTTGAATTAAGAGTAAAACCAAAAACAAAACGATATCAAACTTTATATTATTATTATAGAATTTAATGAAAGAATCTGCACAAAGACCTTGCGTAAGTCTTCGAGCCACTGGGAGAATCTGACCTTGCGTAAGTCTTCGAGCCACTGGTTTATCAAAAGTGTGGGGAAGAAAGTTAAAGGAAAAAAACATCTAAGAAACGATAGCAAATATCCAACATTTATGAAATAAGAAAAATCCACTTACTGAAAAAATGTTTTTCTTATATCTGGGGCAGTGCTGCGTTTGCCCATCTGTCTCATTACACCATCAGTGGAGTGGGCTGTTGCTGTCAATCTGCTAGTTACTTGGAGAGTGAAGAGCAGAGTGAATGTGGGACACAGCCTACTCTGCAGACAAAACATGAGCTTTTCTAGGCCATTCGATGACAAACACTGGCAAAAATTGGAGTCAGTAGAACTGGAGCATCAGTGCAACCTGTTATGAAAGTATAAATTACTGTAATGTAATTGTAGATCAGGGTGAGTCAACAGCAGTTGCTGTTGCCTGTGTTGATGAGATCACTCTTACATGTTGACGCTGTAGTGATGCTCGGCTGTGTTGATACACTGACTCTAACACAGGTTAATGCAGCCGAAAGGTAAACACAAGAACTGCTTCACAAACAGCCTAACACCACCTGTTTACGGGGAAGATTGACATATATGGGCTAGTCTGACATAAAATGCTATGCATAAGAACTAACATCTGAAAAAGAAAATCTTTGATCTGACCTTTTTATTTTAGGCTTTTTAAAAATATATTTTTCTTGATGTCTATCGACCGCTGCGCCTGGCTTTGCTTTACTGAGTCGTCAGAGCGTAACAAGACTGGCTGGAATTTAACGTTGGAATGTTAGCTTAGCCTCTTGTCTTTTTATGTACAAAGCATACATCTCCCTTTTGTTTTGATTTATGTGCATTTCTCTATCCTGAGCACCTGCAGCATTCCCTCTGACTTCCATACTAATTGCAGTGTCATCTGCAAACAATGTAATTCAGAGAGATGGATTATCTGTCTCTGATCTTCAGTCAGTCCATGATAGTCACACATAGGTGCATCCAACAAATCGAAATCCACCTATCCAACCACTAACTGACTGTACTACCATGTACGTACATGTAAAGCACCACCATCATATTTTTCTTTCTTCAGTTCTGCACAAAATTTATGATTTTTGTTTTTTGAAAGCATCACCTGAGGATACTATTCTGTTTTGTTTTTTTTTTTTGAATTGTTTTTCCCTTTCTTACCTTGTTTTGTTTTGTACCTGTGCCCGGATCTGTTACTCTGTACTCTCTAAATCAAGAGTAAACACAGCTACCCATGGTGCCGCACTCCTATTACTATGTATGATGTGGGGGGTGCAAGGACAGTGAATTACTCCTGTTCGGCTCCGAGACAAACAGGAAGAATAACAAACAAATTAGATTGTCTCTGCTACATTACAGTCATGTGCTGGACTCACATGACTGTAATGCTGTGCTGTAGGTTAACTACAGTGTGTCTGCCTGTCTTTATATGTTGTACTTCCTTTAGACAAATCTTCAGGAGTGTTGACCAACTTTGCCTGACTTTAAGGGATCACTCATCATAGTTTTTGTGAAGGTTGAAATAACACTTTAATATCAATGTTAAAAAATATGTTATAAATGTAATAAATAAATATAAGAAATGTATTTAATATATAATTTATTATAAATGACACACTTTCATAGTTCCCCTAACGCCGGGTCAGGTATGAGAGAAAAAATCAAGAAAATAATCTGTATCAAAATATCTTATCAAATATCTTATCAAATATCACCTTGACGCACATTATGTCTGCGCTCCAGTGTTTTTGTTTTATTTTTATTTTTTTTATAGAAATTGTGTCATCAGCTGACGTCCTTCGGTCATAATGACAAATAAACCGTATGGACTGTTCCTGAGCATCCTCCCTGGTTTTCAGACACAAACAACCTCCTCTGTTGACCCCCCCGCCCCCCTCATATTGACATTATTGACTGTTTGGGATCATCTCCATGGCAGCAAGCACATTTAGACTGTGCATATGTGATGTTGACAAGAGTCAAATATCAGCTCTGTTGTTACCTGTCGGTTCACACACCCACCACCGGGGTGTGGGTCAAAACGAGAAGAAAATCAAAGCCATACAGCATCCAGTTAATGATCAGTCATTCCCTGCTGTTGGACGACCATGTTTTATTGCTTTTGTTGGAGACATTATCTTGGGTATAATTTATCAGTGTCTATTTTAGCTCATGCGGCTAATGCATTGTTGTTGAGATACTGTATCAACAGTGTTTCTGGACATTAGTGCATTACATTACAATTACAATCATGAGAAATGTTAGACTAACATTGTCACAGTAAAATAATTCTTTAGTAACATCTGCAAAAACAGAAAAATCACACAGAAAAAACAGAATATATACATATAATTTTTTATATATATATATTATAATATATATTATATTAAAAAATTAAAAAAATGTGTACATATGTATATGAAAAAATCATATATTTGTACACACACATATATTTACATATAAATACATTTTTATAATGCCCCATTTTATTGAGAAGCATAAAAATATTCCAGGTTTTCTTATCAAAGACCGATACATTTTTCAATTACTTTAATTTTAATTATTTAATAACTGCTACTGCTAAAAACTACTAACTTCACGGTCACAAATTATGAGTAATGTTATTATTATTATTATTATTATTAAGAGAATCTGAGTCGTAGCGACAGAACATGGGTAAAATAATAATCTCCATGACAAATTATTTCCCAGGTTCTGCTAAGCCTTTGATGTGCAAAGTGTCCAATTAGTCTCCTGGGAGCAGTTAGTAATGAAAGTGTGGCTAAAATGGGAGGACAGTCCAGTGCTTACTGTTTAACAAACAGCAGCTTGTGGGACAGCAGCAGACTGTTGGTCTCCTCCCCTGAGGGGGGAGAATCAAACGGATGTTTAACCACAGGCTTTGACAAAAAAAAACTGAGAAGAGAATGTGACTTCTACTACTGATTCTAAATTAATGCAATATTGATCACTCTAAACTGACGATGACTGTGAGTGTCACTGTTGAAACCCTGAAAAGGATTAAAGTTTAGAAGATAATGGAATGAATGATTCTAAATCTGAAGAACACTAAACTACAGCCATCAAACATATTGGATTTTTATTAGTTAATAATTATTAGTTATTAGTTCGGAAGAAGAATACAGCAATATTGTTTGTTTTTCCCCAATTCCCTTATAGAGATACATTTGTTTATTTTTTTAATCATTTTGAAGTTTGGAAATGTACTAAAATGCTGTGAAAAACTGACACAAATATTATTATATTTGTAACAAACACATCCTGGAGACTGGAAATTATCCTTGCAATTTCTAAAATGTTGCCAAAAAAACAGCAAAACATTGTTGAAGTCTTTGATAGGCCTTCATTTCTCGTCACAGTCAGCTGTGCTGCTGAGAATTTCCCAGAACATTCTCTTTCATTATTTCCATCCACTCATTCATTAAAATAGACACTCGGCTTTACTGTCTGCTCTTCACTGACTCACTGCTCTGAAGGACGTTCAGGATAAAAAAAAAAACGGAAGAAGAAGGAAAACAAAGTAGTGCCGAGAACGGTTACTGCGGCGTCCTGTGGTAATGACCTTTGAAGGTTGTTCTGTTTAATTCTTTTTTTCTTTTTCTTCTTCTTCTTTTCAATCACCTCCTCTTTTTGTGCAGAAAAACTCAAGTGGACCAGAAACTCTAAGTTATCAGGTTGAAGCGTTGCCCTCCTACTGCATCATTTCTCAGACTCTTTCAGGTTACATAACATCGGCGGGGAAGTTCCACCACATTTGTCTCCATTTACTTTTTTTTGCCTGCACAGTGACGGTAGACACAGGCATCAGTCGCTGTGAGCACAGGAAGTCTACACTCGAGTGTTCCGTTAACGCTGCGTGTCATTCTAAACAGATGGTCTGCCTATTCGCTCTGCTAGTCCTAATGCGTATGCTGCGAAGTGATGTGCGAAGTCAACGCAAACGCAGGTTCAATTTAACAGCTGCCTAATGCTGTTGGTGGAAACAAAGCTTCGGCCCCAGAGGCACAATAGCTTTTAAGTCATGTGTTTAACGTCAATAGAAAAACAATGTGCAAGATGTTAGCACCGCTGGAGGCTTTGATTTTTACTGAAGCTGTGGCGGTTAAACGTTAGCTTGGACTAATGTTGAGACATTTTGTTC
The DNA here is from genome assembly GCF_000523025.1 of Cynoglossus semilaevis. Taxonomy (NCBI): domain Eukaryota; kingdom Metazoa; phylum Chordata; class Actinopteri; order Pleuronectiformes; family Cynoglossidae; genus Cynoglossus; species Cynoglossus semilaevis. The sequence continues at coordinate 13,386,044 of NC_024308.1, forward strand.
CACTCTTGTTGGCTCCTGTCCTCAGGGGAAACAAAGGGAAATCTGCCCACATGGCAAAAGGTTTTTAGTTCAATCTGTCCCACTTATCAACTGATGTCGATAATTAACAAGTTCAATGTCCATACTGAACAGACAGGTTAAATGGGGTCAAATGATTTGCCCTGGGACATATCAGCACTCAGCACCAGCTGAGCCTCGAACTTCTGACCTTCTGGTAGGACGACAAAGTCTTGTACCCACTGTAAACCAGGGCTGTGATGTTTTCCAAAACCTCATGTTGCAGTTCACGTTTGTTCAGATTTTTCTTTTTTGGGGGGGGAGTGGCTGATTTGGGGTTTTTTTTTTTGGCGGGGGGGGGGCTCAGAAGTCACAAAGAGAAATCATCATATACGGGCATATGTCCTTTCCTTAAAAGGTCTTATCCACTTGTCTAGCTCAAACCAGTTGGGTCTCGAACCTTTGACCTTCTTGTAGGAAGACGAACTGCTGTACCTACTGTATATCAGGTGTAATATAGTCCACAAAAGCACAAAAAGTGTATGTGTGTGCTATTTTTACATCCCTGTGGCTTCGGTAATACTGGGTCACATGATGGTCAGCCTCCATGAAACACGCCACAACATCAGGAACACATGAACAGCCTTGATCGGAGGGTAGGAACTCTGGACAGAAACACTTATGAAAACATACAAGTGGAGTTAGCCGAGAGTGTCTGCCAACATAAACTTCAAAGTGTTGCACCCTTGTTTTAAGGCAACTGTTCGGCAATTTTTTCTCAATAATTCAGAAAAACCTTAAAGAGTCCGTCCAAGTCCAATAACAGGCACAGACAGCAAATACTCCCATGACCCCTTGATCCTCAGTCTCTGGATCATGTTGTGGTCCAAATATTTAACGAAACAATCAAGATCCATGTCTACCATAATGTAGTCTGACACCTGATACCAATATTTGACTAATGGACAAAACCAATAAGTGTCTCTCTTTGTCCGTAGTTCAAGCTCCAGGATTTTTTAGGACACTATTCAGGCCAGTGAACGGTGCCCATGTTTGACTCCACTCCAGTTCAGCTGAGGTGCAATGATTATAACATGATCCAAATTTACCAGTACCTTCTGCTAATGGAAGATTCCCTTTAGAGGGAAATGGGGCTAATAACAGATTATCTCCAGGGTTGGATTCATCAGCAGCCGTCGGAGGTCTTTTTGTCCTGTCTGCTCCTTTTGTGGTGTGCTGGTTAATGTGAGAAACCCAGGACTCCATCATTTGCTTTTTGGTGAACATACAAATAGGGAGGGTGGTATAAGAGAATCTCCTGAAGAGAGGATGATGCCAGTGCGGTGCTGTCCTCACTGCTGTACCAACCAGACGGAGACAGCACGCTGCGTGGAAGATGAATTTCCTCTTCATCTGAAATGAAGCTAAAAGGTCTTTGCTGAGAAGATGAGCTTCCAATTTTAGGTAGTGTGAGGTAAATAGCCTTAGTTTGAATGCAGATAAAATCAATGGTTCCATGGCAAAAGGTACAGTGAGGCCAGGTACAGTACAAGACGGAACACCAGGTGACGAGTGTCCTCAAAAGACATCAGCCTAATTCTACTGCTGGAGCTGTGAGATGAGAACTCAAACTGACGAGGACCAAATGGTTCTGTCGTTGCTGCAGGTGGTCAGGTTTTTCAAGTCCAACTTGACACGAAGAAGAGGTCGGTCATAAAGTTCCAAGATAGATAGATAGATAGATATAACTCTATTACAAATATAGTAATACAAATAAAGTTGGTGACTTACCCTCATGTAATATGCCTGTAGGACACTTTAAAAAAAGAAAATATATTTGGAGTCATCATATTCAATAGAATACTTAGCATTGAATACCATTAACTATCATTCTAAGACATAGTAAAACAGAAATTTAGCAGTTAACCGCTCTAGCACAAAACATCTGTAGCCCAATAAACCAAGGACAAATATTCAAGGCTGAATTAAAAAAAAACAGCCAAGTAACAAGAAACACTTGTGCATGGATCAGGTTGACTGATTCAACAGCAGTAGTGCAGTAGAAATATTCGACTGCTGTAAACGTGTCATCATTGAAAACAAAGCAGAACAGATAAGCAGCTCAAATGGAGTGAACAGGCTAAGGTTATTTTATGGAAATGAGGATTTTATGACAGGAAATGTAATCCACGCTCCTGCAGAATCCAGAAAATCTAAATAATTTGCAGCTTCACACGTTCAGGAAAAAGGAGACAAATATTCTCTTCTGTGTCGAACAAAGTCGAGGCACAGTGTGTCACCTTCACTGCTGTCAGAACAAAGAGTCCCTGAGTCAAATTAGATTTGTTCCTATCCATTTGTCCCTGTGTATGTGTATGCATGCGTGTGTGTGTGTGTGTGTGTGCTGGTGTTCATAATGTTGTAGGGACAAAGGTCGTTTTGTGTTATGGACAAAAAAAAAGGTTTGGATCTCATACAACTAAACTGTTTTAATACCACCTGTGTGCATGTGGATGTTCTGCTGAACGTACAATACAGCCATTCCTGCACTGGTTGTTTTTTGTTTTTTCATTATTTGCTAAGCTCCTGCCAAGCCATGTAAAGAGTAACAAGTTGTTTTGGGTTTTTTTAATCATATTTTTAAATTTCAGTTTGGTCAGCATGGTTAAGGTAAAACAGATTAAATCAATCTGTTCATAAACAGATAAACAGATTACAGGCGGTCCTTGACTTACGTCGGAGTTCTTTTCCCACACAGCAACGAAACACGATACGTAGGTACATAAGGTCCCATGTCACTCACCTGTGCTAAGACAGTAGTAACCTCATAATCTAGGACAAGATCAGAAAAGTCTGACTTATGTTTGGGAGTCATAATAAAGGGCAACATTTCAAAATAACACAGGTGAAAGATTGTAGCACAGTCTGACGTATGGCGTACAACAGGCAAACACGAAGTCGTGTGTGAGGTGTGTTTGTTCCCTGGTCCTGCTGTCTGCTCTGTGGTGCAATCAGTGTCATCACACTCACCTGTTGTATTTGTCATTAGTCTCACTCGTATCACCTGGTGCCCTTTGTATATATACCTCTGTCCCTCAATCTGTCCTTGTTGTATCGTTGTGCTGTTGTATTCTGAGTGTGTGTGGTTAGTCCTAGATGGTCATGAATCGACAGAAGTCCATGCATTGTTGTTTATGTTTTGCTGCAGTCCATGTCTGGTAGTTTTTGCATAGGCAAGTTTTGTTAAGTTGCACTTTGTTAATAAACCTGCTATATTTTTTTTTTCTAAAATCCAAGCTCCTCAATGTCAACAGATATCTGGAACCATTCTAGGAAAATACTTAGATCTAAACCAGACGGTTCTCTTTTAATGTGTGAAGAGCCTCTAAAACCATGCAGGGACATTAGTGTGAGTTATTAGCTACATTACAGCAACACATAAAGACACAATGTTGTTCTTTGTGTCCAATATAGCACAGAAGAATTTATATTTTTAGGATTGATTCTGAGAAATACTGCAGTTTCTTGTGTGTATGAACTGGAGTTTCTTTGATTGAATAGTGACGTGGTTCAACAGTTCATGGTTTATTTCACCTCTGGTTTTAGTAGAGCAGCAACAGAACAGCAAATCCAATAATACAAGAACATGTTTTGAAGCAGTGTTTTTCTTTCCCATCTTCAACATCAGTCAGTTTCAAGGTCAGTGAATTCCCAGCTGGAAAACCCGTCCTCCACAACAGCAGTTTTTTTTTTCTGTCTTCAAACCTCAACTCTCTCATTTCCGGCTGTCCTTCACTGTAGACACAGACATCACAGTGTGGGTGTCCAGGTAGGTGAGTGGTAACCCCCGCCCCTCTAACTCATCCACACCAGAGGCTTCTCAGCCAACCTTTTGTTCTCCATACTGGCCACAAACGGTGCAATTAAATCCTCCCCGGCGCGGTGAGTGTGGATTTGTGGAGGTAATCCCTCTGCTTCCGTCTCTCTCTCTCTTAGTGGAGAGTCATCAAATCTGCATGTGATGACTCACCGAACACTGCAGACAAGAACCGGTCAAATGTGAGACGTTGGTGTTAATGATTTTACCCAGCACCTCTGTGGCCCGTGGTTCTATATAATGTCTAATAAACTGTTATCGTCTTACCATCACTTCAAACCTCCGAGTGTCTCCTGATTCTTAGGCATCACAGTCTTCACACCTGAACTCCCCCAGATCAGATTCATGTGCAGCCAGTTTATGATGAAATATTAATTTGATGCACATTTAGCATAGATTGTTTTTATTTTTAGACATATATCCTATACCTTATGTGTAAAACATTCTTATTTTCCTTGTTGGTATTATTTTGATTTTCATTTCTGATTAAAGGGTCAGTGACAGACTCTTCTTAAAGTGTTGATCCTTAGCCACAAGTGAAACCAGGTTAAAAACTGCAAATGTGTAAAAGCCACACCCGGCGTTAAAATCTGAGGAGCTTGCTTTCAAATTCTAAGTGCTCCTTTAAAGATGGAGTACATGCTGTATTTGGGTCTTTTTGTGGAGTCTTTCATCAACACTGATGCCGTACTGTAACCTAATCAGTGTCACTGTGTGGGACTGTTTCTGTCGGCTCTGATTGTTCTAAAGGAACTGATTGAATCGGTTTTAATTTCCCTGAACCTTTCATCATGTGTTCACTCTCTGAGCCTCCGGTGATTGACAGGTCACTGTTTGCTAATGCCTCTGTCTATTGTTATGGTCTTACCACTGATGTTAGTTGGGGGGACAGATAATGATGATTAATGAGGGGACAGTTCAAAGACAGACAGGACACGATCACGTCTGTCAGGAGACACGTGTCAATAAACAGACCTCAGATCAGTGTAGTTTTTATACAGATCACTTCACTCTAGTTGTTGATTATTATTAGCAGTAGAATTACTATTTTTATGCTAATATTATAATTAATGTAGTACTAGTACCAGTGGTAGTAGTAGTATTACATTTCCAATGCTATTTTTATGCTAATATTATAATTAATTGTCACGTTTATTGTATGATGTTTTGATGGGTCTTTTTTTCAGAATCCTAAAGACTCAGAATCAGTGGAAGTTTATTTATAATTATAATTTATAATTTCTCCTCATCTGCCTCAACGACATTTTACAGTGTCTATGTTTTTTAATGTTTATTAAAACATGTACAAGAGTTATTGTTTACATATAAATAATAAAAAAACAAGTTAAGTCTGGTGCTGGAATCCAAACCAAACCAGAATCCTTCTATGACCCAGACACAGACACCTCTGTTGTATTTAGATTATTGATAAAGACACTCACTGTTTTTACCAGAAGTAACATCCACTGGTTTCCTGATGAATCAAACCGACACCATCATGAACACATACATAACCAACTTCAATGATTTTCCTTTGTCCCTAACCGTCACACAGTCCTGATTCCTCGAACACCCATGGTGTTTGATTTACATAAGGAGGATACAATACGACGTTTCTTCTGTCGTTTGGCCGGGGGGGGTTTGGCCGGTGCGTTTTTTTTATATATATAATGCTATACTGTATATTTAAAGAGGAAACTTTAGCCTGTCTGAAATCTGTTAAAATGGTTTAAATACTGAATAATACTTTACATCACTGGGAATTCTGCTTTTTTTTCTATCTGTGTAACCCGGGGCTTATGGGAAATGGTCCCACTTCACCTTTATTGTGTTGATCATTCGGCTAAGCACCATGCTTTGTGTAATCTAATAACACAAAGTGACTACACCACACACACATCCTTCCCATCATTCCCTGTACAGACCACCTTTATTACACCCGCCCACACACACACACACAGACACACACAGACACACGGAGGCTGAGGATGAGTGTGTTTACTGTTGTGCCTTATCAGCCTGGCTTTTCCTTTGATTAATGTCTGTCTGCGTGTGTGTGTGTCAGTTGTGACTGGACCAAATTGATGTGATTGTGTTAAATACATAAAAAAAACATTGATGACTGATATATTAATTAACTGATCACTAAAATCTTTGGCTTGCTTGCTGACAGTAAAACAACATGTCTCTGACCTCTTTAAGTGAACTTTTATAAGGAGTGAAATATTCCACAGGTCACTGCAGTCGATCGAGTTAGTGTGGTTAATAAAATAGTGAAGGTTGGAGTGTTGGAGTTAAACCATTATAAATGTATTATTTATGTGTTACCACAGCCACAATGAATTGTATGTAGTGGTAAAATATATTTAAAAAATGGCTCCGTTAGTTTTAATGGTTACAGAGCCCTCTATTTGACAGTCTGTGTCAAACAGATGATTAAAATGTGTTTTTCGGCACCTGTCAGAAAAACAGAGTGAAACTAATGGAAAAACAGATTTTTCCCATCTTTTCGCAGAAAAATTCCCAGCTTGATGTTTGCGTTTCCTCCTCTTTTTTTCTGACTGTATCATCCCTCTGCCCTCTCCCCCCTCCTTTACTGCCTTCCTCACTGTGATTGGCTGAGAGGCATGATGACACATCAGCGACAAGAGGCTGTGGGTCTATAAAACCTCAGCTCTGGTTGCGTTCAGGCACAGACAAGTCTCACTCTTCACTGAGCATCACTGAAAGGATATTTATCCGCAATTCCACCGACAAACCGTTGCTACTGTTTCACAGCTGCTATGTGCAAAGGATTAGCATCGCTGCCTTCCTGCTGCCTGGAGAGGTACATGAAGCTTCTTTACATTTGCAAGGGGGAATATAAGGATATCACATCATCACAGCTTTTATTTTATTTTTTAACAAATCTCAAAAAAGAAAAAAAATCAAAGAAGGATTGTATTATTACATTGGAGCTATTTTTTTTCAAGTAGGAACCTTATGCTGTGCATCATTAATTCTAAAATACAGTGCTTGGGTGTTGTGCATTCAAGGTCTCAGTGGGAAGAAAAAAAAACTGTTTGTTTAACTTGTTTGTTTTTCCTCTGACAGGGCCAAGGAGCTGAAAGCAAGGCTGGCAAGTGTTTTGGGAAAACCCAATTGGAACCTGCACTGCTGCAAGATAGGGAAAAATAAGTGAGTGTCATGCAGACGTACGCTGTGCTCTAACAGTTACTGCTTATTGGTGCAGGATTGAATGTAATGCCATAAAACTAACCAAACTTAATCTTCTCTTAAGGCCAACACTGGAGGAATGCCTGCGATGGAAGGAGTCCTTCGAAAAACTTCTGTCCAGCAAATGTAAGCGTTAGAGATCAAACGTCCGTCGTAGACGACGCACAAACACACAGTATGGTAGGACTGTGTGTACTGCAAGTAATAAAAGTGGTCCCTCTTCTTGCAGATGGACTGTGTGCCTTCACGGCTTTCCTCGTGTCTGAATTCAGCGAGGAGAACATTGCGTTCTACTTTGCCTGCCAGGACTACAGGAACATCAAGTCTCCTGCAAAACTACCTGCCCAAGCCCAGAAAATCTACGACGAGTTTATCGGCAGTGACGCTCCCAGAGAGGTAAGACGACACTGGAAAAAAGAACAAATATTTTCAAGTCTTATTGCAAATTAGAGAATTTGGACTCATGGCGATTTTCTGCATTTCTGTTATAGATAAACATCGACCACGAAACCCGTGACATCACCAGAGCCAACATGGTGACCCCCTCCACCTCCTGTTTCGACATCGCCCAGCACAGGATCTACATGCTGATGGCCAAAGACTGCTACCCTCGCTTCCTCCGCTCTGCGGCCTACAGGGATTTACTCTGCCAGGCCAAACCCAGAAACAAGGCGGAGAAGCAGGAGAAGACCAAAGTGTGAGAGTGCAGTCTGTTCATGAGCCGCTGAAGAATTCTTAGTTGTCGCCTTATGTTGTTGAGGAGGCAGGCTAGACGTGGGCGTGTTGGTTGATGCATCGCACGGCTGATTCAGATGCAGATACTGATGAAGACGCGAAACGTCTGGAGAGCAGAGGTGGATTTCAGAGGAAGCCAGTTCTCTTTAGAGATCAGGGAGGAACCAATGAGAGACGAAAGTGGAGCCGACCTGAGAGGGTTGATGAGTTGGAGGTGGACTGAAGATGATGAAAGAAAGTTTACTGAAAGCAAAGTCAAGTGACAGTGTAAATGTCTGAGTGACATGAAAACTGCACAAGTGGAGGAAGCACTGCTTTGGTGCCTGTTTGCAAACGTTTGCCCTTGTACCGTGCATGTACTTTTGTCAATCACTGTTTGGATCTTCACTCTGTGGATCTTTATTTATTTACCTGTCTATTTTGTTGCCTTTGTATGTAACACAAAAGAAAAAGCAAATGTGCAATGTTATTTATAATATGATATTTATATGATTGTTGACTTTTCTACATATCATCAACAAAAGTAAATTATTTGACAAAATAAAATATTCAAAAATAAGCTGAAGATTGTATGTCGTTATTCATATGAAATTCCACTGGCATTCGCTCAGTGGGTCAATGTAGGTCTTCTATCAAAAAGGTCAGAGATTATTTTCCATGGTGAAAACTATTGAACAGAATACTTCGTATCACCTCAAGGTTCAAGACTGGATTAAAACACATTTTACATTTATCTTGTTGTGTGATTTTACTTCAATGTAATGTTCATTTCACTATAACCTCCTTGGGATGTACCAATACAAACACCACCATCAGGCCAAATCCTTCATTCAGTAATGGTCAACCAGTGTTAGGTGTTTACCTAAAGAAGACAGTGTTTCCTAAAGAAACCAACTATTAGTGTTAAAGCTCCGCTCACTTTCTGTTCATCTGGTGTTAAAGATGCAGAAGGATTCATTTTATTTATCCTCATTTTAAACTATTCTTTCCTTAGTACTATATTGTCCAATATGACGGTCAGTACTTTTGTATAATATGGAAATATTACTTTCTCTTTTTTTCATTGAAATAGGAAAAGTAAAACTGAGATTATTATTTTCTTTCGTGTTTACTGCATATTTTTTTAAACCAATATATTGAAATACTATTGACAGTACTTGGTATCAGTGAGTACACAAATGAATATTCATACTTGTGTCTGTTTACAAAAATGCTAACATCTCTAACTCTAAATATAACAGTGTACTCCTGGATATACAAACCCAGCTTGTTGGCTTGTATATTCACACAACCTGACACAAGTACAACAATCATGTATTTGTCTTGTATTGTGAGAGTCTTGCTGTGGATGGTGTTGTGGATAAATGTTATTCACCAAGGAAACTACGTTGTAAAGAACTCGGACGACAACAGCGGCGGCCTGCTCTGAGCCTGTGTCTCACATGATGTGAATGGGATGAGAAAGAGCTTTCTAGCAAACAGGAAGCAGAAGGAGATGATGTGACAGCATTAACGTAATAGGCAGGACAGTAAAACTTCATTATTGCCCTGGCAGCTGTTTGCACTGGCCATCAACTGCAGGTAATATATGACAGTGCAGCAGCCAACAGGCCCAGGTCTGACCACTGCTGTCTAAAACACATAACAGTGGGATAATAATAAATCCTCCAATGCCTGTCGTTACATAATATTGATTAAATCCTTGCTCATTAAAATGTTAAACATTGTGCCTCAATCTGCTTTGATAGAGCACAAATCTGGCCCGACGTCTGCTTTGTGTATTCAGATGTGATCAGTGAAGAGTGCGGCCGGTGTCAGGTGTCCCTGCCTTAGACCTGATGTATATGAACATGTCATAAAGCTGCTGCCCGCTCCATAGTAACCCCCTCTGACATTTTCAGCCAGATCTGAGGCATAGCCATGACCATCTGTAAAGCTGTGACTTTAAAGTGACTTCAACTAGGTTGTGAACATGTGACCGAAAATCCATTTTCGAACAATTCCTGAAAAAGCTGACATGTCTGATACATTCAGTCTTTTTTCTCCCCAACTTTTATTTGTGTCCTTTCACAAATATAAGGGATTTCTCTATTGTGTTGAAGTAGATTTGCGCGCAGTACCACTGCCCGCCAGTAGGGACTCCGGTTCCTATACACCTTTCACCATGCAAGCAAGTGTTCCAAATCGGACAACAAGTGACACCTGCGGGCCACATTTGGTCCCCGGGCCTTGCCTTTGACACATGATATAGAGACAAACAACTAATTACACCGACACATTGTCGCTAAAGAAGGGAAAATAGTCACGATTACTTCCTACAGGGAGTGAGAAAGGGGGCGGGGCTTATAGTTTGCAATCATAACATGGTACTGGAAACAATCCAGTAATAATTAGATCTGAATTCACACACTCTTATAAAGCCCCTCCCACCTGTATGAAGATAAATGAGGGTGGGGTTTAGTGAGCGTTTGTTAGAGACCAGTATCAACACTGCTGATGTCATTTATTACAGTGGTATAAGTTAACCTGACAGATTTACTGGGCCTCGGTAAACTACCATCAGTCTTTACAACTTTGACTTTTCTGCACATGCGTAACGTGTCAAATAACCACATTATGGCGCATAGCTAATCTAATGAGTCCCATAGATAAATATACAAGAAATGGACGAGCCGTCTGCGTCAGCAGGTGCTGAGCTGTGCACTGATTGGCTGTGAAAAAACACATCTAAGAGATAACGCAGAAAACACAAGTGTCATGTGTATCCGTTTCCTGTTGTACTAATCAAATTATTTAGTCACGTGACGGCGGCGTCAAATCATCAGAGGTTATATTTATCTATATCTTCAAAATGATTGAAAATCAATCATTATTTGGATTATTTAATACTCGTAGTGTATATAGAATTTAGGATTTCAAAATAATTATAAAATTACAAAAAAACTGTATACCTAGTACCACCAGCAAATCAAGACGTCAATTTCTCACTGTAATTGTCATCAACATTTCCAAACAAGAATATGCTCTGTCTCTCTCTCTGTCTCTCTCTCTGTTTTTCTTCCAGACGTGATTTTTGCACGTGTTTTCCCAGATATTTAATTACATTTCCAAACATCAGGGAGCATCAGCCGCTGTCATTGTCATGAAAACTCCCAGATCCTGCTCGAGTGTCCGCATCTACCTTCAGAAGAAAGACAAAGTTGTCTCATGGTGTAAAAAGTTCAATTCTAGCCGTGGCCTCCTCCACTATAAAAGTCTGAGGCCCCTTTTCCCAGAATATTAAGTTTGTCATGCAGCCTGAAGGGGTCACATTTCCTCAGAAGATAACCATAATATTTAATTTAAAATGTTACGCTTGTTTATCCAGCACTTGTATTCTCTGAGAGTGACAACAACATTTTTTCCAGGAAACACAAAATCACAAAAACCGCTAAAAATCCTCCTCGTTCAAACAACAACTCTACTGAGGGGTGAAAGTAGGGCACAAATGCCCTTTGGGGTTTAAAGGCAGCAAACGTCTGATTAATAAACCACTTAACGGTTGAACGCTTGCTCCATTAGTTGTGAGGACAGATTGTGTGTTTGTCCACATGCTGCAGGAACAATTACACAGTTGGAATATTTTTAGTTTTGAGCCTGAACAGGATTCCGTTCCTACATGAATTTCTTGAATAAATTCCACTGGTCCAGTCTGACGGATACCTGGTGTTTACGAACGGTGTGCCTGGACCCATGTCGTACTGTACATAAGATGGACCTGTATGTAAAACATAAGCGAGGTAACACTGGCCTCTGGTGGTCAAATATCCAAAGAGCAATTTATTTTTATTTTTTAAATGAATTAATAAATGTTATTATTATTTATTTATTTATTTATTTATGCATTGTGCTATCAATATAAATTATTTGCTAAATAAAATTGTGACCCTCCACTGTGGAACTGATGCCGCCAGGGGGCAGTAATGTTACTCAAATAACGGAAAATGCGTCACAACGACGTTGTTCGTGTGCAGCAGTGACTGCGTCAACTTTTGACGAGTGATTTGAAGACTCCATTAGACTTCACTTCAGTTCGTGTCGCTGTCAGTTTACACTGCGTTATATTTCGGTTTTCACTAGGGGGCAGTATACTGTAAATAATAAATCCAGTCCTCCTTAGTCTCATTTTTAGTTCAGACCACGTCACAACACATACATAAATAGAGGCAACCTTTAGTCACTTGGGCAACACAAATGTTTGTGGAAAACCATACTAAGTGGTTAGTGCTATTGCCTAACAAGAAGAAGATGACCCGTTTGATTCCCGTTGTTCATTGATTGCCATTAACATTAACTCCCGAGTTATCAAAGCAACTTAAATTAATTAATTTTAATTACTAAATAATTCTGTTTGGAAACTTGAATTATTCTGAATAAACCATATTCATCTCCACTGTCTTTGTCATGGCAGTTACAGGTCAAGATGACCCAAGGATGGGACATCAACTTTGGCTGCTGGTCATTAAGAGCAGAGCTGTCCTGGAGTGAGATGACCCAGTGTGCACATTCCTCCGTATCTCCCCCCGGGCCGTAATTGAACCCCCCCCCCCTCCCCACACACACACACACACAGAGAGAGAGAGAGAAATATATGCTCTGGCGTTCTTTATAGTTGCAGTGATAGAGAGAGCCAGACATGAAGGAGCGGGATGGGAACGATGAACATTAGATGAGTGGGTGCGAGTTGGGGGAGTCTGGAGGGGGAGTGAGATTCACTCCAAGCGTGGGAAATCTCCTGGTGTGGGTCCCTGGTGGAAAAGGAAAACTGTGCAGTTCAGTTCGTCAGGGTTCACATACTCTGTCTCCTCAGGACCGCAGTCAGGACAGAAAAGTCAGAACCTGGATTAAGTCATAAATAGAGAGGTCACAAAAATCTGCAGGAGAAAGTAAAATATGACTTGTTTTTGAATAAAGTACAGATGGAAATGATACAATGTTTTTTTTATTTATTAGATATTTGGTACTGGTGATAATTCAAAGTTGACATAGCCCAGAGCGGGGGTCTTCAGTGTGTGAATCTTAGGTAAAAACTAGTGACAACAATGTACCTTTTATTATCACTAACCTAGTTACTTTTCTAAACAAAAAAAAAGCAATAATAAAATAAAGAACCTGCAAAAAAATACAAGTTATAAGTATGTGAAAAAGGAAGAAAAACTGATTTGTGCGCCATGATGCTTCTGGCTAAAAATCATAGCCCCCTGCAGGGCAGGAAAGGGAGCTGCATGCTGACTGTTTAGTGTCCAGAAATATACAGAAATGTTAATCTATATTTTGATAAAATCTAGGAATTATTTCAAATATATAGTTATTACTGGGATTACAATAGATAACATTGTTTTTTTAACTAGTGTAACTTATTTCCAATATTGGTTTACAGATGGAAGATTTTTGTTTTGTTTTTTTTCAAAATGTTTTATACTTTGTGAAACAAATTAAACAAAGCAGTTTTCATACAGTCATCGCTTCTTGTGGGAATAACCTCTTGAGTTCAGCCATGTGGGCCAAAATGTTAATTAAATAAAGGATTCATCATCTGCTGGTTCCAGTAAATGCAACATTGCATAACGCGTAAGAGGTCAACATTCTGGAAAAATCATCACAACATCAACTACATTGTCTAGGATGAGTAACTCCGAGAGGAATGCTGGGAAGCAACTGAGGAGCAGATCCAAACCCAGCGTGTGGCTTTCTTTGAAGCTAAAGACAGGAAAATGTTTTGGACCGACTTCTGTTATTATGGTATAGGCTTTGTTTGGTTGGAGATCCATGAACAACAATCATTTATGTCCCTGGACACTAGTAAATGGACAGAGGCTGGCGCTGCCAAAAACACCTGCAAACACTCTGAGCTCTTACTCAGACATCATCTTTGTACTGTGTGTTATGACAGCAAATGTAAAAGAGAAAAATGTTGAACAAAATGAGCAAATACAAACATACAGGAAGTGTTAATATTTAGGTTGGAGATACAACCTAAACTGGTTCCAACTTTAGGGTTTCTGCAGCACCTTGGCTAACTGGACTTCTTTATATTGACAGTCGGTGTGTGTGGCTATGTAGTACACTCAACTTTATCTCCAGTGATTGGTGTTTGTATTAGCTGTGTTGGCAGCAATGTGGACAGACTGTGGTTCTCCCCAGTGGGTCTTGTTATGTAAGGTAATATTTATGTGCTGATAAAGAACACGGCCGTAGAACATGTGGATGTGATGAAAGAAAAACACAAACCTCATGTCCGTCGCACAGACTTGTAATAAACACCAGGCCTCAAGCCAAACATTAGTGGTTAACCACCGACACAAAGTTCTCCTTGGTTCTCCACTCCTCTCTGTGTGATCAGTTCGATTTCAAACATTCAAAGTTGGTGAAGAAGCTAGGGAGAGTTTTGTAGCGTACATTCACTGTGGCGACATCTGTAGGTCATTGGCAGTGCGATAATGCAATGCTTGAATTTTGCCAAATGGTGTGTGCCCTGAAAATAGTTTTGGAGAAAAATGGCTATATGTGAAAGCCACTAGATGGCAGCATTGCAGCTCAGTTTATTAATCTATTTTGATAATCAGGGAATTGTATGCAGAATGCTGGTGCCAGCAACTCATACAGTGGTTCAATTAAATAAATAAATAAATATTACGAGGCCCGCAATAAGGGGATGGGGCGGGGTGAAAAACTTCTGTCCCCTAGGGGGCAGAAAATAATTGAGAAATACTGCTTTAAACGACGGCCGTTTTTAAGCAGTTGGCACCACTAGGCCCTACTATTTTGGTATTGGTTGATATAGAAATCAGAAATTAAGTGTTTGGACAATATCGGCATTTTGGATATCAGCGAAAAGTTAATATGTTAAATGTGTAAAAATATGTTTTGTGATAGACCTTGAAAATAAAATATAAAATATGTTAACTAATTAACATCGACATCGTTGTTTAATTTCCCATCTTCAGGTCCATTAGCCGCTCAAACAGTGGTGCACTCTGTATCTCAGAAAACTGTGAGACCTCGATGCATTAACCTCCAGTGGTTGTGAACATGACAAACACACTGTACGTGAGCTCCACGGGCAACCGTCTCTGATGAAACCCTTGTCAAACTGCTCAGTGATCTTAAACCAACAGCAGCCGACACGTCACTGCTGCTAACCACTGTTTTTTCTGCATCCTGACTTTTTTCACCATCATATTTGCTCTGGCATGTTTTTTTATCACCACTTTTCAGGATTTTTAATGTGATCCCTGTCCCCATCACACAAATCCAAACACATTTAAACTGCAGGAACCTTAAGTGGGCTTATAATAATCACAGTCATTCCAAACTGGATTTTTATCTGATCTTATATAGATCCACACAGTTCTCATGCCTCGCTCCTCCGTGATTGTGTATCTAAAGTGCACTCAGTTTACACTGATGCTGTAAATGACATTTTGGATTGCGGTTACATAACAGCAGCAGCGCCATAGATTCAACTCAAACATTCAGCCCTGTCTCTTAGAATGGAAAATCAATTTATGTTGATGATTTATTTGCCCAACGCAGGAATGATCCTAGGTTGTTGAACCCTGGACCATCGCTCCTCCTCAGATGTTCAGATCAGATTTCTGTCTTTGTGGATGTTCACTGGCTCCTACAAGCACCAAAGCTCAAGGCATTTACAAATAAGCGAAGCTACAACAACAATCTAAGCAGCTGTGGGAAAAGCAATTTAATTTCCTCTCCGAGGCCTGACAACTGGCTGCTGAGAAACTCCACACCTTCAACAACCTCTGCTGAGCTCCAGCAGAGGTAGTCAAGACTGATGGCTCGTTGGTAGCCAAACTGAAAATTACTCTCCATTTCAGGCTCAATTTGATGCCAATGAAGTGAAAAGTCTGCGGCTGATTGTGGTTTTAAAAATAAACGTATGTGTGGGTCATGAACATTTGATACGGGCAGCCGTGACCTTCTACTCTTCGGTCCACTAGAAACACTGGTGAATCACGACAAATTCATTGTGATTAATCGCAATAAATATATTCACATTCAATCTCAAACAATCACGATTAATCTATAGCCACCCTACGATGAATTTGATTAAAAGTCAGAATTTCTGACAGCCTACTTTACTACGTCACACTGAGCCAGTGGTTCCCAACTGTCGTAGTCAGAGGCACTGATTAAACACAACTAATTAATCATGACAAATAAACTCACAATCACTCTTGAATAATTAATTGATTAATCTATAACTACCATGCAATTAATCAGAATAGAAATCTGAATTTTGGACAAACATTACAACCTCATTCTTTACTAGTTTCCTCTTTCCTTCTGATTCTGTGTAAGTGTTTGACTTGCTGCAGGTGTGAACATCTGATCACTGAGGCATGTGACCCAACAGGTGGAGCCTGTGAGCTAATTGCTTCTCAGGTATAAGAGGCTGGATTCACACACCAGCTCTGATTGGAAGATGTCTGCAGGATTCCCTACCCTCACTGCCAAAACAAAAAAAACAAACAAACAAAAAAAAAACTTTTGTCTTTAAAACTAACTCTGAAGTCTTGATGTTTTGGGAGATATATTTTTAAAGAGTAAATCGTTGAAAGTCTCTGTTCTGTTTCCTGGTGTGTGCAGCTTTACTCTCAGCCCAGTTGAAAACCATTTCTTTGATCCTGTTGTTCCACCGTGCCTTGACATATGAACCTACAACAACAAAGTTCACCTCAGAACCTGGAGGATCTGTGGAGCAACCTCCGAACTTTTGACTTTGAATTCTTTGCTTCTCACGACACTCAAACCAAACACGGAGTTTCTGTTTCTTCAGTTCAATGTCCTCGATGAATTCTCTCTCCTTCATCAAGGAGGCAATTCAAATTTTATTGAACTATCAAGCAGTTTTACAAATCTCATTTTTCTTTTCATTCATGGCTGTATAAAAGGAAGGGCCGGGGCCACCGACAACAAACCACCAGAAAAATGAATGAACCCGCTATAGCTTATGGTACACAACAGCCCCGGGTGGTTTGATGGAAGTTTGTGGTATTTTCTTCGTTTCTGAAGGACCAGAGGTCAGACGTCAGCCACTCTCTGGATTTATGTTTCTTAGAATGGCTGTGAGGAAGGCAACAATCATGAACCTGATTCACAATTCACAAGAACACATTTCTGCTGTGCTGCTGAGCTGCTTACATCATAGTTGAACACACACACACACACTCACAGTTTATCTCAGTTGTTGAACTTGTTACTGTCGGGAAGTGAGGAAGTGATCAGCTGCCTGCTCTTTAATCAGAGCTGCTGGTTGATATAACTAAAGCCTCAGTCCATCCCATGAACCACACACTTTGTTTTTTCTTTAAAAAAAAAGTGTAAAGACAAAGATACAGTTCTTTTCCTGTTTGGCTGCATTCATTCTCCTTAGATGTAATAATATCCATCAGATAAGTGACCGTTGAAAAGTGTTTATTAACATGTTGTGATTATTTAACTGTTTTTATTTGACATTTACAAACGACTCTGAATGCACACTTGTTTTAATCTGCTCCAGGACAAGATCGTGATGTGGGCTTGTTCATTTTAGGTTTTTTTTGTTTGTTTGTTTTTTGTGGGTTGTTTGTTGTTTCTCAGTAATTCAGTGTTTCAACCCACAGCTTTGTAGAATGACAAAAAAAAAAACAGAAATCAATGAAATAAGTATTTGTTTAACAGTATCGAACTCTTTTAACCTTTGTTCATGGTTTTTAATGCTACGTTTTCCATTTGAGAATTATGTGAAAATGGCGAAATCCAAAGTTTAACTGATCGATCCTCTTTTAGCAGCAATAAATTCAACCAAATCTTTCCTGTAGTTGCGATTAATTAACCACAATTAACTGCAATAAATGCACCAAGTGCTTCCCAAATGTCTGTGTTCATCAGTCTGACATTTTAATGTTTTTTTCTATTAAAAGGATGGTTTATTATAACATTTGAAATAAAAAAAATATAATATTAGAACACTGTGAACTAAATGTTTAAAACCAAATATCTACTTAGTGGGAGTCATCAAGTAAATCATCCTACAACCAGAAGGTTGTGGGTTTGATTCCAAGCATGTGCTGATGAATGTAATGGTAAAATCTGTGTGAAAGTATTAACATTTTCACGTGAATAATCTGAGATGGCGACGAAGAAGAAAGTAAAATCAGAAATGACCTCATCATGAGAGGGGTGTGATCAGTGGGTGGCATATACTCAGAGTATATTATATATATGTATATATGTATATTTTATATACAGTATATGGCTTATTTGTCAGGACGACGACTCGTTCATACTGCATTTACCTTTATTGTGTCATTATGTGTGAAAAGCTGAGTTTTATGCACAGCTCCCTCAGCTCTCAGAGGATCATTACAGCTGTAAACACAGTGTTGGGCTTCTGTCAGTGCTGCAGACAAAGCACTGGATGCCCACTGGTGCCAGTTTGTTTGAACAGTGGTGCAGTCACTGCCTCCAGCCTGTGTACACATCCACTCAAAGGACTAACCCTTCCTGAACTTCGCCTTCCAGGATATCCTACGATGAAGGCAAAAACTTCTCCGGAGCTGTTTGTTATCCTTGTGAAAAGAAAAAGAAAATAATAATACAAAAAAAAACAACAAAACACTGTATTGTTTAAAATCTCCAGGTGACGTGATTTTAAATCAAATAATCACAATTCTCATTGCAACAATGGCCAAAATGGTTTGTAAACGTTACAAAGTTCTATTCTCATTTGAAATCCCTTGGTGGTCCATGAAGACAACGTCTGAGTTAATTTGAGTTATAATTATTTTAATTGCTCCGTCAGAGTTCAAAATTATACAGGTGACATCAATGTTGCTCCGGTGTAGCCTGTGTCACGTATTACTATCTGATCACCATGGAAACAGGGAGAAAATTGGCACAGCCGACATCGATCTCTGTCATCAGCACGGCTGTATTATGAATTATGCAGTCCGGATCTGTCACCTAAAGAAAATCAAGCAGTGTCATGGAGAAGGGAATTGAACCACAGACTGTTGAGCTCAGGGTAGTACAACCTTTTGAATTATTATGTGATCAGAAGTTTGCCAGTTCGAAACCCAGCCCAGTTTATTGTGTATATCATAGGCATGAAGACAAATCTTATTTTTAATGTACAATGAAACAATTGTTTACTAGTTTAAAATCTCAAAACTTAGAATTGATCTTGTTAGTAAAAAATATAAAAGATCTCTTTGTGTCTGTACATGATAAATAAATGTAGGTGATTTAAAAAAAAAAAAAATTAAAAAATGCAGAGACTCCAGTGGAGAAGAACTCAGACTAAAATGTCAATCTGTGTTGCGTCCCTAATGTTTTCTGGTGGCCCTTCATCCTCCAGACTGACTGATCCTGGAACAGCCGTGCACATCCTCATCATCTCCAGCTCCTCTCCAGTCAGACTCCACATTCCAGTCTGATTGGCTTAGCCACTGGCCCAGAGCCCATAGGGCGTCTCTATGAAACTCTTTATGTGCTGAAAGCCAGAGTCACGAAGCCAAAAAGGTCTCTGAGACTCCCCACGTGCTGACAGGAAGACTGAGTCAAACAGAACTGCTGCGACTGAAACCTCCGGAAAATGTGTAAAGGATTAGCTGCTTTGCCCCAGACCTGCCTGGAGAGGTGAGACATGCAACATCACGGTGGCTTTAACCACTTTTCTTCTTCTTTTTAACTTTTTGTCTAATTGTATTAGTAGGTAGTCATTTAGAGATAAACTTTTGAAATGATCTGCTCAAAATAAAAATACATGTTTTTTCCATTTTAACACTTTCCCAGGTGCCTAGGACAAAAATGTGTTACTTCTTTTTTAAAATATATATAACCTTTGTGTTGAATGATAATCTCTGGTGTTAGATGTAAACAAAAAAGTAAACTCATTTTAAAAAATAAAAAAACTTTTCAGAAAAATACATTTTCTTTAAAACACAATTTTTGAAATATGTTTACAGCAGAAGATGTTAAAACAGCTGATGTATCACCTCATTCATAAAAATAATAATTTCCTAATAATTTTGATGACAAATATATTTTAGATAGAAAAACGTATTGTGTTTAAAGTGTGTTAATTTTACTTTGTGCAGAATCATCCTTATGTGAAAGGAAAAAGTAGAATTTTAAATTCATCTGCTCTGAATTACAAAGTCATAAGTTATAAATGAAATGTAGCTCAGTCACGTCAGGATGGACCGATCAGCCGTGATAATCTGTCACATCTAGGATTAAATCATAGCCACTGTCTTTTCTGTGTCTTTATCTTCTATTCACCTCTTCCTCTCCTTTCCTCTCCTCTTCTCTCCTTACCGTCATCCAGGGCAAAGGAGATCAAGTCAAAATTGGGAGTTTTGCTGCAAAAGCCAGAAAATGCCATTGACCTCATCATCCCATACCAGGAAAAGACTGAGAAGAAGCCGGAGAAGCTGCAGAAGTGAGTGCTAATCTTCGCTCCCTTCTTGTGCCCCCCAGAGACGTGGTGCCTGTTAGAAAGGCATCGGTGTTGTGTTTGCCTGAGCGTTAACGAGATAATTGATGGTAAATTGGCCGAGCAGATCCCTGAGCAGGCGCAACATGTGTGGGATCAGAAGACATTAGACCTCTCCAGATGACGTCCAGGGCTCTGGTCAGACCACGAGACGGGTCTTCTGTGTGGACATTAGCACCGGTTAATGGAGTCAGAGGTCAAGGATGGTTTCAGTCCTGAATCCCTTTAAGGACTTTCTTGTTTTGTCTGCATTATGTTTGGAAATGGCTCGACATCGATCAATTCAAAATGCAGTTCAACAAAACTGAAACCTTCGTAAAAGTTAAATTACCTTTCGACTCTTTGTAACCAACGCACAACCTTCAGCGGTCGACGGCAATCCTCACACTGTTTGTAAAGTTGGTTCTGTGTTGTACAACGACAAATCTATATACTCTATAGGTTAAAAATTGAAAGAGCATTTTAAAGGAACCTGTTTCTTGGGGAGGCAAAAAAAAATCAAAAAGTGGATTGTGACCTCATAAAGAAGACAAATCCCAGAAGAAGAAATCGCATCAAAACACTGCACATAGAAGTGTTTAGAAATAAATAGAACACAAATAGATGAATAGCTCAGTTCATTTAATTAATAAATGTATTTTTGTCAAATTGTCTTAGAACCTTTTGACTAATGCTGAAGAGCGTGTATCGCTCTGTATATTTTATTTAATCAAATATATAAAAAAAAAAATCCCATTAACTGGCTGGTCACTTCTCTACCCTACAGTACAATATAAAATGCTAGAAAATGTATTTACATATATGTATATGTAAATATGCAACAATATTTTAATATTGTTTTCTGGCCCGTATCAGTCAGGGGCCCTTCAAGTCCCACAAACTCTTGAAAACCTTTTGTCGTAGCTTTAACTTCATAAATTGTTCTTAGATTCAGCCCTGCCAGTGAATCTCCCGGGGGGGAAACACTGCACCAGGAGCAAACATTTCTCCCTGGATGTTTTCCAGGTGCGAATCAGTGAAACCTCCAGATGAAAAGTCCATATCTGATTATAAAGGACTTAAGTCTGACGTGAAATATTTGCAGTATTTACAGCCGGTGGTTCAGACGCAGCCGTGGACTCAAAGTCTTCACCGACTGCAAGGGATCGGCTAAATGCTGCTCTAATAAAGGTTGAAGGTTTATGTAATAATAATTTATGCCTCCGCTCAGAAATGTTTCAATGATGGATGGATCGTGCATGCCTCGCAAACTTTCCGTTGACCCCAAAGCCCTCAGTACTACCACTACTACAGTACTACTACTGGTATTAATGATGTGCATTGTTTTTAAACTTGTTTTTTTTATTATTGCACAGGCCTTCTCCTGACGAGGCTGCTCAGTGGCGCGATGGTCTGGATCGGGTCCTGAACAACAGCTGTAGGTCAACTTCTCTTTGTCTTTCTGTCACTCAGTTGGGCCGGGGACCAATAATAACCAATAATAATAATACTGTTTTTAGGCCATTACATTTATTTACTTTCTTACAGATTCAGACCAGATTAATTCAACTGTATCTGTGGTTGATACAGTTTTAGCTAACTTTTAGCGACCTTCCTTTTAGCTATAACCTTTGATAACTCCCCCGCCTAACTGTAGATTATGCAGAGTGTAGCATAGATTTTGACGAGCTAACTAGCTGATCTCCAAATTAACGGTGTGAATTATCTTGACAACCTCTTAGTCGATTATTTTTTATTCAAACCACAAAATGAAAACTTCAATCTGACCTTAATTAATCTTTGAATAACAAATATATACTTCTGTAAATCCAGTAGTTGATCTCAGCTTATGAACTGGTCCTACCCCCCCCCCCCCCCCCCCCCCCCCCCCCCCCCCCCCTCCCTCTACTCACAACCGTCCTCCAGATCCCTTTCCAACTTCATCTAGTACCTGTTGGTAAACACTTTCGGGAATTACCTGAAATAAAAGGAGGAAGGGAGAAAAGGGCAGCTTTTTATCAACATGATTCATCAACATTATCAACTTTCATCAACATTATTCTTTGTTTTCCTCTGTGATTTACCCAGCAGGAACCTCAGAATGTTAGTAAAAAAAAACCTTTTGTTTTGAAAAGGTCATGTATTCTTGTTGTGTACACCGGCTTTAATGTTAAAAAACACACGTTTTAAGTATTTGTACGTGCCTTTCAGGTCTACAAAAATGACGCAAATACCAAATATTCCCCTGATCACTGATAAACAGCTGCATTGATTGGTAATATGTATAAATCAGAGGCAAAAAAAACAACTTTGGACTTTGGGAATACCAACATTTTGCAGTGGATTAACAGTAAATGACCTTGATGTCAGTGTGTGAAAGGGGACATTGGTTTTTAGTGTCGCAGATCTTTAAGTTCTCCTTCCTCGGTCTAATCCTACAGGGGCAGTTAAACATCCTGTCTGTGTCATTCAGAGCGTGAGCATGAGAGCGGGCTGTGTACGTGTCCAGAGTCTGGGCCGTGCAGAGAAACACAACACTGTCTATTGTGACTCTAAAAAAAAACAATTTTTCAGTTTAACACTGTTTAAAGTGGCAACATATTTAGTAAACACAGGAAGGGCTGCGGCTGCCCACACTTATTATGTTAACTGAAAATAAGGTTGATGTCATGCCTATTTATTTTTAGAATTCCTTGACACACAATGGAACAGTGCTGAGATATGAGGTTGCTGGTTTGATCACAGTGTTCACAGTTGTGTTTTAAGATTTTTCCTGCTTTTACTTTGGTTTCACTGGCTGCAGCAAAACCATGTAGAAAAAGTAGTTTTTTCTGTACTGTATTCATCACCGACGGCAGTTGTTTCCACTATGGGGGCTGCACCCCCATTAGGGTACATCAGAGAACATGATTTTCATTTTCAATATTTTTTCTTTTGTGCCACAGTAGGGAAATGAAACTGATTCATAAATGCATTGACTAGCAGTTCCCTAGGAGTGTTTATTAAGGTTAATTGTTTTTATCTAACATTATTATTTGATGTTCACGTTGAAATCAAGTCACCCGTTGAATTAGACGGCCATCACAGGTTCATTATTTAGCGCCGTCCAACGCTATGCTTGCTGTTATGTAACGTGTCTCTTCTGAGATCTGGTGTCCGTCAAAAAGACTATTTACTTAGTCTCAATAACCCAGCAGAGTTTGGTTTCCATAACAGCAAAGCCCTTTGTTTACCTCAGAATTATTTTTATTGTCCCTCTGATAAGTCAAAGTGCTTTCATCTTTGAATCTTTGGACAGAGTCCACGGGAAACTTTAGAGGCTCCTTTGATTTAATGTTCACTCTGACGTGATATATGAACTTTTCTCAGGTGGTCAAACATGCAGCACACACACACCCACACACACACACACACTGAGAACCTGCAGTGGTTCCTGTGTTTACCTCACAGCCAACAGAGCTGATGATTAACCCTAATGGCCGACGGTATGTAGCGCTGCATGTAAACTCAGCTGCTAATAAGTGAACAATAAGTTGAGTACAGATGTTAGCGGCGGAGGCAGCTGTGGTCTTGGGGGAGGGGGCTCTGTGGGTGGCAGCAGGACCTTTCTAGTCTGTTATGGTAACATCTAAATTTACTGTATAATGGAGGGGGGTGAAGTGAAGTCCCACCATATAGGATTATTTACAGCATCTACATGAGATTTTAATGTCACATTCATCTAAAATGCTTTTTTTTTCTTTGAGAATCCCAGTAATTTATCAACTCCAAAAAAAAAAAATTAAGGCAACTGTTATTTTCAGTTTCACCCTTTAGGGGCAAACATTCACTACGAAACATCTAAAAGGGTTTGGTGTTCATTTGTACAAATAAATCCAAAAAAAAAGTACACTTTCTAGATCACTTCATCAAACATTTATTTACAGTATCAGCCATTACAGTTTTCAGAAGGTAAAACTTCAGTGATTTACAGAAACATCTAATGGTCCTACAGTCCACATAGATCTCCCTTCGCTCTCCTTCTTTTGTATCTGTTGTAATCTGTAAACAAACAAAAACAAATCTGAGTTTCCACAACACAAAAGAACAAAATCCAAAATTCCAACTAAATGATGCTGAACGACACAACAAAGCCAGTCACAAAAACTCAGAACATACTTTCTGCACAACACAATCAGATTGTCATCAGCGCCTGTGCCCGTCCTCCCCCTGGGCCGAGGGTTCGTGAGGGTAAAAGTAAAAGAACAAAAAAACCTGCATCTTGATTGCGGCTCGGTGCTATTTTGAACCACACCAGCCATTTAGATGGCAGATAAAAGCCTGGGGCTGCAGCCCCGACGCTTATCATCCACACCACATGTTCATCCAGACAATGAGACCTTTCACTGACATTGTGAGAAACAATTATGTTTTCGATACAGAAATGAGTGCTCACTTAAAACCAAGGCTAACATTCAGTTTTATACTCTCTGCGACCACTGTCCGTTCACATGAGTCCTGTTATTTTGCTTTTTGTTAAATAAACTGGCACCCCCTTCCCCTCCAATGTCCTGAACACGTCCAAACCTGTCACTTCTGAAAATCACATGTGCTGTAATTTAGGCTTCAAATTTTTTCGTTAAACAAAACTTTTCAAAGCCTGTGAGATGTTTGACGTTTTATTGCAAACACCAGTTGTCAGTTAGCATCATTCCCATAAATCCTGCATCATCTGTCTGAATTCCCATTGACAAATAAATGTAGCAGTTGGTGAAATGAAGATGATTAAGAACGGATGAGACAGATGGTAAATATGGCCTCATCGATCCACGCTGCCATATTTTAACCATAGCCGAAAGTGTCGTGTCTGTGAAAAATTCCCATTTTTATCTCCTGTAATTCCATGTGCCTTTTCCTCTGTGCAGACGGCGTGGCTGCCTTCCGCAGCTTCCTGCAGTCTGAGTTCAGTGATGAGAACATTGAGTTCTGGACGGCCTGCGAGGACTTTAAAAAGACCAAGGACCCCGTGAAGATGTCGACCAAGGCCAAGAAAATCTATGAAGATTACATCCAATCCGAGGGGCCCAGAGAGGTCAGAGGTTCCTGCAGAATTTGATTAGACCAGTAAAAATAGCTCATCAAGCTAATCACGGGGTTAGCATGCTTCACACGGCCTATCTATCTTTCTATTAGAGTAACCGTTTCAATATGAAGTCAAAGTCGGAGACACTGGGTCATCTATCAGGCAGTGGCCGTCTCAATCTTTTGGGTCGTTTTGTGACATTAATATCCTTCATCATAAAATGAAATGAAAACTGGAAACAAGATTTGTCAAAATAAGTGAGCACAAGTATTTAAATTAAATTTTTAACTCAATTAAAGTTTTGGTCCTTCGTAGTGTTTTTACCAGCAAATTTAATTCTGCTGGTTAAACATGAACTAATTCTGACGATTGATGCTTGCAACTCGCTCCAAGTGAGTTGAAGCTGAATTTTAAAGTAAGACCAAAACTAGGGTAGGGGCAACAAGACAAGGCGCATCAGTGCCTTGTGGCATTCTCCCTACACCACGCCGCTGCAGACATGTGTTCAAGGTTAATCATAGTCCAAAATTCAAAACGGATTTGTTTTTTTATTACAATTCTTAAGAACTTAAATAAAGATTATAAAACTATTATTGCTGTTATTATCACCTACCTCAGATCTGGGTGTAAGAGTTTCCTGGCCAATCACACAGAGACGGAGTGGAGTGAGGGAGGACGGGCGTACAGCAGTGTAAACAGATGAGGTTACTGACAGAGAATGTTCTGAGACTCAACATGCCTGTGAACGGTGTAATCACGCACACAGGAACAAGTCATACACACACAAAGCACATTCGCTTAGGTAACGCAATTCTCCGTCCCAGAACGTGACTTTTGAGGAACAACCAATGTCTGTCTTAAGAACATGATACATGGCATTAAAAAACTGACGCAGAGACATTTCCAGGGAATGAAGTAATTCACTTTTTTTCTAAAAAGTGTTGGATGAGAAGATTTAAGCCATGCTCCTGTCCGTACTGTACATGCTAAGATACACCTGCAATCAGTTACCAGAGATCTGGACAAGATCAGCCGTGGCAGAACAAAAAAAAGTTTAGACTTTAGAAAAATCAGATACAGAGCTGATCTACAAATATGGTCAGAGTTGATATGTGGTTCTTACCACACTATAGTAGAGACAGTACATGTAACTTTGTGGTGTACAGGGATCTGTTAATGGCTGAACACAACTTCACTGAACTTTGCTGTCTTTCGCCTCAGTAAAGTGTCACGTAAACAAAAGGAGAGTTTCCTGTCACAGGAAGTAAATATATTAGTGTTTGGAATTCACCGACTGGCTGTTTTTTAGGTTATTGTAAACATTTCTTTTACTCGGAATGGATCCTTTAGAATTGAGGATGAGACGTAGTTTGAGTTTCCACACCATCAGTGTCAAAAATAAACACAGATTAGAGGACACTTTGATGATGATGATGGACTTTTATCCTACTCTTCATTCCCCCTTCTTTCCCCAGTGGTTTGTTGAGTCATCCGTGCACATTTTCCTTAACTACCCATTCATCCTCAAAAGCAGCTTCATTAGAGCCGTTTTACCGGCCTTACCTGCATACCCACTACAAAGAATGTAGACTAAACACCACTGGCCATCAGTGCACAGATGATGAAAGTCAGGCTGATGGCAAGAGGCGTGAGAACAAACACTTCATCAGGGCCACAGTGTCCTGTTGTCAACCACTTTTAACGTCCTAGCTGCAGAGAACGGTCTAAACCAGGGGTGTCAAACTCATTTTAGTTCACGGACCAGTACAATCATAACCTAAAAAATTATAAATTCCATATTATATATAAAAGTCCATATTTCCCCCTTTGTTTGTTATTATTATTATTATTTAATGAAATAATAATAATTTTACAAAAACTGTCCTGAACATGAAGTGTTTGAGTATTTGTTTCTTTTCAAAATTGATCAGTTTTGGTCCGTGGGCTGTATCTTTGACACCCCTGGTGTAAACCCTGTATAGTCTACTCCAGTAGGTTTTTATTTTGTGTTCCACAAAAATCACAGGAGTCTACCGTGATGTAACCATTGCCTCACGTCACTGTCTCTGTCCAATCACAGGTCAACATTGACCACTTCACCAAGGACGTCACTCTGAGGAACCTGGTGGATCTCTCTCCCTCCACCTTTGACCTGGCCCAGAAGAGGATCTACGCCCTGATGGAGAAGGACTCTTTCGCCCGGTTCCTGCGGTCCGACCAGTACCAGGAACTGCTGGTCAACTAAGACCGAGCAGGAACCTGAGAAGGTGGGGTGGAGGGCTGGTGGGGTTTCAAGGAGCAGCATCGAGTAGAATAGAAAAAACCTAAAATTTGAAGATTTTTGAAAATTTCTCAGTTTTCCTTCATTGTAAATGAGAGTTTAACATTGGAGCCTTGAGTAAAAAAAAAACAGAGGCTGCTTTCTGGACTGTACCACCACCTCACCTCATTACACATCTTTCTATAGTTGTGAGGACATTCAGTAACCCTGTCTTCGACCCTGTAACCATGTCCGTATCATCCAAACCCTGCTGTAAACCAATGGTTTTGACATAAACCACTTACAGCTGTAGAAAGATTTACACACAAACACCACCGAGTTTCCCAAAATAAACTCAAAATAATACTCACATTACACCAAATTACATTTTTTTAGACATGACGTCGATTGATTTACTTCCAAGAATACGTCACTGACTTTTAGCTCAGTGTGTTCCTGTTACTGTCAACAAACAAAAGGAAATTTTAAATGGCTGCCATGTTTTCCAACCTCGTGAGTACCAACCTCCACGTATCAAACATTACAGTAAACATTACTAACTCACTCTGCCTCCACTGCTAATATTTTTTTTTTCATTTTTGTTCTTTTTTTTGTGTGTGTTCCATTTGAGTTCATTAGCATTTGGGAAGTTCAAATCAGTCCAAGTGGAGTGTTGACAATTTTGTAGCGTTTGCACGTCCTCAAGCGTTCCCACGTGAACTGTAATTACATTTTTTGAAACGTAGCATCTGTTCAGGCCCAGTTACAGATGGAGCTTCTTTAACGCAGCCTCTCATGTGGCACAAACACTTTCATGCTTCACTATAAATCAGCTGCACTAACTGGGCATTTTAGAACACTTCATCACAGCTCCATCTGGTGCCACTGAGGGGTCATTTTAAAGTCCAAGTTGAGCAAACAGGTAGTTAAACCTTAAATATGAGCAATGACTCAATTATTACTAATGAATCAGCTGTTTTGTTTTGGAGCCCCCCCCCCAAAAAAAAAAAAATTGGGAATAAAGAAGACAAAAATTGTTTGTTATTTTTCCTGCATCAAAAATTGAAGGAGATTTTTTTTTTTATTGTAAAAACACACCAAATATTTGGTCTATTTTAATAAAATAACCTGTGGTGTTAATGCTGAATGACCTGCGATCACGACAGCGCTCTTTTTGTCTATTCACTTTCGGTTTGGTCCTAAGTACGATACAGTGTGAGAGTTCGGTGAAGCTCAAATGTAAGTGGCTAAGATTGGAAAAACATGTCGAATGGAATCTAAGCAAAAACAAACAAATGAGGCGAACAGAGCAGCAGTTTTACCGAGAGCATGTTCTCTTTGTCTTTATTTACTGAGGAGGACTGCCTGATGGTTTGTGAGGAGGAAAAACGTGGAAAACTGAATTGTTGGTTGCTTTTGCTACACTTTACGTTGACAATACTGGTTTGAAGCCCATAGACCGATAATAAGAAATGAACATAGAATAAAAAATGAAGGCTACTCCTAACTTCATGGATTAAATCTCTTCCTCTGAAATTTTTGTCAATTAAACACATTTTTTATATAAATATATATTTCACGATCCTATTTAGTTAAAAAACAATCGACAAAACAAGTCAACAAACAAGACAAAATCCTGGTCCAGAAAATCTGTAGATTAAGATTAAGATGTTAAAATCTTAGCTAAATTTATGATATATATATGATACATTTGAATTATAAGAATGTAATAAAAAATTAACATTCTATTCAATTTTAATTTTTTTTTAAATCTTGTCAAATTCCTTTTTTTTAACTATGCGTCAACATTGCTATGTCCATTTCTTATTTACAGTCTATGTAACAGCCAGAGCACATCATGTATTTTTATGTCACACCAAACAGCTAAATCACAGAATTGTCGACATTTTAAAAGCAGACTACAAAAAAAAGCATGTGCAAAAAAAGATATATACTGATGTGTAACATTTCATTAACACTTCACCACCACAGTTACTATGGTTCACTTCATTATACCACTATAACACGTACACTCACTTAACTAACCTTCTGATTGGTCACAGATGTAGGTGATAGCGTAGCTGCAGCGATGAGAAGGTCTCAGTAAACTCAGTTAGTTTACTGTGAGAGTCGTACGGTGGTTATATTTAATCTTTTGTTGCTTTAAGTCATATATACAATGCAAGCATATATGTAATATTAACCAAGAAAAAAAATATATTTCGATATTCAGCATTCCACAAGTCCTTATTGTGTCCATTGTGACAAATGAAACAGGAAGTTGAACAACAAGTCAAACAGTTTTGTCCTGATCTTTTAAAATTCATATTAAAACCTGTTTTTTCAGGCATCGTTGCAGGTTTGTTGAGACACGGATTAGCCAGTCTGCTGTCGTCACCTGACGTGCCACACACCAATGAGGGCTTTGACAGTGCTGAGTATTCACTTTAAATTGTAGCCATGCATGTATGTTGTGAGTCAACCATATAAAAATATATATATGCATACAATTGCTGAAGATGTATTTATTTTTATGTGTAAATATCTATTAGGTTCAACCAGCTGTTTTGTCTAAATTATTCTCTGAGTGAATGGTTTGAAAGGGTGAATAGCTGGAATAACGAGCTGGTAAAGACGAGTCTTTTTCTCTTTTCTTTTTTTCTTTTTTCTCTGTCATAAAAGACGAAACATCATGTCTTTGTCACTTTGTTTTTCTTCAACGCAAATTCAATAAAAACTTGGTTGGTTGGTCAAGTTTAGGAAATGCTGAAAAATCCTGTCCTTATGGACTGGAAGAAATCCATAACAACAAGTCAGGAGTTGCAGAAGTAACTTAAAACTTAAACTTATCTTTATTTGTCATCGTGACACAGCACAGCACAGCACACCATGCACAATGAAAACCTCTGCATTTAACCCATCACCAAGTGAACAGTGGGCAGCCATGGTCAGTGCATCTCAGTGGCAACCTGGCAGTTGGTGGATTCGAACCTGGGCCTTCCGGACCGAAGTCCGCTTCCTTTACCACTAGGCCACCACTGCCCCTGGCAGTACAAAAGAGTGGTGCAAAACGTGAAATGTGAAGGTAGTATGACATTGTTGATGGAGATGCAGTCAATGTGACTGATGGGTTCAGTTCAGGGGAGTGACAGTCCAGCTCTGAGGCTTTGAGAGAACATAGTTTGGAGAGCAGACAACTGAAGACCATTCAGTGTGAATGGAAGTTAGGAAGGTGATAAGGAGAAGTGGTAAAGGTGACGTTGCTCAGTGACTACCATTTGAGTGTAGAAGAAGAATGTGCAAACATGTGTAAGTCAAAGACAGAGTGCATAACTGAATAGACTTAGAAGGAACAAAGAAAACGTTGGTGAAAATGATGGTTAAAGATGACAGAGATGAAAATTACGAGATTTGTATCATCTGAGACTAGAACTAAAAAAAATGAAAAGTGAAAAATAGTGAACCAACGATGTCACCATTTCATTACTATCCACTGCTCAGTACTATCAACATTGTCATTTTTAAATTTTAATTCAGGGTTTTTACCACAACAATAAACTGAGCAACATTTGAACGTCGAACACTTCGCATCGTGTTGTTATTTTTGAACAGCTTTTTTCTACTCCAGTCTCATGCACATGCAAATGTCATTCAAAGGTTCATATCCAGTCGTCATTAGTGGCATAAAACTGTATTTAATTGCACCCTATCGTCCCGTCTTTGTCAATTATTTACAGGAATGCAAATTCTTTCCGTCCTCTGTCACAACACCACATCAGCGTCATTAGAGATCGTTCTTCTCGTGATCTCCATTCATGCTTTTTGTCCCAGTGATCCGTTCTCTGCTCCGTGACCAGCCCAAAAGAGCAGTTAAAAGTTGCTGGCAGAATGACAAAACGCGATCCTCAAACGACTCCCCAGCAAATCCAGGGTGGTCGCCCAGATAAACTGAAGTCATGACGGCGATGTGTTCGGAGAATTTGAGTTTCTGGAAAACAATCAATTGTTGAATTTGAAAACAGAACAACAGAACTCTCTGCTGCTGATAAAAGAAGACCAGGAGGAGAGTGGGAACAAGAAGGTAAAACCAATCAAAGTGTTTCAACCTATTTCAACTGTTGGGATTCTTTCTCTGGTTAATCTTCATGGACCGCGGTGCGGTAAAGAACACACTGCACACAATGTCAGTCAGGAGTAAAAAAAAAACCTGACTGGAAACAGATGCAGCTGAAGAAGTGACTGCCAACACAAACACTGTCAGAAGGCTGCGCTGCTGAGTCTGTTACTGCTGCACTTTATAGAAATAGATGGAAAAGGCTAGAAACTTTTAGGTTGACATTTTAGACAAGACTTTTGTCGAGTTGAAACGGTAGTTCTTACCCTTAGGTAGTTTTGAATTTGCACTTTAACTTTTTTTATCACAAAAGGTCATTTTTATATCAGTGCTTTGGCTGAAACATGATAAAATTAACCCCTGAAGACCTGAACGTTCTGAAGATTCTGTCAAATGGACAAAAACAATTTATACTATAAGTAACAATAAGTCCATGTTTTCCCCTCTCTTTTCATGCAACGACGTACAGGTAATTTAAATATTTGTTGTTTATAATTATTATTTATTGGTATTTAATGAAAAATAATTGTACAAAAAATATCCTGAACATGAAGTATTTGTGTATTTTTTTTTATTATTATTTTTAAAATTCATCAAGCGGACCGGATTGAACACACTAGCGGGCCAGTTACGGCCTGCAGGGCCATATGTTTGACACCACTGCCTTTATCATTAATTGAAAAGAAGAAAGAAGACGATGATGTTACAAATAAATCTGTTAGAAAGTTGTTATCTAATTTTTCAACACATTTCATAATATTTAAGTTTTTGCCTCATCCATGTTTCATGTTTAAATCACTGTAGTCTCCGTTTCTCTACAGGTTTGCCTGCACTTTATTTACGTGTGGTTAAATCTTTGACATGAAACCACACACTGTGTGAGTCTGACTAAAATAATTTTTATTTATTTTTTATTTTATATTTTATTTTATTTTCAGCCTGTGATGGGAATATCTGTGTTGATTCAAGCATCCTGACAAGTTGGCATTTAGAATCGAACCACAGCAGAAATTAACTCCTCTGGGTCTAACGCTGCGTTGATGGATCACGACCATAAATGGTAGACAAGCACAAGTGCAGCATGATTTGAAGAGGCAGAGAGCTGAGTGCCCACTTAAGTTCTCATTAAAACACCAAATTGTATCTGGCAACTCTGGAGACAGGGATTCCACACAGCCCCGCTGGGTTTTATTCAGTTCTAAAAAAAAGAATGATCAGTATTCTTGTAAAAAGAGATTGGGAATATATAAAGTTTGTCATCCTCCCCTGAGTTCTGCAGCTGGCAGATTTGTGTTGAAGAGAATTTCAGATTCTGAGTCATAAAACGTCTGTTTCCAGTATTTACTCGGAATCATTATCCATCTATTTTAATCCTCACCTGGTATATATTTATATGTAGGCTATAGATATATGTAAATATATATAAATATGGATGTATATACTGTATATATAACCACCATTATTCACTGCAACACAATCCTGTACACATAGTTTATAAATATCTATATATTTAGTTTATATTTATATGTATCTGTTTATATATGTATATATTAGATATATTTATATGTGTATAGCTATATATGTATATACAATATATATATATATATATATATATATGTGTGTGTATATAATATACATATATTTATATGTATATTTACAAGGTCAGAGCCTGCGTGGATTTGCCTGCCTGCGGTCCACATCTGTCTTTTTTAAAAATAACCAAACAACTCACGTCAAGTACAAACCTAAAAACTGAAACATTCCATATTCTTACTTATTCCTCTGTGATTCGTCGGCAGATTTCTGGGAACATCGATCAGAGCTGTCATGCTTTATATCAATCAAGATCCGATGTGAATTTTGTTTTATAACTGTGGGAATGTCTGCTGATTAGAGTATGCTGACATGTTGGCACTAAAACCTGAAATCAAAACCAGAATTTTGCTCCTCAGAGGCCAACGCTGACCTGTTGGATCCAGACCATACAAGGTAGACGGGTGCAAGTGAGGCATCATCTGAGAACCCACTGAGACCCTCGTTAAAAACAACAGTTTGTTTTTGCCAACACTGGTGCAGGGAGTTCTAACAATTCTGAGAAAATTGAACGAAAAAACAATTACCAGTTTTCATGTTTAAAGAAAACATTATAAATAGGTTGTCAAGTGTCTGATGATGCAGCAGCCAGTAAACCCCACAATAAACAAGATAGGCTTTTGTTTTTGTGGTTGTTTGTTTTTGTTTTGTTTTTTTAACAGTCCTTGCCTTATGCTCTATGGCGACACTATGGAGTCACAAATTGTTCACACAACAAACTCAATTTTTCCTGCTTTATATTAATATAGTATATATAGAAATATAGAAATATTATTAAAAATCATAAAATCCTGTTACTACCAAATTTACTCTGTCATGTTAGAAATAAATATATACATTTATTAATTTCATATTTCATATTATGATTTATAAAAATGTCATAGTTTCTGACACTGCATTATTGAATATATTGAATATGGAATAGATTGTAATTTGTCACCTGGTCAAATTAAATAAATAAACTTGCTATATTTTGTCAATCAAGTACTTTTGAAAAAATGCATATAATTTGCTAATGCATGTCAAATATTTGTACGATGTGAAGCAATTTTTGGCAGAGGTGAGGGAGCATTGTCGTCAGTGTCAGTGGTTCACCTCAGTGTCGTTACAGTAGGTACAGTGTCATTTATTTAGGCTTGGTGTCATAGAGTGAGTGCTGCATCTTTAAAAAGCTAGTTAGGAGTCTAATGGTTTAAGTGAAGAATACCGGCTATGGTTTTGAACAGGTTTGTCTCAGTGTACTTTTAGGAGAACAGAGGCTCAAATCTAGTCGCAGAACTTCCCAGGATTCTGATGATCCATCTGCTGGAACTGTCTAAATGAAACTTTAATATGGAATTATGAGGCCGCAGATGTTACATGGACCCGTCCCAAAAAAGTAAGTTCACAATGTCACAGTTTGTCAAAGCTCAAGGCCACAGAGGAGCTTGTGTTCACTGTTAATGATCGAGCACTTTATAAACTGGTTCCATTGTGAAGTGGTTTCCATCTCTGCCTTACACGCAAGAAGGTCTGAGTTTAAGTCACAGTTGAACTGTGTTACTTTACTGAAAATATCTTGTTGTGTGACTTTAGCCTGAGTTTCCCCCTGATGCCCTAAAATACTGCTGCATCTGACAAACTCAGACATCGCCGCCATCGATTTAATTCTGTAAATTATACAAATAAATTCAATATGTCTCCACTTCTGCTGCATACACCACAAATAATGATAATTTCTGCAGGTCAGCTTGTTGAAATTTCACAGCTAGGCTAAAGTTAGCTACAGGAACAACATGGATAATATTTGGCAAAGATTATTTTATTCCCATCATCCCAAAGCAGCTACTGGAGAAACTTTCTGTCCTAGGACACGATGTCTGTGTTCCACACTACGGCAGCTGCTCTGTGTCAAACACACGATGTGAGGATGTCTGATAAGATCATTAGTTTCTCACTCTCCCCCCTCCACAAAGAGAGGGAGAGGGAGAGAAGGGGAGAAAGACAAACATCAGTGTCGTATCTTCCTCGCACCAATGGTTTCATATTCAAAAGTAGAGCTGAACACGTTGCTCTTAAAATGAAAAATGAAAACCTTCCCAAACAATGCTGAGAAAGATCTTTTAATACTTATCAAGTACTGTAACTAAAGACTAATAAATATGAATCAAATGAAATATGAATAGATTTCCTTATGTGTTAAATATATATTTTTAATGGTAATTTATTGTATTTTTAAATGTTCACATTTTTTTCATTGCATCAGTGGGACCTCCACGTGGAAAAACAAGGGCCGAAAAGACCACTCTTAAACACTCTTAATAAAAAAAATGATAACAAATAAATAACTAAAACAACTAAAAAGGTGAATTTAATATTCTTTTCTTTTCTTTGTCTGTATCAGAGGAGAAGAAACTCATCATGGAAGGTTCTTTAAGGACACCTCTCAGGCAGGAAACAGAGAAAAGCTGATTATTATTTTTTTCATTACTGACTCTGCTTCTCCTGTGTGGAGAGGTCTTCACACCTGGGGTGAGAGGGAAGGTAACTGTGCAGCAGCAGTTGTGTTTCCAACCCCCCCCCCCC
>NC_024308.1:13422014-13424266 GCF_000523025.1 Cynoglossus semilaevis
ATCGCTGCCTGCCCTGCTGCAGCTCGTCAGCTCATCAAACCTCTTGTGTTAAAAACCTCACTCCACAGTCACGTTGTCTGAGCGTTGTTGTTGGTGCCTGTCTGTCTGTTTGTGTGTATGCATGCATGATTGATTGATTTAATTTTGTCTGTGTTTTTGTTTTTTTCCTTTTAAAAACTAATACAGCAGGGTATTCAAACAAGCTGATCTGTTTGTTGAATTTAGTTACACAACGGATATGTGAATGTGGAAGTGCAGAATGGATGTGTGAATTTATTTACACTTCTGAAGTGTGTTTTCTTAACTTTTGTACATTGTGCTGTGTAAAAAGTATTTCCAGAAAATTTATATTTTTTCTGTTCTGTGAGTTTGTACAAGGTTGACAATTTTACCCCATACCCTTACATTACCCCTTATCCTTACCCCTTACATTTACAACTTTTGCCCGAGACAAGATGTAAAAAGATAATTCCCTGCACAAAGCTGCTTTCATTTCAGTTCAGGAAATGTTTTGTAAAATTATATAAAATTGTATGCATAAAAGGCAAGGAAAAACCCTTTGAAACAGGTTGTTGTGCAAAATACCAAAACCAAAAATTTGAAACAGGTCACTGTTGTTGTGCAAAATACCAAAACCAAAACAAAATACCAAAACAACATTTGTTTGTCACTTTGTAGCTCGATATTCAACATCCATGGCAAAAAAAAAAAAACAAGCAACGAGGTGCTCACTAAAACCCTGTATAATGAGACAATAAGAGCCACGCAACACAAACAGAGTGACAAGAACCTGGGGATAAAAGGTTTGCTGATGAGACGCTGGTGACAGTAATTAGGAAAGTGTGTGAGAGTAAACACAAAGGCAGGAACTACACAAAGGCACGAGGGAGGAAAGGAAAGCACTAAAGTGCAGCCGGATCAAAATAGGACAGAGGTAAAACAAAAGAGAGAAGCCACGAAGCTCAGTATGAGTTGGAAAATGTGTTTGTATTTTCTTGGAACTTTTCGACTAAATTTAGCCTCAACTCTGACCATCGAAGTTGAGGGTAGGACTTTCAGAGTTTTTTTTGTTTTTATTTTTAAATTATAACCACTAATTAGTCACGTGTCAAATTGTGTTCAAGTTGTAACAAAACAACAAAAAAATGTTTTTGACGTCAGATAAAATCTGTTCATCTCAGCAGCAGAGCAGGGATGTGAACACATATGTACAGCATGTGATGAGTTCATGCACGTGTGGCTGTGGCTTTGTGTGGGTGCATGTGTTGGTGCGTACGTGCATCCTAGCATTCACAATCACATTAGCGCATCAGATCCTCCTGTCCAGGTCTTCATTAGCCGTTTGCCCGTCGGCGTTCAAGAACAGAACAATGAGCAGTAACCAGGTTACTGCAGAACCAACGCTGTTCTCTGGCCTTGCAGTCTGAGCCTGAACAGACGCAGACATGCTGCAGTCATAGCTGCAGGCTGAGGAAAAAAAATGTCTGTAATGTTTATCATGAACCCCACGAACTGCAGATGGATGTCAGCAGACAGTGGTTTTACTGACCTCACGTCAACAGTGTGTGAGAAAATGGAGGAACATGTAGTTGAATATGAAATAACAAATGATTGAACACAACAATTTTTCGTGGCAACGGATCTTCCACGTGAGGATCGACAACAACAAAGGAAACAAACACACTCGCACACATGCGATGGTCAGAGTTTACGGTGCTGTGGGAGGCATGGATCTTTTGTTTCTCTTTTAGCCTCTGGTAAACTGCCAATTAAGTTTGTATAGCTGTGTGTGAGTGGCAGCGAATCTAAACGGGGAATGGGAAATAGTCGTTAGTGAGAAATTGAAACAAAGAAAACAGGAAGTGAGTCGGACGACTGAAATGACAAAAACATGAACATGATGGCAGCGCGCAGATTCACGGACTGTTTACATGTGCACTTGGCACTGGTGACTGGTACAGTGGGTCAGTGCTTGTGCCTTACAGCACAAAGATAACATCTTTCTACGTAACGTTTGCGTGTTCTTACAGTTTCACCCTGCAGTCCGAAAACATGATTATGTTAATTGTTGACTATAACTTAAACCTGTGTGACTCTGTGTGACCCCTTCACTATTGGCTCCGGCACCCCTCACGTCCCTGAGCACTGCAATAATAAATCAGTGATACAGCAGGTCTCAGACTCATCGCAGAAGGAGGCAATTACTTGTAGCATTTTAGTATGTGGCTGTTTGCTGCTAGCAAGCAAGTGAC
>NC_024308.1:13424336-13449952 GCF_000523025.1 Cynoglossus semilaevis
GCATGCACATCTTTCTACACTGATACCACATTTAGAGCTAAGTGTGCTAACAAGATAATGCTAACATTTCTACTTAATAAGCAATAAATCTTTTGCCACGCCTTATTTTCTCCTTGTCATATACCAATGGCTCTTTTAATGATATTTTAATGACATTCATACATTTTGATTTCACAGTTATAGCTGAGTGTGCTAACTTGCTAAAGCTAACGTTTCAAAAAATATAAACATCTGCTTCATATCTTATAGATCACTCCACATAAAATTTTATTACTCAATAATCACAGACATGATATAAATAGGACAGTGATCAGGTCATACATGTCTGCACTACTTTACTGTCACTGCTTTCCGTCAAAGAGCATTTATTCATACAAAACTAAACCGCATATGTAAATCAATATAATACACCAGTGCACAGTTTTTAACACATTAATCTGGTCACAATTACGTGCAGGAGAAGTTCACTACTACATCAGACACATAGAGGAGGTGAAAGTTGAAGCGTATTACGTGGAAGCAACATTTAAATTGTAGTGTTTATACAACGTAAGGAGGATACAGTAAATGGAAACAGAGAGAAAAACACACTACGTAACATTATCTGCAAGAATATGCAAAAAAAAAAAAGAAAAGACAAATTGCCATAAACACGTTCACATTAGATGTTACAGTTTGGTACACTGGTTCTGGTTCACCTTTTATTTATTTATTTTTTTTACATTGTACAAATATTTTCGTTTTTTAACACTGATCGGTACGTCACTGAACACCTGACTTTTTATTTTACTCAGAGAAATGACCAGAAACCACCAGAAGGGCAAGACTGTGTTGACAGAAGGTGGAGCTGTTCTAGTGGAGGTAGCTTTAAAAACATTTCCTGTTACAAGTATCAACATAACCTTCACGCCACCTGTTTCTCCGTAAAGAAGCAGAGAAAAGGTCAAAGGTCACGAGGCAAACACTAAAACAGCTTTTAAGTTTGTACACATTGTAAAATGATTCATTAAACATTTATTTTGACAGCATTAATTGTTACAAATGTGAAAAGAAAAGAAGCTGTGGGCAAATGGATTCGTCCTCTAACACCTACATGACATTAAAAAAAAGGCAAAGGCAGGAAATGTAAACTGCACTTTCTGTATCTTCAACAGTTTACAGACTTTGGCTCCTTCTGTCACCTTCTTCCACCTTCTACATCATTTCCTGTTTTATGCGCCACGTGCTAACACCTGCCTGTCTCCTTCAGAGTCACAGCCTCTCTTCTCCTGCTCGTCCTCCGTCCCATCCTGACTCTGCAGCAGATCCTGGACGGGTTTGGACTTGAGAAAGCGTCTGTAGGAGTCCTTCTCCATCAGGATGTAAATCATCCTCTGAGCTCCGTCGAAACATGAAGGGCAAGCGTTTTCCAGGTTCTGCCTGGTCTCTTCTCGAGTCGCCGCATCCAGGTTCACCTGGGGAAAGGTACACAGACAGTTAAAGAATGATCACAAAGAAATCCAAAGGATAGGGTTAAGGT
Organism: Cynoglossus semilaevis; assembly: GCF_000523025.1. Taxonomy (NCBI): domain Eukaryota; kingdom Metazoa; phylum Chordata; class Actinopteri; order Pleuronectiformes; family Cynoglossidae; genus Cynoglossus; species Cynoglossus semilaevis. Next base: position 13,425,856 of record NC_024308.1, read on the forward strand.
TAGAAACCACATTAAAAAAAACATTCTACAAAATGTTTTTTCCTGGTTTTTTAATCAATTTTCTCCTTGACTCACACGCTCGTCTCCTCTCATGTTAATGAAGGGTTCAGAGCACTTTCAAAGGCGTTAGGTCTTGTTTCAGGAAGTAATATTCATGTGTGTATCAACAATCACTCCACTAAAGAGGAATGTGTCTTTGCATAACCCGACTTACAAAGATTTCATTGTAGTTTATGAATTGCATTTTAATCTTTTCCATCCATTCACACACACAGCCCCCTTTCACCCACACCACCCCAATGTTTGGAAATCAAACTGATGTTTAACTTTTAATCTTGTATAGACGTTCTCAGAATCGTAAATTTAGATTCTGTGTCTGCTTTTTCACCTCACGCGGCGCGTCTGAATCCACGTACTGCTGGTAGATCTGCCTGGCTCTGGTCACCAGTTTGGAGGCTGCTGTGGTCTTGTAGTCCTCGCAGGCCAACCAGAATTCAATGTTCTCGTCGCTGAACTCGGACTTCAGGAAATTAGTGAAGACAGTCTGTCCAACTGGAACAGAGAAAGAAAGAAAAAAAATGTATGAGCGGTTTGTTAAAATTAGGTAAAACTTTAGACCCACTGACCTAAAGTTAAAAAGGTTAATATTGTACCTCACTCTGTGTACAAAACACAAAACAAACCTTTTTCCTTTATCAGGTTCAGAAACTCAGCAGCATGGACTTCATTATGAAACGCTTTTTTAATTCCCTTGGGCCACACAAAATGACTTGGTGGACTGAATTTGGCCCAGAGAGAGAGAGAGAGAAGGGTCATAGTGTGGAAATATATTTCTATATATTTATATATTTATTATTATTATTATTATTATTATTATTAGATTTTCCTCCAGAACACGGTCCTTTGATAAATAAAAACTGGGACAAAACGCAGCTGACAGTAGAAAACGAAGCGAAACAGTGGGAGGACATGGCGGTGTCAGAGGTCAAGGTATGAGATCATGGAACACAGCAGGTCACCCTCTACTGACTCCCACAAGGCCATTGCTCCGTCTTTACTGTCTGCTCCCCAAACACACACAAACAGAGTAACTCTCTGAGGGCCGACACACACACAAACAGATGCGTCGGTCAACTTGCCCTGAGGGGCCGCAAACTGTGTCCCTGGACACGTAACAGAGGAACCAGGGCATGAGAATACATCAATGTTTACGTGTCAGTGTGCAGCATTTCTTCAAAAATAAAAATCGTTGTTTCTATCAGATGTGTGAAGAGTGATGTCTCCTAGGTTACATGTGTTGGACTTTGGACTGGATCTTTGTTGCTCAGAAAGTTTAAAATATAGTGATAATATAACGTAGTAATGAACAGGAGTGACACTGAATGTCAGAAACACACACTGTTGTCTTTATTAGATGATTATTTATGGCAATAAATGATGAGACTCACTGTTGCTGTTCAGGACGTGGCTGAAGGACTCTTTCCACTTCATCACCTCCGCTACATCAGGCAGCCTGCAACACACACACACACACAGAGGGTTATAATTAGGTGTTTAATATGTACAAAAACAGAAAGGCTGGGGTTTTTTCCACTCCAAGACAGGATACACGGCCTTATAGGTATACTAAATTTTTCCCCCACCCATTCAGGACTTTTACCTTTTAACAGGAGATATCAGTGGATTAAAATAATACAAATATTACATTTACTAAAAGTCCAAAACATAAAGGATGGTCAGCTGTTTCATCATCATCTGCTTTTGTTCATCTAAGTCAGAGCCTGAAGAGACATTAAAACTAATCCAAAAAAATAAAATGAAAGCTTTTCCTGTCCCTCAGAATCCATTAAGACAACAATAAGGTGAGGAATCAATAGTTCTAGTCAAAAAAATAAATGACAGTTACGAGTACTTCCTGTCTCCCCCGGGTCTATTTACACCTAATGTTAATAAAAGAGTCTTTCTCAGTAAAACAAAAAAAAAAAAAAACGCATTCTGAGCGTGAGATAATTATCTGTGTCTGTGAGTCACATGACACCTGGAGATTCAGGCACAATGTTGTCGATGCTAACCTGCTCATAAAGACGACGGGAACCTCCCTGAGGGAACACAACATAAGGGGCGGTCATTACAGGTTGGACCGAGTCCAAAACAAATCGCACTAATGTGTCCCTGGCCAAACACAATTCAATACGACGAACTACACGCTGCTGATTATATTATACATTTTATGACTAATATCAATCATTAAGATTATTGCATTGTTGTTTTTCTCCCATGGTGACACCACAGCATAACACCAGCGGTATTCTGGGTAATTAGAGGGAACAAAATAAAAAGCTGCTGAAATTTTGACAAAGAATCAGAGGAAAAACAGCTAAAAAAAACAATGTTCAGAATTCTACACAGTAATGATGAGAATGACAGTGATGGTTGCATTACAGGGATAAAGGCTTTGTTACCCGAGTCTTTTTCCAACGAGAGATCACAAACACAGGGTCTTATTAATCCATTCCTCATTATCAGCTCTTGTAATTTGGTTCCTGTGAGGCATTCAATGATCTGTCAATATTTCACACTGCACGACACTGTGCATCATTGTTTTGGGTCAGGTCTGGTGGTTACCATTGATTTATTTTTTATTTGTTAATTTTCCCAAAGGTAGTAAATAAAAATATGTCAATAAAGGTGGTGTTGTATGAGAAATGTTTGGGTCTAAATATGTGAGAGAAAAAATAATTCTACCAATGGGAAACATAGATTAACAGTATTATAGAAGCTGCAGAATCTGAACAATAAACAGTTCTTCTCACCTCTTTGCAGAAACAGGAGCGGCGGTCGTCGTCTTCTCCTTTATCTGCTTCTGATCTGACACTTGGAGCTCAGGCTTCTGAAGCAAGAAGCTGATTTTGTGCTTGATATCTTTGGCACTGAGGAGAGACAGGAGTCAGGAAGATGCAATGAAAAAAAAAAACTACAAAAACATTGAGGTGATCGATGCTCTTTTATCTCTTATTGATCTTTTTTAGTATTGTTATTTCAAAGGTTAAAAAATCTGATTTCAAATTGCCACATGACCGACTGCACTCCCTGATTGAACCGATATCCATTTCCACTAACACTTCTACCACACATTTCTCAATAATAAAAAACATAAATAACTCACCTCTTTAGGCATGTTGCAGGAAGTGTGGCCAGTCCCTTACACATGGTGACAAGGCTGAAAATCCAACGTCAGCGACAAAAGACAAACAAGAGTTTAATCTCAACGTTTCTTCAGTGGTGACTGAGAGGAAGCTGTGGGTGTCTCCGCCCCCACAGCCATGGATTTATACTGCCACTGTTCTCACTGTCAGAAAACTAACCAATCACATCAGACAGGCACAAGTTGTGGAGAGAGAGTGGGGGAGGAGAAGTGGGAAGAAAACGGGTGAGAGGAAAAAAACAGTAGGAGAATTTTATGGCTGAGGGATACGGACGTGTGTGTACAAAACAAGCGGTGTTTTCAACTTGGGGGGCGGGGGTGTAAACTGCAGTCAAACCTCTGTGGATGGATGGATGGATGTTTGGATAGATGTATGTATGGATGGATGGATGGATGGATGGCTTTTACTGTATAGACATCATCATTGCTAATAGCAAACTTTCCTCCATCAGTCCATTATCCCTTAAACGGCTGGCCCTGGACCAGACAGATGACCAGTCCAGAGAGGTGAGGTGATAGACTTCTCTCCTCCCGTCATATCTGCACCACTTATTCTCAAGGGTCATGGGGTCAAGTGGAGCCATTTTTTATATAAGTCGGATCATTTACAGTGTCCATATACACTATATTACCAAAAGTATTCGCTCCCCTGCCTTGACTCATACTATGAACTGAAGTGCCATCCCATACCTAACCCAGAGTTCAATATGATGTCGGTCCACCTTTTGCAGCTATTGCAGCTTCAACTCTTCTGGGAAGACTGTCCACAAGGTTGAGGAGAGTGTTTATAGGAATTTTGGCCATTCTTCCAAAAGCGCATTGGTGAGGTCACACACTGATGTTGGTCGAGAAGGCCTGGCTCTCAGTCTCCGCTCTAATTCATCCCAAAGGTGTTCTATCGGGTTCAGGTCAGGACCCTGTGCAGGCCAGTCAAGTTCATCCACACCAGACTCTGTCATCCATGTCTTAATGGACCTTGCTTTGTGCACTGGTGCACAGTCATGTTGGAAGTTCTATTTAAATTCTGGACTGAAGAAGCCATTTGTTGCCATGGAAATTGAATTTTTGCTCGTTCTTGCTGCAAAAAGTACTTGGCCTTCTATGATATACCACCCCTCCTCCTTCTGGATCACATCTGGACTGCAGGCAGGCCAGTCAAGCACACACATGAGCTCCTCAAAACCACACACCAATGTTGTTTTTTATAATTATTATTTTGGTTCTAATCAGACCTAATAAAAACTCGTGTTACATGTGTTAGTGCCACATGGAGACAAAACAGTTCCTGGGTCACAAACGCACCTGTTTGGAGGAGAGCCAAAGCTTTTTCTCTTTTTAAAACAAGATTCAATCAGTTTTGAATTAGAGTTTATATTAGAATCACACATGGACTCTGTAATGTTGCTTTGGTTACATACATTGTTGCTCTGAGAGATTCATGACCCACTCGCCCCCACAACAAAACATTTTTCCGCCTTTGACTTGAGTTTACTAGTGGAGAAAACACTGAGTACCCAGCGTTTTGAAGCTTTTGGTGCATTTTCTCATAATCATCCATTTAGATGAACTTCTTCAGCACATTTACACTTTTACATCTTCATTTTATCATCTTACACAACATTTTATTTTCTCTTTAAAGAACCTCCACTGCTGCTTTTCCACCACAGTGACTCTGCGTCAGGTAAATGAGCTCTGTTTGGTTTGTGTCACTGAGGAGCTTGATTAACAGTTGTGTTTTTTTAATCTCCTGTTTCTTATCCAGACGACAGGAAATGATTAAAGCACCAGTGGCCTAGCAGCAAATGATCCACACACACAGAAACCAGACACACATCCTAGCATGTCTTTTTAGCGTTGGTTTTAATTTTTCATTACAAAATTGCACTTTTCAAATGTTAAATGACATGAGCAAGAATTCAAGGACGGGGCATGACACTGACATCTGCCCCCACCTCAGAGGACATTTTTCACCCCTGCTAAAAAAAAAGAAAAAAGAAATCCGACCACAGTCACTTCCTCTTTGACCTTCCTCTCTGAAACAGAAGTGACAGTTCATAGAAATGTCACAGAATCCTGAAGAGCTCTCACCCCCACACTGTACTGGCTGTCAACAACCCCCCCGGGATAAGGATTCAGAAGTGGAATATGGAAATAATCCAGGCTAGCTGTCAGATTTGTTTTGGTTTTGTGATATTTTGTATTAGTTTTGTAACCTGACACAGTTCCATGTATCAGGTTTTGACCATAAATGTAAGTGGGACAAAATTGGAAATGTCGGTCAGAGGCTTCAGCAGAGGAAATTATCAGAGTTTAATTTTTATTTTTTATTTTTTTAATGAGATCAAGTCACATCCACCACAAATCCTTTCTGGATGAAAAGGTTAAGAGGAGCCGAGGCTACCTGAGAGCGGCAGATCCGTCAGGTGTCTGAGAACAGCATCTCTAATGTGGCTGTGTCTCTGTAAGTTATGCTCCACACGTCCTTCACTCAGCCCCACACAGAGGCGAGGGGGTCAGGAGGGGGAGGTCCATCAGCGGCCGGATAATTACATCTCTCATGTGGTGTAGAGCTGCGTCTGTCATGTGGCGAGACACTTAATGTGATGGGTTCATTTGCCAGGCATTATGTGAGGATTAAATGGGGTCCGACGGTAGCATTATTGCTTTCCTGACTTGTCTCGTTTTTGTCGCCTTGTTCACACCGAGCGGGGGAGAAATGTAAAAATCTATGACCCCGAGCAGAAACTCAACACGTCGGAGGGCGGATTTGGCCAAAGTATAATTTTTTCTTCGCTCAAGGCTACCATTAGGGCGTCACCATACAAGCCATGAGTCCAAAAAGGACAAGTCCTGAACTGTAGTTTTTAACCAGTGGCATCCACTCTCTGGATTTTATCAACTTATTCATGATCCGACCCATTGATGCAACCCAACTTGTTGACGTGTCCTCATGTCTGAAGGTTGAAACTTCAATATATTTGTGTTTCTTGAACTGTTTCGTACACTGTTGTGTTGTTATACATGTGCGTAAAGAAAACTAATTTAGGAGTTGTGATTAAAGGGATAACTTCAGTACTTTTTTTAATGCGATGGAAGAATGCATGCCTTCACAGCAAGAAGATCAGGATTCAAAGTTTCAAGATTCTTTATTGTCATAAGGCAGTAACCAAGAACTACAACAGAGCTCAGAATAATAAGTATAATTAATTGCAGTTAAGTTAGCTCAAAAATGAAACCTTTATTTAAAAATGTGATTCAGAGTCACTTTCTTATGGTAGTAAAGTACCTTCTTCAGTTATGAAAGAATCCTGACCACCTGGAACTGATTAAAAGGCTTTTGATGGGCCTTGACTTTGGACATACCTGCTAAAAACCCAAAGTATTAGGGTATTAGGAAGGACAAATGTCGGTCTGAAAGTTGAATATAAAACGTATAGATGAGTTCTGAAAAAAAAAATTATACACTTTAAATGACATTTAAATGCAAAAGAGAAAGTTCAGGCAGATTTGTTTTTCATTCTCCCCATCTGAACGTTAATGCATATAAATGAGAGTAAACCAGGCGCCATCCTCCAACCAAGGTTAATATTTATTTTCATTCACAGGCATAAAACAAAAAGAGCAGTGGAACCAAACGAGACTATGATTACTCCTAATGATGATGACCTCAGCTGTTTCAGCGTCTGAACCACAGTCTGCGTCCATCCATCCATCCATCATCCATCCATCCATCCATCCACCCACTCAGTCTCTTTGTCATCATCATATATAGAATGTCAGGCCTCACATTGGAATAATCGGATTAAACTATTCAGCCAAATTATTTAGGAACCAAAAATATTTTTCATTGATGGCAGATGTTGAATTAGGTTCCATTTGGTGTCATGAAAACATTCTTACTGCCCCGAATATTTATCTTCATCATTCTTTCTCTCTCTCTTTAATCAGTTTCAACGACGGTCAAACAAAAAACATCAGTTTTTTGTTGTTGTTTTTTTACCCTGTCTGCGTCTCCTTATCAGATTGGTCAGAGGACTGAATCAGATTAAAAACAGAACAGAGATATTGGTTCTGTCTTTGTTTATTTATGGAAACACAGCTGAATCTAATATATTCAGTAATTAAAAGAAAGCGTCTGTTCACTTGCTGGTATATACCTCTGGGGGGTGCTAAAAATAAAGATGTCGAACAAACATTATGTTATGGTCCATATATAATCTTAATCTAATCTTAATCTAATCAAATCCAACCACAGACCCTTAAAAGTGGTGAGGGTTGGCACAGAGCACAGCACAGACTTACAAAATGCTGTACACCTCCAAAAATGGAAACATTAAAATTTGTATTTTAATCATTAAATCTATGCACAACAGATTAATATATCTATGTATGTTCGAACCCAGGACTTTCTGCATGTAAGGCAGATGTGTAATTAGGCATTAGTTAAAAATGCAGTCAGAACCTTTCTAGAGGAGGTTATTATTTATTGTCATAAGTGCAGACACAAATGTATGTACACATATGCAGATGATGCTGCGATTTCCTTCATGACCTGAAAGAGTCCCAAAACAAAACTCTAATGAAAAATGGCACAAAGAAAAACTTATGTAACACTTTTTTTTTTCCTCTCTCAAATCGCTACTTCGAAAGCCAGCGTCTCCAGGTCAGGCTCGACAGGAAGGACAGCTTTCATTACGAGCCAAGACCTGTTTAAATTAGCATATCGAACCCAAACACAGAAGAGGACTTTTCCAGCTGTGGCTTAATGAGCCATTACAGAGAACTCACAGTGTTGGTGCAGAGGAATAGTGTGTGTGGTGTTTGTTTATAGTCGTCATCAGTAAGTGAAGCCCAGCCGTCTATAATGAGCTGTGATGAGGCTACGTGTGGAGCTGCATGTAGGCTGTAGATGCCTATCAGAACCACATGCTGCTCCACGGTTTGGTTAAATACGGCAGTCGGCACGATGATGGATAAGTCCCTGAACTCTTGCTCTGTGTGTCTCTGTGAGTTCTTTGATGTATTTATATGGTGGTGAAGGATTACTGACTGGACAGACTTCTTTTATTCCTGGTCCAGAATGCAAATTGAAATTAACATTTTTAATTTTTCTGTTTTTAAACAACTTTACTGTTTTAATAGAATCTCATAAAAACCAAGATGGCCATTTTAAGACATTTTATGATTTGAATAATATTTACCGGACAACCCTGTATCATAAAGTAAAAACAAACAGAGATTCCAGGAAGTGTGTGTACAGTAATGTACGTAGAATTCAGGAAAACATCATTACAGTATTTTATTTTTCACTGTTTCCTCCACAAAGTACTATGAGGGTCTGCAGGTAACACTCCAGCATGGAGAACGGGTTTTGAAGGTTTGGGCTACATTATAGAGTGAGAGTATTGTCAGTGTTACAGTGCAGTATGATTTGGGTGGCGACTGCTGCCCCCGCGACCCGGTAACGGATAAGCGGATGAAAATGGATGGATGGATGGATGGATGGATGGATGGAGTATTGTCAGTGTTGTAAGGCCTTGATTCTGTAGCAGGACAACAAACCCAGACATTGCATTTGTAGCATTTTTCGAATTTTCTCTGAACAGGAGCACCAGAGGACTTGCTGTTAGCAAGCAAGCAAAAAATCCAGTGTGACATGTAAAACTGGTTATTCAATTAGATTTTTGTTTATTTGTTTTTTTGGGGGGAGGTGTTTGTTTGTTTTTGTTTGTTTTTGTTGTTGTTTTTTGGGGGGGAGGTGTTTGTTTGTTTTTTGTTTGTTTGTTTTTGTTTGTTTTTGTTGTTGTTGTTTGCTGTCTGGCAGTTGCAATAATTTCTTTCTTATAAAATGCCTTGGTTGAATCCGGCTAGGACCAGACACATTTGGATGCCAACACACTCAGATCCTCTGAGGCTGTGAGTCAATTTTTCCAGTGAGGGTGTCAGGGTCCTTGAGCTCCTGATGCAGTCCTATAAATATGTTTATGAATCTGTGAATAGAAGCAGTCCAACACACTGAGTGGCTAACAGACTAGGTAACCACACCATAAACCTATGATTAACATCGTGCAATCTGTTGACAAATGCCCTTCTTGCAGTGGATGAAATAATAATTTCCTCCTTTTTCCTTCCTCAGCTTCTGCTTGGCCTCGTTTTTCATTATGAAAACAAATCAACAAACAACACAAAATAACACAAACCAGGATATAGTACCTGCAGGAATAGAAGAAAAACACATCAACATTTCAGTGGTTTGTTTGTTTGTTTGTTTGTTTTTATTGACATCTGTCACCACCATACCTTTCTGGAAAAATATTTCATGGATAAATTATTTGCAGAAAATGAAATCATTTTCATTGCTTACCTCATGCCAAGCCACATTGGTTTGAAATCACTGATTTCTACAAGTGCACACGAGTTAACTTGACATAAAGATTAGGAAGCAGTTGGTCAACATATTGGTTAACACACAAATAAACAATCATAGCTAAAGATCATTACATCTGTGTCCGACTGTCTGCTCCAGTCACAGATAATTTCACTGCTGGCTCCTCTAGAGGCAAACATTAATATTGCGAGTCTGCAGATGGACCCCAAACATTTCCAGGTGCCATGTTCTGCCGCACAAAACAGGCCACAGCTGGTTTGCTGCGGTACGGTCTGTGTAATATTTACCAGCAGAGTTTCATATGACAGAGGGAAAAGGGGAAGCACTGCCTGCTGTGATAATGTCAAAGCACTTATGCTTTATTACACGTCCAATCGTTGTTATTATGAGTGGACACAACAGAACCCGCCCACCCCCCCAATCAGTACCACCACCTGCATTTCTGCTTTTCACTGCAGTATATCGCCAAGCTTCCTGAAAGTAAGTAAACAACAGAGTGATTCATGAAGAATGTGACGATGTTTTTCACAGCCTCACCTGAGCGAGGCGGTGAAATGGAGCATCATTACACTGGTGGTAGCCATTAGTGGACAGTGAGTCAGGGCCATAAAGAAATGCACATGGTCTGCGACGTAAACAGCCCCCACACCATTACACACCACCTACACCCGGCGTTGACACCCGGCAGCTGGAATACTATGTCGCAACAGTTTTCATGCTAGTGTGTTGTTGCAGCATTATACAGCATGTGCAGTGATAAAATACTACAGTGCTCAGTATATACTGTGTATATATATATATATATATATATGTACACCGTTTTTACTCATAATAATAATAAATATGATGGCAACCGATATCTGTGCTAGTATCTGTATCGAGTTAACACTTTCCATTATACATATTTATGTATACATATGTGCTGATTGCGGTGCACAGCTCCTACAGTACTGTAGGTCAGTGTCTCATTGTCCTCATGGCTAGTTTACGTAAGTAGATCAATGATGTCAGCAGCTTAGAGGTATTTCAACATCATGGACAGGAGAAAGATTTATATAAGATGGATTTATTCATTGCGAAAATGTGCTCAGAGTGCTCTAATGCAGGGGATGGGCAATTTTTTTTACTTTTAAAATGTACAGGAATAAACCTAAACTTTCAAAGATAATACATATTTGATGTCTGCCGCCTACTAGTGCCATCAACAGAAATAATTGTTAATTTGTTTTTAAGCATGACACAGAAGGATTGAATTCAGTCTTAACCGTATCATGTCCCATGTACCAGGTGGGCCAGATTAGAAAGCCTAGCGGGCCGTATCTGATCTGATTAGAAAAAGTAATAAATGAATAATTCTATTCACACTGTCCAAGCAGAATAATCAAGTTTTTTTCAAAAATGAAGGTGAGAATTTTATCCCCACCCCCACCTCCCATCCAGCCTCCCAAATTAATTATTCCGGTAACAACATGTACTGTTCTCACAGGCCCCATTAAGTCTGGACCATTGCTGCGACAGCCCCATCATTTTTAGGAAATTACGTAAGAGGAACCTGTTGTTGCTGAAGTGCTCTCACCTTTCTCTTTTATTCTAAGGACAAAAGTGTCACAATCAGAGAGGGGCCCATCGTGTGTAGATGAAACTGCATGTAATTTGGCACTGACATTAGGAAGACAAAGTAAAATCTCTGAAATGTTCCAAATTAGCGCTGCAGTTAGTCGAGCTGCAGTGTTCAACCTTTGGTACAAAAACAGAAGTACAGGATAAACAATTGGTACAGCTGTCATGACAGGTGAACTAATATACTCCCCCACCTCACCCCTCAGGACACAAAGTTGTCTGTCACCTTCCTCTTTGAATCCATCTCATTCTCACCATCATCCTTAATGAGTCACTGTTGGTCCACTGGTGTGTGAAGAGAAAGTTGAAATTTGAAATGTTATATTTCAGCGCCACCCGGTGTCGGATTTAGGATTGCAGGCTTTGTGATGGTAGATTTCTAGCAATTCAAGGAACAAAGTAAATATTAAACCTTATCTTCATTCTCTTGTCATTGACCAGCTGTTTAGACTCAGGGCTTGGCTGAAGTCTTATCCATGTGTCCAGGTCAGATCTGTGATTTCTTCTGTTCTGCAGACTTGTCCACTGTGACTTTTATTGATTCTCCACTCTTTGCAGGATTAATGAACTTTGACCTTTGTCTCCTACATGTTTCTGTGATGTTTTTTGGACAGCCCCATTGGGAGCTGGACATTAAAATAAAATTCAATAAAAATTTAAAACCAAAATGTTTACATTCTTTGGACTGTTAAGTGGGCTGGATTTAAACCATAGGCCACCAGTTTATGATCACTGTTCTATATCAAACAATTACAAAAAAAGACAAAAAGATGATACATATTAAAATCTCAAAACTCTTACAGCATTTGTTAACGTATTTGTTTTGTCTAAACATTAATATTTTTGGACTTTGTAATTTTGGACAAATCCCCTTCAAGTACCACCATTTACAAACATCTAAACACAGCAGTGCAGGTCATCTTATTAGCTAAGACTAATATATGAACAAAAAATATATTTTTACAAATAAAGACTATTTACCAGCCATGGCCAAAATGAACAGCAACATGGCAATGGAACTGGAACTTTTTTAAATTCACTATACACTCAGCAAAACTTTAGGTGCCTCATGAGTGATAAACATACCAGAGTTTGAGAACCACTGCCTTGAGTTTTTCTACCACTTATTGATTTGTTGGGGGGTCTTTTCGATCGTCCTGGGTACTCCATGGCTTGTGTATTTGCTAGTCTTGATTTGGTCTATTTGTGCGATAGTACAGTTCTAATGTCCACACCAGCGTTATGTAAGTGCTGAGGGGCGAAGTTACAACACAGCAGGAGGAGAAATTGATTTTTATCCAGGCAATTCCGTGGACTGACATTCTAGTTAGAACAAAGTTCAATTTCCAGTGGGAACCACGTGTTCAGTGTTTTCCTATAAGTATCCTAAAGGTTACACCTAAACCTGACTTAAATTCCACTCACTCCATAGTACAGCCATGAAGAGAAAATAAATCTTTTGTGTGTGTGCCTCAAAAATTAAATTAAAATATATATATGTAAAAAAACTTTTTTCTATCTATGTCTTTTTCTTTTTTATTAGCTAAATTAAGCTAAGCTAGAACTGAGCTGAGCATGACTAGCTTGTAGCATTCTATCTAGATTCTCTAAATCATTCTATCTGTAATTAGATTTAGAGATGATTAATATATGTTGATTTTTATTTTATTTTTTATTTGAACATTTGCACACATTTAACACATTGATGTTTGGGTGTTTGTTTGTGTTTTTTTCCTTATTTGTAAGAAAAATATTTATTGGGCTAGGTTTTGCTAATGGCTAATGGTTTTGTTAAAACCTTCAAAAAATGATCTACAATCTACTGAAGCAAGGTTTGATTGTTACAACTGCTACTATCAGAAGGAATTAACAGGACCACTGTGACAGATACTGGAAAAACACAATACAGGTAAAACATGAAACCATTTTTCATGTTATTGTGGAAAAAAAGTAAATAAATAAGTCGCCTGTTGTTTTTAAATGAAGACATTGAGAATTTAAGGTCACTTACATAACAGTCAACTGGGGTTTAATGTGATTAAATGTGATATGTTCTGTTTTCATTTGGAGAAGACAGCGTTGTATTCTATTTGATTCTATTCCATATTCACTATTTGTTTCTGCACAGCAGTGACACATGACTCATGACTTAGTTTCAGTCAGCAACCAGAGACATGTAAGTATGTAGATCTAGCAGTTCCAGATCAGTGATCACAGCAGGTCTGAGGTCTGAGTGAGTGCACTGATTACCATTCCGACCACAGCAGTGATCCCCTCCTGACTGATAAGAACCATTGTGCAAGCCTGCAGAGCGACTGACTGTTGAGCAGATGGATCAATGGTCACAGCTGCTGAGGTTCATGCCTTTTAGGCAATGGTTGGGGATCAATGGTTATATTTACCTGACAGCAGGGGCTGTAAGAAGGTGAGGGGTATAAAAGCTGGCTTTAATCCCTCTCTGGGCATCTCTCCTGCTCCTCAGACCAGGCCTTTACCATGAAGCATCGCGTGCTGCTGTTGCTGGCGTTGGGCTGCGTGAACGTCCTCCACGCTGCACCGGTGGAGAAAGATGGCCTGGAGCCGGGCTCATGTGAAGATGCCTTCGCTCTGAGCGCTGCAGAGCAGGCGCTAACCAAGATCAACCGTGACCGTCAGGAGGGCTACATCTTCAGCCTGCACCGCCTTTCTAATGTGCACATTGGAAAGCACGTGAGTTGGTCTAATGTGTCTATAGCAATAGTGTAAATATCTTAAAAGACTATGGTTATTGTATGTATAGATAGATAGATAGATAGATAGATAGATAGATAGATAGATACATATATTGATTTTCAAATTTTTAATATTTACCTTTAATTTCTGTCCACAATAACACAAACGACAGCAAATTATTAATGTCCTTGTTTACATGGATAAAAATAGCTTCAGGGTTTTTATGTACGGTTTTATATATTTAGATTTTTATATTTATAAGTGTTAAATATTAACCTTACTGTCACATCATAATACAGTACAAGGTTTTGTAGTGTTGTGAAAATCATATTATTGAAAAATACTTATTTGCAAAATACTGTCATTAATAAGTATATAAAAATATATATTTTATAAATATAAAATGTATATAACTACAGGACAGAAAATACAAAGCTGGTCTACTGAACGTATGACTCGCTCTCCCCGCGGTCAATCCAGCAGGAAATAAAAGAACAAAAGGGTTCATTTTAGTTCCACAGTTGATGAGATTAAAAAGTGTCAGAGGACACCAGTCATTCTAACACTGGAAGATCAGGTGATAAGAAGCTAACGACTTCAGTCTCTACATCAATGAAACAGCTATAAACAAAGTGCATGTGTGTGTGTGTGTGTGTGTATGTGTGCGTGTGACCATCACATCACAGGGAGAGACCGGCTTTGTCTTCTACCTGACTTTGGACATCGTTGAAACTGAGTGCAGTGTTCTCAGTGGGAAGGAGTGGAAGTCCTGTGAAGCCCGTCCTGACTATAACACACCAGTAAGAAGATAGAAAACACACACACACACACACACTATTGAAGGAGATTTTTCCATTTTAGCATTTGTTCCTGTGAAACTCTTGCTCTTCTGTGTCGGTCCAGTGTTGAAGCGTTACTTCCTCTGACCTGTTCTGTCTGCAGGTTTACGGCCAGTGCAAGGCTATCATCTACATAAACAAGCCAAACAGAGTGGTCCGCCTCATTAAATACAACTGTGATGCCAGACCAGGTAAAAAAAAATTTTAAAAAACACAATAAATTCATACACATGAATTTTGTTTTTAATTGACATTTTTGGACTAAAGTTTGTGTATTTCCGCTTTACTTATTTTCATTTCATTTTCTCTTCCCTCCGTCCAAAGCTCCTACTGCTAAGATTATCAGCACATGTCCTGACTGTAATGTACTGAGCGACGTGAATGATGATAACATTCAGAACACTGTGGCCACTACCCTGAAGAAGTTCAACAATGAGAGCAAACTTAAAAATCATTTCACTCTGCTGAAAGTCAACCGTGCTACTACTGGAGTAAGTGGTCCACGTGTGAATACTACTAATGACAGTTTCAAAATACTCTATATACGGGTGTGTGTGTATATATATATATGTATATAGTGTGTGTGTGTCTATTTGTGATTGTTGGGTCATGTCTAATCATACAGAAACCCGACAGTCAAATGGTGGCGTGACAAGAATACTTTTACTTACTTTTAAATGTAAACGGCAGTATTGCTATTACAGTATTTCAACATGCACCATATGATGAATTGGTTCTATGGGAACTCACTAATTAATTTGTGATATTATTTTATTTAATGTCTACTCAACCAAACAATTTGCAACCGTTTTGCAGTACCTTTTCCGACAATTGTACTGTATCGTATCACATAATTGAGTATCGTATCATATTGTATTGTACCGTATCGTATCGTATTGCATCGTATTGTATCGCATCATATCATATTTCATCGCAACCCATTGTTTTTTATTTGGTCCCAATGCTAGCTTCACTCCCAGGTAATATAACAGCAGGATAAAACTGTATTTTAAAAAAACATTTCCATGACTTATGTTTTGCTTCTCTCGTCTCTGTGTTCCCAGATGGGCATGGTAACATTCTACAACACAGAATACACCATTCAGGAGACCGCCTGCTCTAAGGACATTGAGGAAGTAACTGCTGAGAAGTGCCCCCCGATGTCATGCGAGTTTGCTGTGAGTCCTATAATGTGTTTGGACACAAGTCGAGCACTAATGGTGGCCCTTCAAACATGCGTCTTTTTATTTCTTTATGGACTCAATTACCTGTTGTTGACAACAGTGCTATAACATCAAACATGATTTCAAAACTGGAAGAAGTTTCTAATGACTCAATTTTAATTGTGTATCCCGATGTTTTTGTTCTTAGCACAAGGGCTTCTGTAAGGGTTCTCACATCATCCCCTCTACCCAAGAGAGTGAGTTCACCGTGGAGTGTGAGATCTATGAGCCTGAGGTAAGACCCCTTCACTGCCCCTCCTCAAGGAAAAAGAGATTTCTTTATGTGAATTTTGCTGTTCTTGGCCGTTGCTGACGAAACTCTTAAATAAAACAAACATGTTTTAAATAATATCAGAATTTTTTTTATTTTTGTTTATTCAATTATTTAATTTACATCTATTTATATCTTTATATTAGGTAAGTAATTAATAAATATCAATAATCATTTATAATTATTAGTTAAATAAAATTCTCTGAGCTTTTTACTGTTTTCTCTCTATTGAAAAAAATAACCCATCATCATTGTCTTCCGTGTTGTCCAGGCTGCAGAGAGAGAGAAGAAGCTCCACCTGCTGGGTGGAGAACAAGACCACAGCCACAATGACTCACACACACACGGCCACGCACATGACCACGACAGCCATGTTCCTGACGATAAACACTCACACCACCACACGCATGACCACGTGCACGACCACACCAAGAGCCACGCCGATCACGACAAAACACACCAACACGCTGACAACAGCCAACACCACCACACTCATGACCACGACGCAGGCAGCACCCACAGGCACGCTCACGCTCATTCCCATGACCACGGTCACGGCCATGATCACGTACACGCCCACCACGCCAAAGCACATGACCACAGCGGCGACTCACCAAATCACCACCACGACTACAAGCATGCCGACAGCCAGTTCACTCATGAGCATGATCACGAGCTGGCCTTGGACCATAACCACAAGCACGCACACCTGCACGAACACGAGCACCACCACCATCACCATGACCACAACCACGAGACAGACTACCACGACCATCCCCACGGCCGGGTGACCATACTGCCAGCTGTTGACCAGCCCATGACCCTGCCCTTCTTTCCCGAATTCCCTGATCATGGAATCATCCTGCCCGCTGTCCCCGACCCCCAAATCCCTGGAGAGATGAAGCCCACCATCCTGGGCTTTCCAACATCAGTCTCTGCTCAGTGCCCTAAACCACCGTCAACAGGCACCCTGGTGGAAGAGCTCTTCAAGGACGACCCAAAGTTTGCTGCTGCTGCATAAAATGTTACCTTTTTTTTCAGCGGAGAAACAAATGGACATTTTATTAAAAATCCACAAAACATGTGACTCATTTTTGAGTGAAATAGTAACCTTGTAACCCTGTTATATCAGTCCAAGCAAAGACAATCATTTGTTGTTGAAAGTTAACATGTATCCTTTCCTGTTGGTCTTCACTGTCACTTTCTATGACAAAAGTGAGTTCATTAAAAAATAAGTTTTAACCATTGTTGTATTGTTTCCTCTGTTGATGAGTAGCCCAGTAAACCAGAAGTAAAATTACGGAAAAGAAGTACAAAAATATATCATATGGCTCAGTCAGATTAATATTGTTGCTCTCTTAAATTCCAACTATATATTAAATGAGAGTGGGAATCCATGATTGAAATAGCAGAAGATAACCCTGGTGAAATCTTTTATTTTATATAAATTCATGTGTTATTTTACTGTGTAGTTCATCACATCACCAGTGTAGCTGTTCAATCAAGGCAGAAAACAAACAGAATATAAAAACAAAACAAAAAACTTCTAAATGTATAAAAATTAAAAAAAACATGCGTCAAAAAAAATGTTGACTGCTTTTTGTTGTATGTTGCATTTAGGGGGTTAAATTAAAAAAACAAGGAATTCTTACAATACTGTACCATATTGATATTGATTGTTGATAGCAAAAATTAATTTGATTAAAGGATAATCAACAGAGCTGTCATCTATGGAAATAAAGGCAAACAGGGAACTTATCTGCATGAATCTCTTATTTATCACAGTCACAGACGAAAGACACAGAATGGTGACAGAATAATAAAGTTTATTCCACAAAAATGTATAAAGTTCTTTATGACTTCTTTATGTGTCCCAGCTTTGTTGCATCAATTGGGGTTTTAAAATTTAACATGAAAAATAATATCTATATTTTTTCTCCTGTCTCAATAATCATAATAAGACCAAAAAAGCTATTGTGGCTCCAGAGCAGGCACTTGGTTGTAGAGTTGATCTGTTACTGTCCATTAATAAAGGCTAGTTGATAAATAATACAGGCGTTAATTTATATTTGACACGTTCTACTGTAACTAAAGTTTGTTGCTGGATGTGGTGATTAATCTGTAACAAATGCAAATATATTTTTTCTGACCTAATTCAAAATAAAATTTTTGATTATATTTATACATTTATAACAACATCTTTTATACAGAGCGTTTCAAACAAAACAACCCTGATCTTTGCTCTGTAGAAAAACACACAAAACCCACAGCAGTAGCACAGCGTTGTTGCAAAACTCAGAGTAACACAAACATTTAGACAAACATTTCCATAAGATTCTTCAAAAATATTCTAACTATTCTGGAAATCCAACCTATCAAAAATGCAAAAATATATTTTAAAAAACACAACATAACATCAATTATTGTTTAGAAAGAAGAGGAAATGAGTTTAAACCATCACTCTTCTGCTGCAGCTGTACAGTATCTGATGGTCTGTTTGTCTTCCCCTGTCCCCCACTGAACTATGACCCTTCAGTCAATCAGCCCCAGCCATTGGCCTCCAGAGCAGTAGATAGAAGATGTTTGCTCATCATGAGACAGGAGAAAGTCCACCGTCAGCCTCACAGGGGTCTGTCTGGAAAAAAAAACCTTCCACAGGAAGCCTTTCAGTCCAGGACAGGCATGAGACTGAGACTAAATGTTGAAAAATATCTTCCAGCGTAGCCTTTAACTGTGTGTGTATGTGTGTGTGTGTGTCTATGTTAGAAGATGAATGTGTATCTGCTGGTCCTGTGTCTGGCTCTGCTGCAGCAGGAGGGAAGAGCAGACCCAGACACTCAGGGCTGCCACAGTCCTGAGGCGGTGAGAACAGCAGAGGAGGTTCTGGAGCAGATCAACCAGGACCGGACTAATGGATACATCCTGGGCCTCAACAGAGTGTATGACCTTTCACACACTCCTGAAACGGTGAGGGCACACACACACACACACACACACGTGCATGCCTCTATACTTATACATGCATCTATACAGAGCTGTATGTATGAAATAAGAGGAGTCTCTGTGTGTGTGTGTGTGTGTGTATGTGTGTGTGTGTATGGGTGTGTAGGTTAATTCTGGGTCCCTGTACAAACTGACTATTGATGTCCTGGAGACCAAATGTCACATCACTAGCAAGAAATCATGGAAAGAATGTGAAATTCGAGATATATCTGCTGTTCCAGTAAGTACCACATGGTGGTGTAATTTCTTCATTTTCCAACACAGATGCAGCTTTTCTCAAAGACTAATGCCTGGCCTCTCAAACAGACACAAATGTACATATCCTCAAAGACACATATGTAAATATATAAATATACATTTATATTTATAATATTTTTCTTTATTTTCACCATTCCACACCAACAATTCTCCATGGTCCTTGTCTCCTTTAGGTGTACGGAGAGTGTGAGGTATCTGCCTTGGTTGGTGACCAAGTGAAACTTCAGAGATACTCATGTGTACTGCGTGAAGGTACACATTACTTAAAGGACTAGACCGAGACACATTTTCAAGTGTCTGCTGTTTATACTAAGCCTCATCATGGGGCCACTACAGAGCCAGGAGAAGTTCTAAACAGTAAACAGGGTGGGCAGGAGGTTCAGAGTGCTCACTTCAAATAGGTTTTTATTGGTTTATTGAAATTTGACTAGTGTTCTGGATTTTGTGTACTGACAGAACCTCTATTTCACCCCCCTGTGTTCAGTTCCTGCCACTGCAGTAGTGAGTGTGTGTCCCGACTGTCCCACGGCTGACAATTTGAACGAACCTGTTGTGAAGGAGACGGTGAATCTGTCACTGGAGAGGTTCAATGCAGAGAGCGGACTGGCTAATATCTTCGGCCTGGAGAACATCACCAGAGCCAGCTCACAGGTCAGGAAGAACACCACACTGACTGTGGCACAAGATGTACCCAGCATCACTAAGGATGATTTGTAAACCTTAGGTTTTAAACAGGAGGTTTTGCCCAATCCTAACATTGTAGATTAGTATTGTACTTCTCTGTGTGTTTTGAATTCCTTTGTGTGCTTTGCCAGTGGGTGGTTGGGCCGTCCTACTTTGTGGAGTTCACTATAGTGGAGACGGTGTGTTCAAAACAAACAGATGTCAGCGAACTAAGCAGCTGTCAACCGATGGACTGTCAATTTGCAGTGAGTAAAATCTACATATGCAAACATGCAAAGAAAGTCTGTAAATTGTATCGAGTTATGATTTCATTCAAACGTTTCAGTCTCAGTTTATTTTTTAAGACAAAAACAAAACAGTTATGTGGGGCTAAATAACGCTGATAAAATATTTTGATGCATTTAACAACCCAAAGATATGATTGGTACGATGCCCAATCAGCATATGTTATATATTTTGTCAACTAAAACCAACCGAAAGTTAACCTATTCAAATGATTTTGACTACACTGGTTCCCACACTAACATTCTTTGTTATTTTGTTTTTTTGTTTTTTTTTTTTGTTTGTTTGTTTTTGAGTACTCTCAGCATAGAGGTTTTTGTTCAGGCTCACACATGACTGAAGACGACCAGTTTGAAATCAGACCCATTGCTGGAAAGAACTTCCAGGACAGGAAGGCTGTGGAAGTGAAGTGTGAAATCTACGAACCACAGGTAACTTCTTTAAACAGTGGGATTTTGACAACCTTTCAGATTTATATATATATGTAATGTATAATATGTAAAGTATGTAATGTATTTCTGGAAAACCTATGTAAAGCATGCTAACATAATCTGGATTTCAACTTCGCTCAAATGTTCCTGAATTTTAGAAAAAAAAAGACCTAAAACATATTTATGCTTGTTGACTTCTGTGAGCCCCAGTGAAATTTGTCGTGCAATGTAATTATATACAATATGTTAACTGATTAAAATGAACATTTTTTTGTGTAGGCTGCCACTGTGGAGGAGCGTGCCCATGCCAAAGCAGATACTGACCACACTGTTAACCAGCAACACAACCACACACACCTGCATGCCCATGAGCATGTACACAAAAATTCACCTTCTGACGTCACTATTACCTCACCACAGAACTCTCTGGGAACTGTGGTGTATCTCGCGGCCACGCCCAGATCTGCCCCCGCGGCCAAGTTGTGTCCTGGCCCACGTCGACACGATCTGGGTTTAGGCAGATTCAAACTCTGACGGGCAGAATGTGGATCTATGTCCTTTCATCTGTCTCTGTGTGTTATATCTAATTACATTGGACAAAGAAAATGGTGCTTGTTACTTATCAAATTAAACTGATTGTTGAATTAAAGCAGTTGGAAAACTGGCATTTTTGGTTTTTTTAATAATACTGTGAGTGATTTAAAAAAGAAAAAACTTACTTTACTTAAATACCTTTTTGTGCATATTCCCAACATTCTCATATTTTAATGATTTAATATATATATACAGTTAAAAGAACAACCGAGTTACACACAGATGCATTACATTACAACAATTATGTTGTGCATATGAAATGCCATTATGAATTAGAAACGTAGATTCATATCAACATCGGGAGAGAGATATTTTAGTGTAAAAAAATGTACTACTGTAGTTTTTAGAGCCATTTTAAGATGTATGCCAAGAACACAGTTTTTAAAAATGCTATGAAGTAGTAGAAAAACTAAATATTGGCAACAAAGAAAAAAAAATACACACAAGCAAAGGTTTTGTAAACATTTCTGCGAAATATAACACTTTATTTTCTTCAAATTTGGTTGACACTGAAATGTAATGATACTCGTGGACAGATAGTAGGCCACCTATTAAAAAAAAGACTCAATCACGATATTTAATGAATTTCTTGCATCAACGTGACATTTTAGTGAACATTGTTCTGTAGCTAAATATTGACTTTGTGTCATGTCTTGATAAAAACTAAATAAACGAAAGTCCATGGTGTTATTTATACAGAATTTGGTGTTATTCAACCTTGACTTTCATACCTAAGTTGGCATGCTCACTCAGCAAATGAATAGCTCGCCGTGATCGTATAGTGGTTAGTACTCTGCGTTGTGGCCGCAGCAACCCCGGTTCGAATCCGGGTCACGGCATGTTTTGTTTCATTGGACATTCACGTTGCCCCGTATGTTCAAAAAGATAAATTCTCTTCACACCAACTCTTCAAATCATTCCCCAGATGATTCTGTTCTCCTTGCGGCCATACATGGTTTACTTTCATCGTACGTGACGTTGGTGTGGGATACCTACAAGGATGGCCTACTCTTACTTACTACGCCTGTGCCTGTCAGAAGCCGATAGCTGTGTGACCTCCTTTACTTCGCATTTTACCAGTCAAGGTGCTCTCATACGTGAAACACTTGTTGTTGAAACAGTCGAGGCAGATAGATAGAGTTTTGGCTCCTATTCTCTGCAAACACTGCCTCAGGAGGAAGGCTTTTGGGTAAATGCAAAAACAATTTTCAACATTTCCAGTTCCAGTGTTTTCCCCCTGAAAACTCCACTAAATATCCCAGGTTTTTGTGATGTTAAAAGACTCTTTCTTCAGTTTTTTTTCTTTTTTTTACTACTAGGAACAACAATCCAAAAGAAAGTGAGTCAAAGGGACTGCATTTACTCAAGAGGCCGATAACAAAAGAGCATGGCTGTGATTTGCAGCGACTGTTTCATAGGTCCATTAAGGCCAGAGCACACACAGTGCTTTGTGGGATATGAGAAGCAAATGTGAAGCAACTCAAGGAGAGAGGGACTAAAACCCCTGGAGCGCCGTCGCCAGAGGAAGTCAGCTGAAAACAATCACCTTTACTCATTTGTTGAAGAGTCTTCTGGCTGCCCGGCAACGTACTGAGCCTTTTTTACAGTAACATTAGCCATTAGTTCAGAGAAAGGTAAAGAAAAGGTGATTTATTCTAGGTAGAGCAGCAGTCATGTGGACTCTCCAAATCTTTCTTGACAGAAAAAAGAAAAATAGACCATGTGGTAGCAATAACTTAGCGCTATGACTGTAAATGTATATTTCAAAATATTTTTGTTTAATTCTAATTTATTTTTAGGCATATTTTTAAAAAAATGTTTCTTATATTCATAAGATGTCCACTTGGTGTCGCCGTCCCCTTAATTTTTTTTAAGTGTAATCAAGGTTCGTTGATTATTGGGTTAGATTTTAAACCTGTATTCGTCGCTGACAAGTATATTTCAATTTTAAGTCTAAGCTTAAATCACATGCATCTGTGACATTTTCTTCTCTTGTTCTCATGTTTTACCTTGTTTTTATTTAAACTATGTATGTTTTTTATTTAAATTTTATACTGCACTCTATACTACGTCACACCTGGTAAACTGAAAGTTATAAAAACGATAATAATAGTAATTATATGATGTTAAAGTGGTAGTAAAACATAGTGATTTGAACAGTCAGACATTTATTCTTTCTTATAAAAGTCACGCTGTTTGTTTTATCCTCAAAGTTAATTGCACCAGTTCCAATCAGGCTCCATCTGTTCAGATCCTCTGCCTGTTTGTTTACAGTTGAAACTGCACTTTCTGTTTGGTACTAATTAACAGCTAAAACATTTGTGGCGGTTAAACTTTCTCCTTCCACCTGCTCCACCGTCTAAACCTGGGGTCATAAACAAGCCCTTGAGATGGTTGTTAATGAGTCCTGTGAATCTAACTGTTGTGGGTGTTAGCGCCAGTTGTTTATTCTCAACTCATTGGACTCATGAAACTAGAACCCTTTGATCAATGCATTTTCTACAATATGAAGGCACCAGAGTCAGTAGATCATAGTAACATAGACAAAGACAATATTAATGTTGTTATTAATGTCAAGTCACCCTGT
>NC_024308.1:13449987-13468959 GCF_000523025.1 Cynoglossus semilaevis
TTACACAGATTGGGGCAAAATTTAAAATATAGGGCAGTGTTATCCTCATTTGTTCCACGGTTCCTCCTTATCTGCCTCTGTCTCTTCCAACCTCGGAAGAGAACGGTCCTTGTGGCGGGTGTCCCATATTCTACAAAAACCTCTATGATTAATTAAGAAGTCCTCAGGATGTGTGACAACAGTGCAGAGGCAACATACACACACAAACACAGTCATCTCTAAGTGGGTGTGTCTCTTTGTGTTTGATGGTGCTTAAGGCACCACAGAGGCAGTAGCAAAAGTTCAGGGCACCAATAATGAAAACAATAAGATTATCAATAGTATTTCATCTGATTCCCGTAACAAGACCAATGACAAATTGAACCCCCCAAAACAATGCAGTACTTTTATGAGTTTAAATGCCTACAGCGCAGTGATCTTCAAGGCCAAACAAATGAGCTTGTCTTGCATTTTTGGCCTAAAACAATAAACACTGACATACCAAGAATTGAATGTGAAATATTGGTACACTTGACATTTTTATTTGCCTTATATGGGTGAGTTATATATTATGGACCATTGGGAACAGGAGAACTTTGACAAGCAAGACGACATGTGCTGCAAGAGCTCATCCGTTTTGTGACTTTCGTCAATTTCTGCATGTATATCAGTGCTGTGTTCAACTAACCAGGGTAGTTTCACAATGAATAAGTAAATTGTAAATTTGATTTTAAACATCTACTCGACCCAGTATTTAAAGTGCATGCTCATGTCCACAGAGGTGGAAATGAATAATCAAGAGTGATGACCGAATGACACACGACATAATCTGTCAACCAGATGCCAGGTTTGAACCACAGAGAGAGAGAAATTGCCTTGTTACGAGCCCACGGGGCTCCATTAGCAGCAGAGTTCCCTGAGTTTTCAAAGCGGTGGTGAGAAAGTGAATTACTGCTGCCCCACTTCCCCTTCCCCCTCTGTTTGGGACCACCTTGAGGGGGAGAGCTGCATTTTTACTCCCAGATACTGACATTGATGGTCTGTGCATTTATACACTTGCATCATTTATGAGTGTGTCTCTCCTTTTGTTGGCTGATCACATATGGTGAGGTGTTTCTCTTACTGAAGATGCTCCCGCTGTAGAGGGCTTCAACAGATTGAAAAACGTATTTCATTTTCATCCTTGTATGTTTGAGTATCAGCTGAGTACACAATATAAGCATATCTTGTAGTATTTGTAATAACATGTATGTATGTTTGCATGCAATAACATGATGAACATGACAAAAATATTCCTTGGCACACTGATCTGTCTATGATGGTCCACAATTTATTATTTTTATATTGATTTTATAATTTGTCCGAGGCACTTAATAAATCTGACCACTAGTGGGTAGCCTTGGCTTTTATTTTGTTCTATTCACGAGCAATGATTTATATACGTGGGTTCATACAACAATAAAAATATATATGTACATAAGATTATAATGCCAATAAATCAAGTTCAGTTTAATCAAATAAGTATTGCAAACGACCCAAACCCTATGATGAGAAAATCTATTTCATTTGCAGTAAAATACTGTTTCACATTTACCCTCCTTGGCATCAAGCCGAAAGGTAATTTCTTCTCTGAGGGTACATGCTGCATCAATGTAAGTTTGTACTAGTGGAAAAAATAGTGTATTAAATATTTACACAGTCCCGTTCAGTGTAAATAAGTCAATAAATATATGAGGTTGCTGCCATAGACCCTATAAATAAAATGGACAGGGCCAATATCTTACAAAACAAAGTTTCCTCAGAGTGGTGCCTTCAGATTGGAGATCTACAGAAAAGCACATTTGTAACCAGGAGTGAGAACCATGGATAAGATCAGGACTGGGTCTGGACTACTGTAGATAGGCCTTAATGTGGACCCTGCTGATGTGCTCACAGTACATGTAACGTAAGTAGCAGTAAAAAATTTCCATTTGGCTGATCATCAAGGTGGGGTTGGGGGTCTGAAGGAACCAGACCCAGCTCAATATAAAACACAATTATAAACAGTACATGTGGTTTAGGATCTGGATACTAGCGTTGTAGAATTCCTGGTTCCAGGTTGAAGATACGTTCCTCAACCTTGTGTTGGTTAAATCTGGAAGGACATGCAACTCTGCAGACCACAACTGTGGTCAACCATGATGAGGGGGAGATAAAAATGTATCTTGTTATATATAAGAAATATATATAACGTTTGGGGTCTCTGCTCCATCTCTTCATCAGTTCCGGGGTTCTTGGCTGGGACAAGATTGAAAAGCCCTTATTAGAACAGGTTTAAAGTATAAACAGAAAACTATGTAAAAAGTAAAAGTAAAAACACTGAAAATGTTTTAGTTAAAAAATTTAAAATAGAAAAAATCAAGAAATTAATTTGTTGACCCCAAAACATCTCCTGTGACCCATATTTTGGAATACCCAGGGTATGCACACACGGACACACACGCATACATAACTACTGTATATACATACAGACATAGATTCATATATCCACACACGTATTTGTGAGTGTGTACAGTAAGCGACACCACACCTTAAATTGCATGGTTGACACTCACACTATTCCCAGATGTGTGTGTTAGTGTGGAGGGCAGGTACCAGACTGAGCTCCTCCTTCACCACCTCCTTATCTCCTCCTCTGCGCGCAGCCACCGTGCGTCTGTGTTCCAATGGAAACAGGTGGGAACCGTGCGCTCCTCCAATCACACGCTCCCTCCGTGCGCCGGGGGACGGAGCTGGGTGAGGAGCGGGCAGAAGACAGGGGTGGGAGTCAAGGCGTGGAGGCAGGACTCAAATCAACTTCCACACTCGCGTCAGGAAAAGTCAGGAAACCACGGCTGTTAACGTTGTTACGGTAAACAGTGACGCGGCAGCGCTTACGGCGGAGGAGCTGCAGCCGCCTTGGCACGTCAGTGTTGGGCTTACGGTTCTAGGACGAGTCGCTGCTGTAATGGAACGCAGGGAGTGAGCGGATTCAAAACAGTTTTCCTGTTCTTCTTCTTTTTCCTGTGTTTGGATTACTGCCCGCGTTGCGTTTTTGCGCTTTCCACATTTTTGTCATTCTTTCTGGAAGTGTTTGGAGTATATTGGACTTGTTTCCCCGAGAAAGATGCCTGGAAAAACCAAATACAACCTCGTTGATGATGGACACGATCTCAGGATCCCGTTGCACAATGAGGAAGCTTTCCAACATGGGATCAACTTCGAGGCAAAGGTGAGTTTACGTGCAACTTTTGTTCTTCCGAGTTTTTGTTTATGATTGCACTGTTTATATAACAACCGTTGTTTTAACTAAATACTCTCCGACACCCAAACCAAAACCAAAACAACCCGGACCCCGGTTAGACCCCAGAGTAAAACACGTTGATATCCAGCTGTGCGTGAAAGAAGGGTTAATCAGCTTCAGACAAACACTGTGGGATTGTTTTAAAATACCAAACGCATCAAATAAAGACAAATTATTTAATTCCCTGTCTTTTATATGTCTTTTTTCTGACAACAGTACATCGGTAGTCTTGATGTGGCCCGTCCCAGCAGCCGAGTGGAGATCGTGGCTGCAATGAGAAGAATACGGGTAAGTGGCGACCTAAACGAAATCGTATTGAAAAAACACAATTCTTTTTTTGTTTGTCGTTTTTCTGCTGTTGTGCACAGGTGGAATGATGCGATGTTGTGCTGCTTTAGACTAAATCGAATGTATTGTTATATTCGGCGCAGAAATTATTAACATACAATTAATTTATAACGTGGTTCTGCTAATTGGTCAAGTTTGTTTGATAGAAGACCTGTTTGCTTGTCTGCTGTTGTGTTCAACTAGATGGTGTTGTGCTGCATTAGACGGAATTATTTTCGTTGTTTATTCATTTTTTAACATCGTCATTTTATATAGTGCATTTGCTAATTTGGTGAAGTTCGTGTTATGCTTTGCATTTGTGATTTGAAAGGCGTAAAGAAATGACAGATTAACACGTACACGGCCAATTAACCTGCACCAATGGAAAAGCTCTAATTCTGCACAAAGTGCAAAGTCAGATAGCGCTTGGACTTTTCGTGACCTTTCCCTTGGAAAACTTCAAAGAAGACTGTTGCAAATCATCCAGATGAGCCCACACACTTGTGTGAAACGAACGATAGAACACAGCGTTCGAAGTCACCATTCACACATAAATAGTGTTAAAATGTTATATAGTCTTCAGGGCAGCTTATGCTTCAAATGTGCAGTTTTCGTATTATCTCAGACTGGGGGTTTACCCCGTGGGTCGTTTGTCTCCCATGTGCTCCATCACTTTTTTTGGACGTTTTCTTTGAACCAGTGCACTGGAGTGTGATAAGTCCCTCTCCCCTTGTCTCCCCCACAGTTTTCAGCTCTTAAATGCTGAAGTAGCGAAGAGCTGGAAACACTCTGAGCAGAAAGAATACATTTCTGGAATAAAACAGACTTGACGACCTAATTATTTAGGCCTCTCTGTCAGCAGCAGCTGGTTTTACAGCTAACCTAACGGTTTTGTGCCTGTGTTTTGGAGGTATTTTAGGATTATAGTGCTCAAGCAGTGTGTGTCTGTGTGTGTGTTTTTATATTTAATTTAAGCTCTGTCTAAAGCCACACATCAGAACACGGGTACAACTCCCACCCATAACTTCAGTACATTTCAGATTTTATTATTTGATTTACCAGACAATTGGATTAAAGTGCTAACAAAGAACACTTTTTTTTCTGTCCAATAAGTATGCTTCTTTCTGTGCTTCTTTCTATTTGTATATGCTGTCAGTCAGAGGCTCACACACGTGTTTGTGGGTGCAGAGTTGAGCAAAAGGAGCAAAACTTTCCCGACTGTCCTTCTGCAGAGGAGAGGCCGGCTCCCATAAAGTGGACCTCCCAGTGTGCTGCCATGGCAGCTGTTGTTGTTGGCAGGAAGGCAGGCTTTGGTTTGGCTCATCCACTGTGAAAATGATTTGACACTGACTTGACAACACAATTAAGGAAAACCGCAGGTATCTAAGCTGGTAGTGAGGTCACACTGAAGAGCAGGAGGAGGCTGAGGAGGAACCTCTGGAGGTACACGTGTTACTTCAGCAGCCAGTGCTCCAGAGTGATGTTGATTTAAAAACAGAAGAGACAATTAAACCTAAACGCTGTGTCTGTGTGCTACAAGAGATACCATGTAGTTTTTCTTTTTTAAGGTTGTTGTGTCTGTTGAAACCAATGCTGAGCAGCACTGGAAGCTGCAGCCAAGTTGTTTGAATTTGAATTATCTCCATTGGAAAGTAATGTCAGACATGATATGACTGCTCGTCATGTTAACCTTGGGTTGGTGTGAGGGTTTTGCCTGGAGAGTTGTTTGAGCAGTAAAGTAAACTACACATTAGTTAGAACTATAGCAGTGTTTCCCAACCTTTTTTTAGAGCCATGGCAAATATTTGACAATGTCACAAACAAAAATGTCACATTAAACCAGAGACTGTTTAGTTGAACACAATGCTGATACACACAGGAGTTGAAGAAAGACAAAAGAGATCCTTCAACGGTTCAACAGTTCAATCTATACACAGTGTTAATTTATATGACAATGGTCCTTCTTTCCTTCCGTGAAAATGTTTCCTGATTCAAACAGTTTTTGGTACAAATCTGTGCAAACATGGCTAATATAAATAGTAACAGTCCTGTTGCCAACAGGCAGACATAACCAACAGATTGACTGTATTGTTGCCTCGAGTCTGACTTGTACTCGAACTAAAAAAATGAGTTGGCCTATACAACATCAGTATTATGTCATACTACTGTATTTTTACTTCAGTGGAGTCGTATGAAGTGTTCTCATCCCACCACAAATCCCTGCTAAAGATGGAACCTACAGCTGCAACTAAAGACCTAAACACACACACCGGAAAATATATATTTATTTTATATACTAACAGTTAAAACACTTAATAACACACTATTTTCTAAAACAAAAGTTTCTGTCAACTCCTCACTCTGGTGAGTCACTCCGACTGTTGTGGTTACCTCGCAACCGGCTGATGTATGGTGTCATTGTTTGTTTTGTGAGTGTGTATGTGTGTGTGTGTAAGTCACCTGTAAGATGGAAGCTGATAAACCACAGCAGAGCAGAGTGTTGAAGTCTACAGGGAGGTGAAGTAAGGCGAGGCAGGATCCGATCTAAGTTCAGTTTGTTTGGTTATTGAACCATTTGTTATTGTCCCAATGAACCATTTTTTCTCCCCTCTCTCTCTCTCTCTGTCTCTCTCTCCCCCCACCTTCAATGGTCAAAGGAATGTTTGGAGAACATTGTCCAATCCCTGGAATCTTTACCCTCTCCATTCCATTCATTATGACCGAGGTGAACGCTGGACTCCAGGTTCCTGCCCAGGTCTTGGTCTTTGTTTCAGGTTTCAGATCGTTCTAGAAAAGTCATCAGAACCTGCTGTCCTCTGACATGAGGCCTTAACGGCAGCTCTCTCCCTCAAACGGCTACATTACAAGTTCATTAAGACCAGATGTGGACGTGTCACGCCTGCAAATATCTGCAGAAGTACTCCACAAACCACAGTGATCAAGAAAGTATTCCAAGAAGTTCATCACTATAAAATTTAATTGGTTCAAGAATGATGTGAAACTGGGGTTCTCAACCCTGGTCCTATGTCATAGTAATGTATTTAAATTTTATATATATGGAATAATAATAATAAGAAGAAGAATAGGAAAATAAAAAGCTGTCATATGGACCAAACCTGTAGTAGCTTTATGGCACTCCTATGAGGCATAGACCCCAATGTTGAAGACCCCTGATCTGTAGCATGTGCAGTGCTGCTTCCCTGTTCTTCCAAAGCTTGTTTCTTGTTTTTGTTTGTCTCTGGCTGTAAAGAATAAATTACTTTGTGCTGGTGAGAAGACATCCCAAAAACACGTTGTATGAAGGTCAATATGAAAACCTTTATGAATTAAATTTGTTTCTAAGATTCTCTGGCCTTGTTTGGTTGCAGATTTTTTGGAGAGTAGACGAGGAGGCGAGGAGACTTTTACCTCCAATTTAAGGAATTGATTTGTCATCGTTGAGCATTCACTGGCAGTTACAAGAGTGTGGTGTGAGGAGATCAAATGTGCCATTGGAGACACTGGAGTAGAGGAAAACAGATGTACGGGGGGGGGGGGCACAGAGACGCTGTACTTTCTTCTTTAGCTGCCAGACCAAACAGAGGAGGTCAGCACCCCCTGTGTAACAGTGGACGGTTTAACGAGTGTTTACTTTAAATTTCTAGTCGCTGCAGATAAGACAACACACTGACAGTTCATTAGTATTTCACTGTGTACCATGTTGTACTGCGAGGTTCGGCCCGCAGGCCGGAAATGCACAGAGATGGCTTTGACAGACGGTGTTGAACAATCAGTCGGTGGAGAAAGGAAACACAAACGTTGTCTTTTTTTCTGACAGCGGAGCCAGTCCATTACTAACGATCTAGTAATTCATGTTTATCTGTGATTTGGACAAAAATGTCAAAGGAAGAATAGTTTCTGCCGTTATTATGAGATGTTTACGTTTAAAACAATCAAAATCAACAGACAGCACTGTCAACAGACAATGGTCTGATGATGGAAAAATCAGACATCAGACAAATCAGGGTCTTAAAGACTCAAATTGATGAAGTCCTGAGTCACAGAGAAGTTAAAGCATCTCTAAATATGTCCAAATAAACAGCTTAGATTTATATATTTGCAGTATAGCGAGTACTTCTTAAATTTTACACCCCTGTGACTCGGTCTTTTATTCTACTGATGTGGCAGAGCTATTTCACTTTATCACATTGATTTTTTTAATATTCATCTTCACAGCACAGACAGCGTCGTTCATTTCATGTCAGGAGTTGATGATGGGTTGGCAAAAACAAATTAGGGGTTTTTAAAAGCGACTGAAGAAAATAATGGCTGTTTGGGTTTCCCAAGAATCGAGTACAAAGTTTTTTGATTGGAATTTAAATTGTGATTACGCAGGTGATTTTGTGGAACTGGACTGGAAGACGAATGATAACAAAGTGTTAGATTTCACCATTTAGTTCAGGTCTTTGACTCCACTGAGTCAAAAGGTTTTGAAAGAAATGATACAAAGCGTTGTACGTAATAAGAAATGTACAGGAGAGGAAACTTGCACTCTAATAAGCTAAACTAACATGTCGTTAGTTTAGAAGTACATTACACTGAGTTCACTATTTGTAATATATGTAACGGAAAAGGTTAACATCACACTGAGTACAGTTTGTTAGAAAAAAAAACAAAACAGATTCAGCCAAAAATGACCACTGATGCAGCTCTGGTAGTTTGCACTAAAAGAAACAGTGAAGGTGTCAGTGAAGGTGTCAGTTTACTGTGGATCTGATCCATTATGGACATGAGGTAATAACAAAGATAGCAGCAGAGTACCGTTTATGATAATGATGTCAAGCGACGACCTTTGCTCTAAATTGTTAAATACTTGCTCGTGTCTGTGATTACTCCTGGAGTGTACACTTTACTGCCTTTTGTCAGGTTTGGAGTCCGGCCAATCACGACCGATAATGTAATTTTTCTCTCTGGCCTTTTATTCAAAGGTTCATTTTAGTCACAGTAGTGAAATCAACCGTGGAATAATCTCATAATTAGAAATGCTGGAGGGAACTGTGGCGCTCTTTTAGAGTGACGATACTGCAGGGACTGTGTCGCCAAGGGCCCGGCTCTCACTGTGAAATATGTTCGCGGCCACAAATACTGCAAACAACAACCGGACAGGAACAAAGCCAAGCTCACTTTATTAAGAGTCGGGCAAACTTGGCTCCACACATGCTTGTATATGGTTCTGTCTCACCACAGCAACAGTGGAGGAGCCGCAGCAGCAGCGTTTATTTCATCAAACAACACAAGAAAAGAAACGTCTGTATGAGTCACATTTAATATGAATATCATCCATCTTTAATATAAATATTTAAAGCTAACATTTTGTAGAATTTCCTCACTTCACCTGCTGTATTTCTGTGGCTGTGTTCTCCACCCTGAGGGTGGTCACATGACTCATCTGAATATTTTGCTATTTGAATATTGAGTGACTTCTTTTTTGTGTGTGTGTGTGTCATATATTCATTTACATATTCAGCCTACATTACATTTTCACTGCATACCTACACACACACACACACACATGCACACACTTTCCATTGGGTTTCCTCAGTGAAGCCCAGGACTGTAAATTAGCCTTTAATACTCTTTTCTCCTGACCTGATCTGCATTTTTTCTCACAGACACCCCCCACGTCCTCCCCTGTCTCATATTTCTCTTCCCTCTTTGGTCCCAGCCTTCCAAGCTTTTCCCTCCCTCCTCTCGACACCTTACAGTGGGTCAGGCTCCCACGTCGTCTTTTTCCGTTAATCTGCCCAGACTGTCATTTCGTCCTGCCCTTCACCACAGCTCTGAGTAGAAACCTTGGCTGATTCACACAACAGTGGGAACCTGTGTCGCTCCGACCGCTACTCTTAAAGACACAGACTGTGTTTGACATCAGCCTCTCTAATAATCAGGCTTTGCTGAGACACAGAGAGACACAGAAACACACCTCACCGGATTAATAACCTCTTTATTTCTGTGGTGTACAAGAACTAGAAAGGAAAAAAAATATCGAGAACTCAAGACTTGCCTCCAGAAATTAGTGGTTTCATTTTTATAGTTCCAGACTAATGATGTTGCATTGTTGCCTCACAGAAAGACAGGGATTTGAGGTTTCGATTTCCAGCACAACCAGGTGTATTGTTGTTTTATGTCTACTTGTAAGGGTGTAGTTTAATCTACAAGAACTCCACCCTCCCACACCAGACTGGAAGACTGCATGTTGGATGTCTGAAGACTTAGTGGACTTTGAAAGACTTGGATCAAGAAATGGTTCCATAGTGCAACCCACACAGGCTGCTGTAGGAGGCACGTGGTTTCAATGAAGCTCGAACCCTGGACCAAAAACTTTTGTGTATAAGGCAAATGTGTAAGATAGGTGTCATTATCGCTACACTATAAAATGAAACTGAGCAGAAATGAAAAATTTGTTGTTTTTTTTTTTAACATTTTCATTTATTTTATTTTAATGAGAATTTAGTTCGTTGGAATTACAGCTGGTTACACGGTATAGATTCACAATAAATTCCACGTTAATAATTCCTGTGTCTGTGAAAACTGTGATGAATCCAAGTCGTTTTACGACCTTTTTCAATAGGATGTTGTCTCTGTTTATAAAAGACGTAGGGTGCATTTGCCGCTTGATTAGTCAGGACATAAATCCTGATCCAGCCAGTTTGAGATTTTAATATGTGATGAAGATATCCACACACACACACACGCACACCAGCCTTTCAGGGCTGCAGGCTCTCAGTGACAAACTAGGCAAACACTTTCACATTGACTTGTCAGCAGTATTTAATGCACTCCAATTACATCTTTCTCTTCTTTGATCCCTCCATATTTTCATTTTTTCGCCCCTGTATTCCTCAGAGTCCTGGTTACTGTTGTTTACGGCCCAGTGCTCTTCACGTTCGCCTCGGCTCCTTGACAAGATAATGCAGTGGTGTATGTGCGCTACTCCATTACCCCGCGGCATTTCATGTATAATCTGGCCCGTACAGCATCACCTAACCAGCATCACATAACATGCGCCCCTCCTGTAAATGTCAGGTAGAAATTGGAAAGTGAGTCTGGGCTGTGCTTGGCCAGGGGGTGGAGGAAAGTTGGAAGTCAGCTCCATCCTTGACGTGATTGGCCCCACAGCATCCACATGGATTAATGCCATGTCAGGGATGCCCCTGGTAGAAAAGCGGAGACTTCAGAGAGGCAGAGGAAAGGTCAAGTTTAGTTCTAACGTCAACATTTTGTCTGTCAGAGGCTCAAAGTGAAACTAAGTGCTTTGGGTTTAGAGAATCGAAGGGAGACCCAGAAAAAAAAGAAAGAGGGAGATTCAGGTTCTGTATTTATTGACAAATACAGTTATACAGACAAGGAATTTTTTACTTGGTCAATTAGGGTGTAAATAAAAATCATTCTGTATAAACCTAAAGCCGCTTTGTGAACACCTGTTTTACTAAATTGCTTTAATCTAATCATGTGATCGTAGATAGAGTCTTTGTGGAATCGTTGCCATCTGACAACGAGAAAAGTGGCAAGGTTCAAGATGTGCATCAAAAGGTAATTCACTGAAAATGTTTGTCGTTGTTGTGTAAAGTCAGTGAGCAGAAAAGGAGAGGAGGGTAGACATGTTTCCACCTGGGGGTGAGGGTGCATGCAGTCAGTGGATTCCTCGAGAGTGTAACTGGTGTACACTTCATTTTCACCTCGTCTCCCTGACCTGTGAAGGGAAACAGCCTCCGACTCTTATGGAGCAGCTGTTCCCAAGACAAAGAAAATGAAATTTCATCCTTTTTTTATTGATGATGTATGGTTGGGTTTCACTGTTTGTTCATTATAATTATAAAGGACGGACATGCAAAGCTGTTTTAGCCCACTGAGTTTATTAGGGATGCATACCGATACCAGTATCAGCATCTGGCATGAAACTGTCTTTGACACATCCTTCCTGATTTTTACTCTGGAATTTTCTCACTGCTGCCCCCTCCCCCCCCACTCAATCTTCTCTTCAACTCCTCCATTCCTCCCCCCTCTACGTCTCCCTCTTTGTATTTTATTATCTCCTTTTTCTTCTTTAGTCCACCACTCCTGCCTCCCCCCACCCCCACCATCATCTTGCTGCTTCTCATTCTTTTCATTATCTTCAGACTCCCTTCCCCTTCCCTCCCCCTCCTCTCCTTCCTTCCCCCATGGCAGCATAGTTTCAGCCATGGTCGTCTACCTGAACACCGACATAGGTGTCATACCTCGACACCTGTCAACTCTCACCTTAAGAACGGAGCACTTGGAGGGATAACATGTGCACGGCCTTTACATTTGAAATATTGCCGATTTAGAGTTAAAACTATGGGTGTTTATCAGTCAGTGAAGTACAGTTAGAAGATTCTGTTGTTGCAGAACCATTGCATCACTGATGTCGAGTACAGCAGGGTGTGCAAACTCTGCCTCACTGATTCACTCAAGTCTTAGCATTGTGGGTGGAGACTGAACCACCAACTGTTATGAAATCAATATTTGCATACACTACATTCTGTACATAAGTTTTGGCCTGTGTTGTTTGGAGAGTTCTTGCTGATACAATGAAATATCATGATATTTCATTTTAAGATACTGTATCAATATTTTACTGCACTGTATTGATTTTCATCACCAATTCCCAGTCAAATATTCCTGGTGTTGGTTCATTTTCTTTCTTCTCTAGTGATTCCAAATGTAAATCCCTCTGTTCCAATGTTAGTGACCTGATCTTAAGATGGAACAGCATTGAGTCTGTACTATGGTGACAGTTTGACTACTGTTACATTGGTGAAACAAAAAACAACTCAATATATCGTCTGGCCTACAGTATCGCAATGTATCGTTTTGTTGCCACTTTATCGTGACACGTATCGTATCGCCAGATTATTGCCAGTATACACCCCTAGTTGTTTTGTGGACGTCTGTGTGGAACAGGTTTTCTGTCTTTCTCCGTCTGCTCTCTCCTTGGACGTCCGTTTGCTCTTTACTCTTCATCCACCCACTGCATGAAAAAGCCTGATGCAGTTGTAATTCCCGTCCGTAGTCGAACACAACAGTTTCTTAAGGCTTTAAGATGAGAGGACGGAGCCAATCTTTGATCGCTGTCTGCTGAATAACTTATTCCTTGTAATGTTCTGGCCTCCAGGCTGATAGAACCTTTAGAAATGTCATCATTCCTGGAGAGGCAGTTTTTTTAAAACCACTTTAATTCAACGTCTTTGGTAAATATGTTTCTGTTACTTTGTTAAAGTGTATAGTTAACTAGAAATTTCTTTATTATCATATATTTCCAGGTCATGTCCAGAATAAAATAATAAAACAATACAGAACTAACAGAAAAAAGGTCTAAAAGATGTTTTGACGCTGAATTACCGGCCTACAGTAACGGCTGATACTGGCTGACCAATCCTTGAGGACTGCTGGTGTAGATGACGAAGCTTGAGGTCGTTCTCCTTAAGTTGCAAAGAAAACAGTTTTCTGGAAAACAGAGTCAGATGTCCATGTGTAAACATGTCCAGCAGACTGGAAATGCTGAGTAATAATATGATTGGTCACCTGCTACTCCCAGGCTGACCTCAGAGCTGCTTCCATCCATCAACCCCAGGACTGGCCGTTATCTAACCACTGCAAGCATCACTTCTCCCTCGCCCTCTTTTCGGCTGCAGCTCCTTCCCCGGTGCTGTTTCTTAATGCTGGCAGCAAACGATACAAACACTTCCTCTAACCTTGGTGGGATTTGGACTCTTGGCTTTAAAAATAACAACCCACTCAGTTTCCTTCACATTTTCTTGTGTCCTATTCCTTCCTGTGATTTATTTTTATGAATCCCATCAAACATTCACAGATGTCAGAAATCTTCACCACGGGAAGGTTTACAGACAGATTTGCTCTTTTGGCAGCAGATCATAACATTGAAGGTCCAATAAAAGTATGAAGCACCGAACATCTGTCTTTAACTCTTCACTTGATGCATTGCCATGAATGTCGCTGCTCCCTTTTTAACTGCCGCTGCTTGTGTTGGGATGTTTTCCGTGCACTGCCTCCACGATCAGTACAGATGAAAGGGATTCTGGGTGAGAGGCTGACGTGGAGGGAAGTGGATTTGTTAGCCACCCTGTTCGTGTGTGTGTGTTTGTCTATGTAAGCATGTTTCTCTAATCTAATAGCCTACAATATGGTTTTAATTAAAAAAAAAAAAAAAATTTCCCTCTCTGCAGATATTTTCATTAAAGCTGCAGGCTCCGGCTGTCTCTGCAGAGAAGTAAAGAAAGTAAAAAATAAGAAGAACAACAGACGGCTTTTATGTTTTAATCACTTTCTCTTTTTTTTTTCTTTTTTTTTTATATCTTCTTCTAACTTTGTGTGGGTTTTCGTGGTGTTCATCTTGGAATCTATTGTTGGCTACAACATCAAAAGCAATTGAATGGAACATCTAAGTATAAAATATTATACATTACAGAAGTATTTGGCTGCAGTTACAGTGGCAGCTAAGTGCAAAGTACTTTTGTAAATGTGTGTAAATAAATTTCTAATCACAGAAATGCTGTAACTCTTCACTGAAGCCAGAAATAAAACACTGAAGTAAAATCACCAGCCACAGTTGACCTCAGCTTGTATTCACAGCACAGACAGTGTATTGGACATGGATGTGACTTTTTGGTTGCAGACTTAAGTTGCAAATGAAAGAAGAAAGTGAAGCCATTTTCATAGATGTGTTTCTTTTAATTGTTTTATCGTGGAAATTCATTGTCACTTCATTTAGAGGAAAGTAGCAGATAAAGCACAACGTAATGGTAATTTATTGAGTCCAACTATCTCGGCATCCCTAATGTTCCCAAAAAGCATTAAGTCCACTGATTAAACTGCTGCTTCCAGTGACTGTAATAATCCATAATAATCCCTGCGCTCCATTCATTTTCTCAGTCTTCACGGCGGAACACCGACGCCCATTTGTGTTTGGCTGTGATCCATCAAACAGCTAATGAATAGGAGAATAACATCAATGATTCATTGTAATTTACGAACAAACGATATAAATAATTGCCGAACGTGAAAAAAAAACATTTAATGGGAAAAGTTTCCCTCCTTCCGTGATGAAGGATTTGGACTTTTGCAGTTTCCTAAACTTTTACAAAGGAATAATTTA
Organism: Cynoglossus semilaevis; assembly: GCF_000523025.1. NCBI lineage: Eukaryota > Metazoa > Chordata > Actinopteri > Pleuronectiformes > Cynoglossidae > Cynoglossus > Cynoglossus semilaevis. Next base: position 13,464,792 of record NC_024308.1, read on the forward strand.
ATCTTCTGAACCTCCACAAGGGGGCTTCAACCACCTCGAATCCCAGTGCGAAATACTGTTATCCTCCAGGTGTCATTACTGTATTTGACATTTCTTGAATGAAGACACTCACATCACTGGTGTTCATGAACTCAGTGAGATATTTTCCAGCTGTTATCTTTTCAAGATGTCATTACAGCGAACTTGGAACTTTCAGTTGAGTGAATTCATGCTGTCATGGTGTCAATGATTTTCCTTTAATTCCTGAAGTGGTCGATCTCGGTTTTTTAAATTATTATTACTATTATTATCCAGTCCCTGCTGTTATTGTCAGCGTCCTGAAGAGTTTTAGCTCTGGCACTTGGTTTGTAGCCAGGAACTCCTGCCAGTCCTAACTTGTGGCTTCAGATGTTATTTGGAGAAACACAGATCTTCAGTCTCTATTGTTTAAGGCATCTGTAAATTGTACATGTCCGTCAGTTCCTCTGCTCAGTTCTTACCTTAACTTCCTATCACAGCAGTTGTGCAACAGTGTTATCTTTCTGTCATGCACTATTTATAATTTTTTATTGGTAGTTCCTCCTCCTGTGCTTTTCAAAGGTTGAAATTAAACATCCACACTCCTGTTTCCTGTTTAGCCTCCATGCTAACTGCTTCTTTACGCTTATACAGTTCTATATTATACTATACTAACTATTTTTCACGTGTTAATTAATTTAATTTGCAAATTGCAACAATATCGTCTGCCAACACGTTGGAAACATAAAAACCTGTTGAAAATATCTGCTGTTAGCTTTGATTAGCTGTATTTAGATTCAGTGGTAGTGGCTTTGATGCAGCATAGGAGTTTGATGTAATGACTGTGAAGAGACTGTAGGTGGTCTAAATACATTAGTTGAAACAACCCTTTTTTTTTCTTTTTTATAAAGTCTGGACTTTTTTCCTCATGTCTGCCGGGCAGAAACAAATGCAGAATAATATAAGTGTCCTTGTTATGTCCTTAAAGGACAGTAAAGGATGGCAGGAAGCTGCAGGTCTCCCAGATAATGGATGTATGGAAAAATCAGCTTGAACATACCAGATGGTGGTAGTATTTGCTCCAGTAGGTTCTGTGAATACTTGGTGTACTTAAGTCTGTGCCGTGGCCACAGAAAGCATGAAAGATGAATCTGCTTAAACATTTTACATAATGAGAAACTAATTCTTGAAGATGCTTTAGGTGCAAAACAGATTTCTTTAAAACATATGCACCATAGGTAGGTATATAGATAGATGCACCATACAAGTGTTTCTTAGAAAAGACATTATTGTGCAGTGAAGCTTAATTCAGGTTCATGAAGTGTTATTACTGTTACATCACTGTGTTTTAATTCCTCTTAATTCATTTGTAATGAAATGGCAAATTTGATTTGTTCGACAAAAACCCCGAGGGAAATCTTTTGCTGCGGTATCAGATTTCAGCAGATTTTCTTTCTGCTTATCTGTCATTTAATTAATATATTACTCACTCCTGCATATAAACATCACCAGAGGCTGAGGCCTTTGGTTTGTAACACATTCATACTCGTGCATTGATAAGGTGGAGCCTGAAGCCTCTCTTGTATGTTGGACAGTTGATGTGATGATTCGCATCTTAAAGTCAGCGGACAAAACGGCCGAACAATCAAACGTGACGAAACGGTAATAGTAAATCTTAGGCCCCAGCTGAGGTTCAGTTAATCTTAGCAAAGCTAAGAGTCATTTCTGTGTGGCTGTTAAGCTATATTTAAAATCCTAGAGTGAACTTTTAATCCCTTATTCAAATATGACAAATGTAGCTGGAGTTGCACCAACAGCTGTATCATCCAGGGAAGATATTTTGAATGAAACAGATGTATTGGCTGAACTAAAACCCAAGGATAAACACAATGACCGGCCTTTTTAGCAGTTTCCTTTTATTTCTACAGAGAATTCTAAAAACTCAGAACAACGTAGAGATGAAGTCACCTTCCAGTCTGTTGTCTCTCCTGCCGGTGGCCCAATTTCAGGCAGATGGCCAAGGTTGGAACAAATGGCTTTAAATGGCTTTTATTTTATAGTTATCAAGGGCACTGTGTTTCTAATTCAGGGATTTTAGGGTGTCTGTTCCTCCAGCAGCAGTTTGTTTGCAGTGTTTTATCACATAGGAATTACATGATGTTTGGATGGTCTTCTTTCAGAAGTGCTGAATATAATATATATAGATAATATATGAGATATATATATATATATATATATATATATATATATAATATATGAGATACAACGATACAACACATTTTTAACAGTGGCCAAGTGATCAAGTAGATTTTCTTGGTATTTTTTGACCAATCATAAACCAGGTTTGTCATTAAACTACACAGTGTCCAGGGGGGAGAGGGGGAGACACACAGCCAATGTGCGTAGAAACACACACATTCGGGGAAGAACATGTAAACCAGGTGTTGCATCAGCGAAAGTGAAAAAGAAATATTAGAACTGAACACAAACTATAAGATGTGAATTGAAGAGACACAGATAATAAGCACCATTCCCTTACTGTGGTTTAATTACTGGTCATTATGGTGTTTTATCACATTTATGGTGTAGATGCACCAATATTAGTAATATGATTGATATGTGGCTCAGTGCTTCATTCAAATACTAAATGTAATACTGAATGTTTAGATATCAGGTTCTGTACTTCTAGGGTAAAAATAACCTGTCAAAATACCTTAAAATAATGGTTTCTCAACTCAACCAATAACATTATTTAAATTAGCGAAATGTTGAAAGTTGTAGGACTTTTTGGGAAGTGCTTTCAGCCCCACTTGATGATGAGAGGTTTACAGAGATCAGTATTTCCAGACAGATGCCACAGAGGAGACCAGACACTCGGCAGTTTGTCATTGTTCACTTCTGAGTGGAGAAATTGTCGGATTCATAAAAGATCAAATGAATCAGTTCTACAGTTCTGTACTCAAAGGCATTGAGAAGTATACAAGGTTCACTCTCTACGTCAGTACAAATGCCAGCTCAGGGTTTTTGGTGAGGATAGATGAGACCTTGCAGGAAATCAATGAGAAATGTATAAATACCTTTGTTTAGAGAGAGAGAATAAAACCCCACTGAGAATGGAACAGTGAGGAATGTTGTACAGAGAGAGGACGTGATTGGATGAAAATGAATGAGGTGAAGATGAAAAGAATGAAAGCACACACTGTCATGTATGTGTATGGTCCATGCATAGTTTAGCCTCAAATTGATTAAACTGGGAGGAGATAAATGTTTTTTCATTGTGCAGATATTCAAATGTTTGGTCTGCAGAAAATATCGATATTCAGTTCCTTTTTTCATGGTTAGGGGTTAGGGACAGTGGGGGTTCAGAAACTTGAGGATCAGTAGATTACAGAAGTTTATGTGTGGTTCAGGATAAATATTAATGAAAAATATAAAATATAAAATATAGATATTTGTACTTTTACTTACTGCCAGCCCCAAATGGAACCACAGCCCACGCTTTGATAACCAATGCTCCCTTCCATCACAGAGCCACATTAGAATCAAGAATCTGAGAATTAAATTCATTTCATTTTTTGCTAGAACTGCCATGTTAAAAATCTAATTGAATTGATGAAACAAACAAAAGGAAAGAAATTGAAAAGAGAAAATCAGGATCAGGTTGTAGCTCAGTCATCACTGTTAATAATGAGACAAAAATACAATAATTGTGGCTGTTGGTGGAGGAAGTCTACTTAGTTAAAAAAAAAAAAGAAGCTAATTATTGTCCTTCATAGCTGACCAAAATAATACATTGCTGTGGAGAATAATGTGTTTTTCAGTCAGCTTGCTTCCATTAATAATAAACTAAATAAGCTCCAGAGTTGATGCACCTCAGTAGTTCATTCCAAATAAATGATGTTTCTGTTGGAGGCTATGGATGATGATGATGATGATGATGATGATGATGATGATGCCTTATTACTTTTCCCATATCTATTTTACTGCAGTGTCCTTTAATGGCACACACACACACACACGCTCAGTTTTTGTTGTCTTTATTTGTGTCCCACATCAACAGATGGAGGCCAGGCCATGTTGAACATGAGCCAGCTCAACAACATGTTACAGTATTAGCATAAATCAACTGCAATCAATAGACACGCATTATGACGATGTGATGTTTGTGCAG
>NC_024308.1:13468984-13474393 GCF_000523025.1 Cynoglossus semilaevis
TGAACACATGCTCTTACACAGGAGAATGAGCAAATACCAGCACATGGGCGTGTGTGTACTGTACACATGGAGTGATCCACTGGGTGTGTGTGTGTGTGTGTGTGTGCGTGCGTGTGTGCGTGTTGGGTTTAGGAGGTAGACTTGTTTTCCTAAGGCTAAGGATACGAGTCATGTCAACATTTCCAGCCTACTCTTTTCCTTCTCTTGTTAATTCACTGTTGGGATTAACATAATTGAGCACTGGGCTACTGGGTGCGTGTGTGTGTGTGTGTGTTGAGTGCACTCGAAGTTAGTGTTGGTTTCAGGAAGCAGGGTTTTTGCAGGGGGAAATGGGAGAACAATGCCTCTGGCCTTAGGGTAGCACAATCCAGTCAGTCGAGCTGTGAGATGGCTTAGCGCACTGGCCAAAAAAAGGAAAGAATCTCACACTCAGCAGGAGAAAATTCCAGTGTTCAGACTCTTGAGCTGCACTCTACAGGATTTGGGATCAACCAGAGCTGAATTTGAGTGGCTGTGTAGTTGTTACTAAGAGTTGTAGTGGAACAAAGCCTCAATGTATAAAGGTTTCATATGCACACAGTGAGAGCCTGATTTAATGCCTCCACATACAGTAGGTCTATTCAAAATGACATATAGAAACTTTGATAAAATGAAATATAAATCATATAGATTTTGGCAGATTGCTAATATATCAATATTCAATTATTAGAAGGTAAAAAGGTTTAAAAAACCTAAACTGACTTTGTTTTCAGGAAATCTATCACCTAAGTATATGTATATATTTAAATATAAATGCTTATACACATATATGGATATATATGTACAGTGTATATACATATATCTATGTATCTGTTATATCTTTTTATTTATTTTTGTCAACCTTTCTGGTTGATTGTGTTTTTTTTTTCAGTGCTTCAAGCACAGTTGCTCTAATTTAAGTAACACACCAAACAACTGATGAGCAGTAAATGAAGAAAGACAGGAAACAGTTGAGGAAGTGGATGATGAGGTTCGAGGCCAAACATGTGTAAACAAAGACATCATCACAGATGGTATAACCAAGAAGGACTCCGTCTGTTCAACAATAAACTTACACGTGTTTCTCAAACATGGTTCGAGGCCAGATTCTTTCCTACAGTTTCTTTCTCTCTCTCTCTCTCTCTCTCTCTCTCTCTCTCTCTCTCTGGGATCTTTTTTTAGGAGTTCAAAATCTTTCTTAAGATTTTCTCTAAACTTCCAAATGTGCTAAGCTGTGAGAGAACCTAGCTTCTGGGCTCTTGTTGTTGATAAAGTTCTGCTCTTTAATCCCTACAGCTCTTGTTTAGAGGTTTTTCAGATCAACCAGACAAAACCATACATGAACCAGGAGACCCCCGGTCTGAGTCAACTCCCGGCTGTGTGGCTGTGACATCACAGTGATTGGTGGGTGGTTGCTGATACACAGCTTCCTTCTATTGTCTTACACCTCCTTAACCATTTACGTCAGAATCTCTCATGATGTTGGCCTTCAGCATAACCAGCAGTAGTCAGTGTTCGTAGCTGCTATTTCAAAATGGAACATTTAATATGTTCCTTATAAATGCAATTCAAGTTTGAATCCCAGCCTTGGTAGGAATGTGTTGAGCTTTTTATTTTCACCAGAGTTTGGGTAGCGATGTTATTTAGTTGTCTGGAAAGTTTTGTGCGTTTCTGCCAACAGATTAATTGTTTGTCATCATTTTCAAACATGTGTCTGAGAATCCCAGAATGCCTTTCAATCCAGTCCACGTCTGCAAACACTTCTACTGCAGTTGTGCATGTCGTGCAAGTTCTGATCAGCAGCTCAGGATACCAATTGCAGGAACACCAACGTTCGACTGGTGTATGTTTTACACCTAAAATAAACCTGTATGCCATGAAGGTGAACATTGATTGATTAACTGATTGACATTGATTGATTAACATGATTAACTGTGTGTTTTTATGCTGACAGCAGCTCCTGTGTTTGAATCGCATTAACAGTATCAGCAAATACAAATGTGTGACTTGGTAAATTTTGTCTATGGCTTCTACATTTTAATCCAATAACACCGGCTTTGGTGACATTTGCAGGAAATCAGGTTCAAAATTTAGATTTTGAACTTTTATCACAGGTTGTCCAAAGTTATTATGGTCTAATTCTGTTCATGCAGATTTTTCCTCCCTCTTCCCGAGGACATGCAAATTTAATCAGGACAGTCGTATCTAATGTGACAAGAAACATATTTTACCATATGAGAGAATTAAGCCAATTACATGCTCCAAATCTAATTTGGTTTAAGTCTTCCATGGCAAAATGACAAATTTATGCGAAAAAAAAAACCAACAAGATTTTCATTTGGATTTAGTCACTTGTGTTTAACAGCTCTGATTTCTTTAGTTGGAATCATATGTTCTGTAATTCCTTCCTTCCATGAGTGACTTTTGACCTTTCCGTGTCACTGTAACCTCTGGCGTGGCAGTTTGGATTATAGCGGGGAAACGATTTATGGTCCAATAATAATATCAGCCCCATATAAACGGAGGAAAAGATGGATGGAGCAGTGATTGACCTTTAAATATTATCTGCTCATAAATGTCAGAATTAACAGCCGTGCAGAACCGCCATTGTGGAAGTGCAGTCACGGACGGACCCTAATACACAGATTAACCAGCTTTTAGGTCAAGTGATGAAACGTAAATAAACCCAACTCTCTCTCTTTTTTTAGTTGAGATTTAAAGATTTAAATATTGTCCCAAATTGGCGTCGTCAGGGTTTTAGTACGTGTGTATGTCTCTGGAGTGTTCTTGCTTCTCAAGTGGTAGATTTGATAACTGCGTAGATGTTTTATAATCACCTAAAATCTGGAAATGTGTCAAAACAAACTCTTCAGTTTTCACCTGCTTTCCAAAGGCATCATTTGAATAACCCCGCCCCCCACTGGGCTCCCTCAGTATATTTTATTGAGTTTATAAAATGGTATATAAAAAAAGGTAATATATTTACTAGTTAATCTGATGTACTTCTGCAACTGGTTAACTGTACTAACTGTCTTTGTCAGTAGGAGGCAACGATTGGTTCAGATATATATGAAGTCAATGATAATAATCTCCTGAAATGTAATACAAAACCAAGGTCAATGCATTTAGTGAGTCTTAGTGACAACTATGGAACTCTGACACCCATAATAATTTATTCTTGCTAGTTTCTACATAATTCCCTCAATTTAAAGAGTCATGTTGCAGTATTGGGGAGATAAGGACCGTGCAGTCACTGAAGTTCTCTCTGCACAGCCAGGCATTTGAAGATTGATTGTGCGTTAATAAATGGGGAGAGTGATCCCCCACCTCCCGCCTCACCTCCCAACTCACCTGCGATGATGAATTGCCTGACGCAGCGAGATTTCTGACTCCGTACAACGTCTTGGTTATTAACATTAGCCTCAGATGAACAACACACCAACAGCCTGTTTCTTCACCCTGGTTCAAGTGTCAGCTAGCAGAGTCTGTTAGTGCTGTGGTTTCAGTCATTTCAGTGTTGCCTCAAGTCTGTGAGAATTTGAACGGCAGCAGAGTGCGAGCTACATAATGACACGGATTTGATGGAAAAGTGAATTTGTTTCTTCTTTTTATTCATAAGTATAAATCAATTTGAGCAGGGAAGCATATGTAGACCTCCACTGAGAGCACTGGTTATAGGAGAGCAGGTAAATGAAGTTGATTTTAGACTGATATGTATCACAGGTGGCTCAATCCGATACTTAAGATCGGTAGCGGTCTGATATTGGTCAAAATTTCAGGATTGAGCATTGAAAAAAAACATTATAGCATATCTGTATCAATAGATACTCCATGTTGCGGTATCATTATTGTTATTGCACAATAAAACGTTATATCTGACCAGTCATAACTGTACATTTCCTAACATTTGACTTTTTATCTCTCTCTATTACAACAAGGATTAAAGATGTCATCAAGTAAGTCATTACTACACAGTGGCATTTGATCTTAAGTAACTTCAACATTGTTGACTCAACACTGGGCGTAACTTGAAGAAAATCTCTTCAGTACAACACAGTGGTCACGACTTAAATACTTAATGTTGAAATATTACAGTATAAACATTTGGATCATCTTTACTACTATATAAGAAAACGTAAACACATTTGGAAATCCCCATATGTAATTATTTCAGCTATCCTTCAGAGTCATTCCGTTGACACCAATCAGATTCTGACCAATCACACGCAGACTTCAGTGTTTCTGTGCTCAACATGAGGTTCCAACAGCTGAGAATCCACTGCAGAAACAATAAATTTCAAGTGCCAGTATAATGATGAAGTGTTTACATCACTGGATCACAATGATTACCAACTCCACTACAAGAAAGCAAACAGTCGTCCAACAAACAGACAGTAATTACAGTGGTTGTTAATGAGCTCTAATCCTGTGTTTTTATTACCAGCTGTGCAGTTTTCCTACGTTGGTGAATGAAAACAATATTAGCCAACATTTTGCTTTAGTGCTTATTTTTTTATCCTACATTTTCCTAAGAGCTAACTCTGGAAAAATGTACAAATATTCGGCTTCATACTGGCAGCTGATGGCAGTGAGTTGGGAAAGCAGTTGTCCCTGAACACAGTAAAATCAGAGCTGCTCTCAGCTCAGTTACTGTAGCAGCAGAGAGTTTCATTCACTTAATTACAATTATTTTTCTCATTTTCCTTTGAATAGAACCTGCTTCAGGCAGCAGTGGTGCAAAACCTTAACCTTCTCCATCTCTACAGACCAGTGAGCTGAAAGAATTAAAGCCAGATGTAATTAAAACTCTGGGAACTGCACTGCACTGACTGTGCACATTTTACATTGAGTGTTGGTGGACATACAGGAAAAGACAATAACGAGAAGGGAAAAAAAGGTCAGTGTTGTGTTTCTTATCTCAGGGCTACGAGTTAAAAAAATGGATTTCTTCCTGTTTCTAGTGGAAAGTAAAGAAATCAGTGTGTTTGTTTCTCACTTTCTATACCTGTCCATTCTCTGTGATAGTCTGAGACAAATCATTTCTGCCCGCTAAGAAGCCAATATTCTACTCAAACATAAAAATAAGTAAATAAATCACATCTCTCTACCATGTCTCCTGGGAAGAAGGGATTTAATGGATAAGGTGGAGCCTTAAAGTTATATTCAGTTAAAGTGAATTTAAAAAAAAAGAAAAACTGAGACCTTCTTACAAGACTGATTTTACAGTCCTGTTTTCTCACCTGGAGATTAATGAAATACAACGGGCAGAATGGAATTTGTCACACCTGGACAGAAATGGAAATGCGCAGCGCCTTCCAGGCATCATGTGGAGCACATCAGAAGAAAGCCGACGCCTGCAGCCTCCTGAGCACAACAGCCTTTATTAGGACC
>NC_024308.1:13474438-13519510 GCF_000523025.1 Cynoglossus semilaevis
AACTGTAACGTCTACTCCTGGATGAATGCCTCTTTATTTAGAGACGAGCCACAGAGCTGTTTTTTCAGTTAGGTGGCTCATAAGAGCCTAGCTGCCGAGGTTCCACTCTTGTTTTACGTCAAGCTGACTAGTAAAAAAACAAAAACAAAATTCACCTTAATCTAAACATCTTTTTTCAACAAGTGGAAAGCCGTGTGATCGGTTTTCACTGTCAAGTCAAATGAGCCTTCACTACAATCTGGTACTGCTTCATCTGTTGTCTCTGCAAAAACATCAATAATGTAATATGTTCATTTCAAACATTGGTGCGAACAAATTTCCTATACATCCACTTGGGGCAGTGTTGAGTTTAGAATAAATTCCTGGGCTGATGACAGTTTCTCAGACAACTAAAAAAAGTAGGGTGGTTTTTATCGGATATTTGTCATTATGATGGAGAGAGAGAGAGAGAGAGAGACTAATGTTGCCTGTAGAGGTGCCTACATGCCCAAAGACACAATCATTATCACCTTTAACTCTGTTTTGAACTTAGCACTCATGCTTTTCTCCTGTGTAAACCTCCAGCTATCTCCATCCAGTTATCGCCTTCAGGATTCAGCTCTTGTCAGTGGAAACACTGTCACTGCTGCAGTAAAGGAGTCACATGGGCTGGCAGACAGGTAAAAGGAAACTAGCGGAGGAGGAGCAGGAGCTCTGTGTTTGTTTCCAGTCTCATTTCATTCTTTTGGTGCTCACTTAATTAAAGCGCTCTTTAATCTTCACCTCCCTGTAGATTCTCTTTGACCTCCATAAAGTTCTCATTCCTAATTTTACAACGCTGTTAGTCCCGGTAGTGCACGTAAACCTGTGAGAGAGAAGACATGAAAACATTTCTCTCAGTGCCAGTCATCTGAGGCTCGGTTGTTTTCCGATCGCTTGATACGACTTCCAATCAAACTAATTAAAGTAAATATAAATATAATTTTTGTTTTTTTTCTCCAAGATCTGTTTTGTCCCAGGAGGTCTTTGCACCAGTCTTCAGACTGAAGATGTGGTTTTATTTGCATTGCTAATCACGGCAGGCTGGAGTAAAAGGTCAACTGCATCCATAGGCAGAAGCCAACTGTAGAATAAGAATGGAAGTAAGTTCAGTGGCTGATGTGAGCAGCCGTTACCAGGACGCTGTGATTGGACGGTTCAATATTTGGGTTGATCCAGCTCCTCAGGAAACTGTAGAGAAATGAGAAGAGATAAAAGTCCAGTTTTGATCCAGGGCTTAGTTCAGTTCCATTAATTGAAACTACAACTACAATCTTTTATATAAGCATTTACTGCTGAATGGGACACAACTGGCAGTTAAAAATCCACAGCTTGGGCTGCTGTTGTTCATCTCTGGGCAAAGATGCAAAGATGTAACAAAGTCTCGACAAACAGATCCTGATTTTGTTCTGTTTTTTGTTGTTTTCCTCTGAATTCTGATGATTGACAGCATAAAAATAAAGTCAGTAAAGGCCTGTGTGTTTTCTGATAGTGATATCTGATTGGTCTTGACAACCATGACAGATTGGTTTGGTTTAGGGGAAGTGCAGAAGGCTGCGATAAGCTGACAGAATATTTTTATTTAAATAAATGACAATTAAATATGTGCATTTGGTTCCATTAGACACAAGCATTTACAAAGATAAGACATAGGCATAGACATAGATAGACAGTTATTGATGCAAAATTAATTTGACAATTTCTTTTCTTTTTTTAAATTTAGTCTTCATCTCTAGATGGTTGATTAACCCTTGGGCAGCATCAATGTTTTTTATGTATTTTCTTTCAATTATTCAATTGATGCAAAGTGACCTTGGGTTTCCTGAAAGTTGAAAAATAAATAAAACTTCTGCTATTATCATCATCATTATAAAAAGAGTGGCGGAGAGTTTGTAGTGTAGAGTTTTTTGGATCCATAATATTCCCCTTGGTGGTGGGGTCACTTCCTGTTAGAAGTGAAGATGGACGCTCTGGCCCAATAAGCTTTAAATATAAAAGGCCACAGCATAAATGCCCTTTTTATTATGATGAAGAGTGGCTCAATCAAACAGTTATAGCAGAGAAGGTCAGTCTTTTGCTCCTAGTTTGCTGCGTTGTTACAGAATCAGCAGTAACAAAAGTGTTTTTTGGTTGTTTTTTTTTTTTAGCCCAACAGGGCCAAATGTCTCGGAAACAAATTCCAGGCGATGTTAATTAAATGTGTCAGTTCCTGTCAGTTTTGTAAAAGTCAGGTAGGTTTTGTATCGAACCAGTCAGACACTCAATATTTTCATACCACAGGGAAACAAACAGCCTGGAGCCATATTGAAAGGCACGTTGACTCTTATTAACACCTATTTATGACTAATGACTCCCTAATTGTCTCGTTTGTATTAAACCACATTGTTGCTAAATAACACGGTGTTTGCAAATAATGTGAGCACGCATCTCCTGATTGATATCCCCAAAGTTTCCCTCTGCCCTCGGAGTCCACACATCAGAACAGGACTGAGCAGGGTGTGCCTGGCTGTCCAATCAGAGCTAATGTACGACGTCTGACGTTCCATACAGGCCGAGGTAATACCTGAGTTTCTGCATTACTATTACTGCCGGAGGTTCAGCTCAGAGAAGACGAGACGTTGGTGAGACAGGTTTCCCTCACTTTTCACAGGGTTTTTCTATAAATAGAGATGTCAACGTACAAACAAGCAGATCTGGAAAAACAGGGACAGATAAACAGATAGTGGAGTGGATGAGGTTAGGCGTCAAGTCAAACAGCGAATCAGGAAACAGACCTTCCTTGGACCGAGACAAGTGAGGAGTCCCGCTGTGTTGAATGGGCCTCTGGAACAACATTTGCTGGGATTCATTCCACAAACATGGTATCTTCTATCTTCAGAAACTATTTCCTCCTTTTTCCACATGGCTGAGCTCAAACGTAATTGACTCAGTTGCGATCAAAGCCAGCTGAGGAAATAGAGAAATGAGCAGCTCAGTGTCTTCAGTGTTGGTGCGTTGCTGTGCAGACAACAGTTTTTAGAAAAGTTCCATGGTACAAAAAAAAAATCGACTCTGCTTTGTTTTGTCATTACAACTTTCCCCATACTTTCCGACTGTTATCCGAGTTTTCCACTGCAACCTTCATTTCAATCTCTGTTGTCGTGACTGCTCCGGCCCCTGCTGTATAATTCCTGCCAGTGTTTTCAGTGACAGCTATGTTTGTCATTACTGCTGTCTGTGTTTTTTAAATGCTATATCTCTGGGTAGTTCTGTCACTCATTTTAATTCCCGTTACATCTGTGGCCACTGCTGCAGTACTTCTAGCTGCGGTTGTTGGTACTGTTTTAATAAGCTGTAATGCTGCCATCTAGTGACTTTCACTTTCACGTACAGCCTTTTTTTAAACAATTTATTTTTAGGCCACACATCATTTGGCAAAACCCCGGCAATGTGTAATTGGGTTTTCGTTACCAGAGGAAAAAACGATTTTTACAGATATTACATAATTTTGCTTATATCTGGCCGATAATATCGGGCGGCCGATACAATCGGACATCCATACTCATGGTTTGCGGCATTACTCTGCTATCAGTGGTTCACTCCCTGCTTTTTGTTTTCTGTTTCTCGTCACCATTTCTGCTCCGGGCCCTGCTTCATGATTCCTAACTGTAGTTTAGTTTATCAGCTCCGTCCCTTATTTTTGACTCCTGTCTGTCTGTACTGCAGTCTGCCCTGCCTTACAGCTCCTCCAAATGTTTTCATGTCTGTCTAGGGACTTTGACTGTTGAGAATTCCTATCTTTTATTACCTTTGGACATGGAAAAATGAGCATTTTAATGGATTTCTTTCATGATCTCATTGACCTATAGTGAGGTTGTTTAGATAAAATAGTAATACATTTTATGATACATTCAACTTCTTTTGTTACCATTCTACCATACCAATATTATTTTTGCAATCAGTCAACCCGGTACAGTGTTTACTTGTATAATTTGTACAACATGATGGTAAAAATGTGGAGCAGCGTGTATTCATCACTCCATGGTATAAATAGAGCCTGGTGTTGTATTTGTTATGCAAGCACCCATCAGATCATGTTAAGGCTCCGTAAAGTCTCCTTCGGTGCTGCATATAGACCAGCATGCCTTGCATTTACTCACGTTTTCACGGCCGTCTACTATGGATCACACGTGATAAAACTTCAGCCCCCGAGGCGGGATTTGAGACCGCCCGGGTTTAAAATTTGTTCCCCGACACAATCAGTGAGCACACGTTTGGTGCTGTGAGACCTCCAAGCAATGTTTCCCATTTTCTTACAAATGTAACATCAGTGATGGTGGGAGGATTTGAGCTGAAAGACGTTCAAAATCTCCCAAGATTGGAGACCACCGATGGAGCTGAAGGAGATTGGTGATTGGTGGTCCAATGATATCATCCTGGTTAGTTGGGGGTGAGAAGGGATGACGAAAGTGGGAGGGAGCGATAGCATCTTTAGGTCATAGGTTAGCCTTGTGTGCTAACAGAGTCAATTCAACAAACGTTACCTTTCTTTTTTTCAAACTCTTAGCTTGCTAGCATGCTACAGCTAAGCATTAAACATCGTCAGTATGTCGTCCTTTGACATCAACAACACATTATCACATTATGTAAATTTCAACAGTATCATACAATAAAAATGTAGATGCTCTGTGACCTGGATGTTCATAGTCATAGCGGTGGCAGTAATGAGAATACCAGCCACATAAAGTCATTCAAAAATGGATTTTAATGTCATAATAATTCTAGTATAATGTTAGAGAGAACAGATATATTTGCACTATTAGAATAAAAATAATGGCTCCATGACTCTCTGCCCCCTCCTGGCTGCTTTTAAGGCTTTATTTTTTAAAGATTTTAATTATGACCAGTTGGAATATATTTTATTTCCAATTTCTCTCAGCCTGGTCTGTGTTCCTTAACTCTATAGATGTAGAAAATCAGTATAAAGTACACGGAGAGTGATATATGACGGCAAAATAGCAGGACTGAACTTGGATCCGTTTCAAATATAAATGGAGGAGAGAACAGAAACCGAATGAACAGCAGTTTTTAGGAAAGATGACCTGGAGCTGCAAAATCACTGCTCTAAAAATAAGAAAGGCCCTGAAGGCACCACGGAGAACACTCCTCTGAATATAAAAATGTCTTCAAAACCTGTTATCAGTATTGTGTAGAAAGAAGGAAATATACAGTGTAAAACAAACCAGGAGTACTGCACTTACTTTTAGAAATACTTGTAAATAATACAGTTATCAGTTATAATAGTTAATAGGTATAGATGAATTATTATATAACACTCTTTTGTTATATCTTAAGATGCCATAGATGAAGGTTAAAAATGAAGATGAGTAATTCAAATATATATTTAGAGAAAAATAAATAATCAGAAATAAACATAGGCGTAATTTAACTAAAACCAACACAAAGTTCCAGACACTCAGTTATAAACAGTAACTTACTATATGTAGAAAAGAAGTTTTTTTTTTTTGTTTTTTTTTTGGTATGTAGAAAATAACTGAAAATAAAAGATTTTGGTTTTTTTTTTGCCCACACACTGGCTGAGATTTTTCTTCTGTATTTAATGAAGAGGAACAGTTCTAGTACATTGAACAAACTGTAATACAAAAACCAGGAAAATGTATTCACAAAGACACAGCAGGAGAAATGAGGAGGTGTGATACAGAAGAAGGAAAAGAAAAATCTCAGTAATCCCAGCATTAAAACCAAACCCTCCAGCTGTGAGTTGCCCAGTGAACCTGTCGTGTACCAGTGCAGTACACCATAGAGCCTGAATCCTTCAATTCGGACTCTAATTCTGCACATTGACTGATTATACTGTTAACACATTTCCTTTGACTCAAACTGCTACCTGGACCTTGAAGCTGAGAGAAAGATGTGTGAGTTTGGATACATTTACAGCCTGAGACCAGTGGGCCAACAGACAAGTTCTGTCCCGTTGTGATGTGAAGTTCTCTAGTCTGAGCCTCCGTCTCATTAGGACGAATTAGCTTCCCCGTCATGCCTCTCCCTCCAGACCTTTGACCTCTGTGGGTCTCAACCTTCCAGTACGGGGTGTTAAGATAACAGTAGTGGTATGTGGGACAGTCAGAGGCCTTGTTTTTACAGGAACATGTTCAAAAGCACATAATTTCCTGTCGGCATCAAAAACTTTATGATGGCTTGGAACCAAATGGTACCAGAACACTAACTTCATTTTTGTCTTTATTTAGAGAAAAAACAAAGCTTTTTCTCTACATTATTTTATGATTTTTTTTCAGTCGTAGTCGATGATGCGATGATCGCTCGATGAGTTTTTTGGCTAGTGCAACTCTTTGCTTTTGCAGAACTACTTATAACTACTTATATACAGCTAGCAGTAACTGTCTGACAAATTAGGAATCTTTACATCTGAAAACTAAAAGCCCTGTGAGTACATGGACACTGGGAACTTTTTGACACCTTTATAGAATCCCATGAGAGGATATCTAACTCTATCAGTTTTACAAAACATATCAAATGTATCAAATTTTGCTTCGCTCAACCGGGTTATTTCGACTCATTTTTCACAAGGGGCTCTGTTTCCTTATCACATTGATTTTCTATCTACTTTCTCTGATACTGATTGTTTGGTGCTGAAAGTGCAGGAAGAAGAAAAGGCTTTAGTTTTTTTCCGGACCGGCTCAGAAGAATGAGTCATTATTTGCCACACTGAGAGCTGAGCCGTAGCTCAGTGATCTTGGCAAACAGAAATCCACCCAACGTTGTCTGCCTTGATCGGGTCTTCGCTGGTGAAGCTGCGGCTTTGAAAGGAACTCCAATTACAGTCGCTTCACTTCGCCTTCATCGCTGACTGTTTCTGGCAGCATGTTCTGTTTTATACTTTGCACAAAAAAAAGTTCAAAAGAAGCGCCTGACCTCGGCTCATCTTTAGTGAAGACGTGCTCGAAGGTGTGTGCGTGTGTGAAGCAATGTGAGCGAAGTACGGCGCTACACTGACTGGGTGTCAGTGGGTTCGCTGACAA
Organism: Cynoglossus semilaevis; assembly: GCF_000523025.1. Taxonomy (NCBI): domain Eukaryota; kingdom Metazoa; phylum Chordata; class Actinopteri; order Pleuronectiformes; family Cynoglossidae; genus Cynoglossus; species Cynoglossus semilaevis. The sequence goes on from NC_024308.1 coordinate 13,481,497, forward strand.
AGGGGAAATGCTGCGTCTCGTAGCCGCCTGTTTTGATTAGCACTTCAAGAAGAAAAAGATGCTGAGTTCTCACATAATTTGAAAAAAGCTTCTACAGTCACTCCTGTCTTGTTCGTTAGCGATGATTGTTGCTGCCACGTTTTGTCTGAATTACAAATGACTATTTGAGCATCACGTCTTGGTAAAAACTGTTTTCAAATCATACTGGATTGTACACCTGGATCACAATCCTAGAGGTCCAACAAGACAGCAGGGGGCGCTCTGTCAAAACCCCTATGTGAAAGCAGCTGATAAGGAAATCAGATTGTCAACAACTACATGTCTGAGGATTTTATGTTCTTTTAATGTATTTTAAGAAGTAGCTAGCCCATGCTAATACAAGAGAGTTTCGCCAGCCTTTTGCTGTTGGCAAAAAAAGCAGGTATAAGTTCCTAAAAGTCTATAAATTTGTTTGTAAATATATAAAAAGTCTCTAACTCTAACTGAATTTAGTTACAAAACCAGGCTAGTACAGTACAGTGGGTTTGTGTTATTTCACAAAAAAAGAAAAGAAAAGAAGAAATGTAAATGTAACCAGATTTATTTATTATTTATTTGTCCATGCCTGTTTTTGTACCTTTTTCTATTCTTCACTGTCATATTTAACGGACTGTGGAGAAGTGGTTTGGTTCAGGCAGGATGGTCACGGTGACGTAGACCTCGGCTCTATGCCGGAGCCCAGTTCCAGACGGTGCTGTTTTGTTGTCCTTCTCCTTGTGTTTTGGCTCCTGTTCCTTTTCACGCCGCCCCCTGGAGCTGAAACTAATATCGGGAGCAAAGTGAGTTGCCACTCAGCCTCCCTCTGCTGCTCCTCCTGTGGGCTCCAACCCGTGTAGAGACACAACTGCCACTGCTGCCACTGCACACGCTCAGACTGAATCAAAACATTTTAAATTCAACAATTTATTATCCTACTTCACAGCGCATTCCATTCTGGTGGACCACAATTTAGCCTCATGGTTTGCCCCAACTATTGGGTTCAGACTGTATTCCTTTGGGCTGCTGAAACATTTTCATGCCTAAGAATACAGCGATAAATTTAACGATAACCAAAAAAATACCCCAAAACCCACTAACACTATTGTTCACTTACCTCCATAAGTGACATTTCTGAAATGAAACCTGTTCAACCATCTGCTCCCAGGCTGACCTGACCCTTCAAACCACAGCACTTTCCGTCTGTTTATTGGCATCAGCATCTGTGAATGAGCGACACGCAGAGCAACTGTTCAGACCCAGAAACCCTTTGGAATAAGTGAAGATTAGATTACACTCTGCTCTCGGCTGAATAACAGTGTTGCAGTGGTAATGCTGAATTTTTTTTTTAATTTGCCAAAAAGGCGTCTTGACGCGACTTATTGAGCCACAGCCGGGATTTCTTTAGGACAACCATCAATGCGTGAGAATTTATGGCGCCCTTTACTAATGAAAGAGTGCCTTTGCTCTGTGATTTGTTTCATGTCTGCTTTTGTAGGGTAACAAGAGAGTTGTTCTGGAGCTGAGGCTTTGTAATGAATGTTAGACTTTGTTTAGGACCGTTTTTATTTTACAGGCAACGTGTCAATTCAGCCCAACCTGATGATTTGTGTTGTTCTATGTTTGGATCTGGCCCGCGTTCTAATGGGGGAGATTAGTCAGGATCAGTATCACTAATGCAACATTATCCATACCATAGCTAATATTAGCAGCCTGTAAGGACGGCAGACTTTTTTTTTTCTGTGGACAAATGAATGACAGGCGTGTTGTAAATCTCTAACAAAGTGTCTCCCGTCATCTCACTTGTGTCCCTTTGTCAGTGCATCAGTCTTTCAAAAATATTTTTCTTCTTTGTATTTTTCCCCTTTGTTTATGTATAATAATAATAATTAGGAATTTGAAAAAGTGAAAAAAAAATTAGGAATTATTAGGAATATGCGCTTCATCAGGGAATCAAACCCAAGATTCTCTGCTCTCTGCATGCATAACCGCAATTTAGTTTTACTGAATTTAGATATACTTAGGTTAGACTACAACTCAGAGGCAAAAAACTGTTATTTGTAATTTATTCAGAATCATTCATGGACAATAAAGTGGGCCAGTTCAAACTGCTGGTACTAAAATACATGTCCCATTACAAATTGCACATAATCTAGACATGTGGACCACGTCTGCTACTATACTTGTAGAGCACTAGTTTGGGACACATCTAACTGTGTGGGCCACACTGACGCAGGGAGTCCATGTTGCATGTTACTTGAGTTAATGCCTTGATGATGAAGATCCTCTCTGAACTCTTCTGTCGAGCTAATATTTCACCCCCAGGGTGTGTTTGCTGTGTTTACAAGCAGGACGTCTGGCCTGAAAGGCTGTCAGACAGATTGTGGAGCACTTCATTAAACTGACAATTAAGGCTGATAATTATTGGCTGTGTCTTCTAAGGGGATTTATCATGACAGTGAGCTTGTAAGTCCACCGCCCACGCTGTAATTTCATTCCAGCCGAGTTAGCTGCTGAGGTCTGTCTGTGAAAACAATGTCTCATGGATTAGTTGTTGTCTCGATGTCCGCGTCTTCACACCTCTGCTCCACGCTGAGGCAATGGGAACGTGTTTGAAACCTGGGCTACAAACCTGTTGGCTGTCATCCGAAATAAACTGTGTTGTTTTTGCACTTTTGTAGTGAAAGAAATGCTGTTACAAATGTTTTATGACAAATAAGTCATTAGCCAGTTCATCTGTCACACACCACCTCAGGGCCCAGCCAATTAAAGAGCCGTGGAGATAAAACGTGTGGGTAAACATCAATTGCCTCTAAACTGAGTGTGTTTTCGGTCCTTTTTGGAAAATGGAGCTCAGAGCTGGTTTAATAAAACCTTCATAACTCTGCTCCCACCTCCTCCTGTGACTGAACAGTCAAATAAATAATGGAAGTAGAAGCTGATGATTTAGTCCAGTGTGAGGGTTGACTTGACCTTAAATGACCTTATTTCAGTCTAAGGCCCTTGTAGTAAAACACTTCCCTGGATTCTAGTGGTATTAAAAAAACATTACTTTTTTCATATCAGTCACTCATCCATCAACTCAAGTAAGGATGTCAGATTATTGGATTGTTCCAAATGTGTGTACTCTGTACTGATACAGAGTACTACATTACTCCTCTTCTCGTCTTTGAATAAACACTGTCACTGATACAGAGTACTACATTACTTCTCTTCTCGTCTTTGAATAAACACTGTCTTCACATTAGACAATGCAATGATAAAATTTAGTTTAGTATAAATTAAAATATCATTAAAATATAAAGATAAATAAAATGAAGGTTTCGGCATAGTTAACACAGCCGACTGAACAGAAAGTGAGCAGAGCTTTTGCACCAGTTGTGTGATATCAATGAACAAATGAACACACTGAGTTGATACTGGTATTCATGTACTCCCCCCATCAGTACATCCCTAGTGTCTAATGGAGAAGTCAGTGTAAAAAACTGACTTGAACCTCTCTGCCTCCTTGGTGTGAAGTCGTTCGTCATCAAATGTTACTCCGATGATCGTCTGTTGTTCTAGCTTCTCTCTAGAATTCCACTCCATCCAGACTCCGAGGTAGGAGAGAAGACATGAGTTAGATGGATGACTGAAAATCTAAAAACCATAATCCAGGACTGGGGGACAGTGATAAAGTAGCCGTGGAGAATGTCTTCAACTATACATTTATGTCGGGACAGTCAACAGAGAAATTGATTTTTTTGGTTTCCTCTAGAACACAACAGTAAACGGTGCCAACGTCTCACTGCCGATGTCTAATGATTTATGTCCATTTCAAAAGTTGAGTTTTTTTCACACTGGAGAGTGTCCAGATATGGAAATTCAGTCACCAATATAGATTTGTTTTTTATGCCCTAGTAAAGCATGAGGACACAGAATAGTTGGTCTAAATGGCAGAACAAACTCGTATTTATTTTCCTGTTAAATGTCTTCTTGGATTCAGTGAACGAGTTATGATGTGGAATAAACAGTGTCCTAGTCTTTACTCTCTGAACAATGTCATCTACCAAATGTAATCAGCAGTGAGGTTTTAGTTCAAAGTCAGCAGAGCATGCATCCATGGGGAAACCTTCTGTCTTTGCATCTGAATTGAGGGCAGTGATTCCTCAGCTGTCCTAGAGGAAAGTTAGAAAGCTAATTACTTTCTGGTTTTCTTTTTTATTATTATTCATATGACATTAAGTTGACTTGTGAACTCACGCAGATGTTTGTACAAGAAATATCCCAAATTACACAAACTCAATTACCAGGGTGCAGACATTATCCAGACTGGATGCTAATGGCTAATTTAAATAGAAGCCTGCACTTCTGGTTGGGTAAAGGAATGTCATTGACAGAAAATTGAAGAACAACAAAGTCAAAGTCAAAAGTCATTTTTCTGGTTTAATCAGCAGAGAAGGAGGGGGAGAACGAGATGAATGGCAGTGAAAAAAAAGTTTAAACAAATACTTCAACATGAGAAAGTGCCGCACAAAAGAGACTGAACACTGCGGTGATAAGGCTGTGGAGAAGGGAGTCAAATGATGGAGTGATGAGAAAAAGTAAGTGAACAGATTCACTCCAGTGACCAGCTGAGGGAGAAGAACTCCAAGATGAATGGTTTAAAAATGAAAAGAAAAAAAAACAAAAACAGCCGAATGGTGTTGATGTACAGAAGAGAGAAACAGACGAGAGTTCTGTGGTCGGCACTGAACAGAGATGTATGTAAGAGGCTGGGACAGAATATTCTGGGTTTTTTTTTTGTTTGTTTTGTGTATGAACCATCTCTTTAACAGGAGAAAATCATTTTGATTATGGCAGCACAGACTCACTGCTCCAAAAAAACCTGCTGTTTACTCCAGTTTACTTTCAAAAGTCTCAGAGTTTTTTTCTTTTTTTTCCCCCCAGAAAGTGTCTTTTTAACATTTTTCTCCCCTTCACTTCATACCATAACTAGGCTCAGAACTGAAAATGTTGAATCGAGGGTTGTTGTATGTATATGTATATATGTGTGTATATGTATATGTGTATATGTGTATATATGTATATGTATATATGCTTATGCATATGAATGTACATGTATGTATATCCACATATGTGTGTATATATGTATGTATGTATATATGTATATATATATGTATGTATGTGTAAATGTATAATAGAAAACCAACACACACACATGAAGATTTCCAAACTAACCCCCACACAGCAGTCAGAGTTCAGATGTTGACCGTCAAACTACACTGACTCATATAAACTAGAAAAAAACATTCTCTAAAATGTGTTCCCCCTGCCATAACCACAGGAACATAGAGAATCTGATCCCACATGCGGTGACCAGCTCTGCTATTCCACCACATGGCTTTTCTAATTGACCACACTGTTGAACTGCACGTGAGCTATTAGCTCGAGTTTGAGTGCTTTCACTCATTGTCTTCTCTATGGCTGCTGCAGCTATCAATAGAAGTGTAGGTCTTTGTTGAGCTCTCCTGGCTCCCGCCTGATATTTCACTCAGGAGGAAAATAGAATCCTTTTGCCGCTGGGACACCATTGTGTCATTGTTTGTTTAAGTGCCTTTGTTGCTGGAATGATGGATTACACTGGAAACTGGCTGAGAAAACCTGTAGGAAATAATGAGCAGATTATCAGGAAATTGTTCCTGAAAATGGACGAGCGGAGTGTTGTGTGATGTATGAGTTCATTCTTGGAGCACAAAAGTCACCAGGTTTGTTAACATAACAGTTAATCTAATGTTCTGTTTCTGGAACAGTGGGCTGACTCCAAAGTTAGCATCACGCGGGCGAATCAGGTTTATTGTCGTCATTCAGAGATTAATTCTTTTTGTGCTTTCGTTCTTTTTTGAACTCCTGTGAGTTTTCTGATTGATAGGTAATAATTTAAAAATGTAAAAAAATGACCTGTAGTTATATGAAGAGGCAGTAAAGTGGAATTAGTTGATGACCATCAAGATTACAGACCAAAGTTGGAGGTTATATTTTCAACAGTTTCTACAACAAACATATATTCTGTTGCTCACTGACAATTAACTTTTTAAAACTTCCACCACTGCTACGCTGACATCGAAAGTGGAGCAGGAATCCACCCCAACCAATGAAATGGCAGCTTGAATCAGAAGACTCACCAGCCAATCACAGGCTTTCTGATCTTAATTTCTCGTGAGTGTGTAAGAAAACTCTTTAAAGCATTGTTTCCTAATGAGAGTTTTTTTTTGGGGGGGGGGGGGCGGCGGGGGTCGTCTTGCATCATGTTTCCCAGGAGTTTACAAATAATGTCTATTGATTTGGGACTTTTTTTAGGACTTTTGAAATATTGGTCCCCAGAAAAAAGGTTTGGGAAACAGTGCTTTATCCATCCATCCATTTTCAGCCGCTTATCTGTTACCAGGTTGCGGGGGCAGCAGTCGCCACTCAAATCACATTGCACCGTACCAACCCCCCAAACCTTCCTGCAGGTGGTGAGTCCACTGGAAGGTACCAACCGCCCCAACCGGGATTCGAACTTGCCCAGGAGGTGAACCCTGGGGTTCCACACCAATGACAGAGACATTGCCTCTGGGCCAAAGCGCCACTTTTAAAGAATCAGAAATAATTTTATCAACTGAACGGCAAGTTAACAAAGTAATAACAAAGACAATTATCTAATAATCTGACAGTTAGGTTGGAGTCAGTTTTGCTGAAATATCTTGTATTTGTTAACCTGACCTATTGACCTCCACCTCCTCCTTCTATTTTTTATTTATTTTTTGCTTTGATTCACCGTCGACACCCAAACCACAGGTCAGGCAGAAATATTCACGAGAATAAACTGAAAGTCAATCACTGCAGAGCTACTTTTCACTGACTCTAAAGAGTTATCGTAACTTTGATGTGCCGAGGTCATGTGACTCCGTCTCCACCAACAGCTGCTTCAGTAAAACACTTTAATGGTCTTTTAATTTTTACACTGCAGTGACGTTGAGGAGCAGAGTCCACGACAAGCAGTGATGTTATTTACCCCACCTCGTGCACTGTGCACGTGTGTGTGTGTTAGCAGAGGGCAGCCAAGGTTTATTATTGAAATATAACAGATAAATAAAAAAGCTTTTTCTATTACAGGCTCTGTTACTTTTGGTCATAAAGACTGTGACCAGTCTTTATAAATTCAGAGTCCACTGTGAAACAAACCGTCGGACATTTTTATTATGAAGACCCGTTTTTACAAGTGGTATAAATAATTTAAATCCGTACAAAAAGCCTATTTACTACCTATATTACTATATTACTTCGCAGTTTTCCTCTCATTGGTAACCTCTTTTCAATCCTAATACTTTTTTTTATTTTCATTTATACTGCCATATTACATTGGTGTATGCAGTGATGATATTAAGAAGAATACGGATGTTGTCATTTGTGTAGTGAATAAATGAAACACTCCAAGATGGTGTTTGTTTCAGGCATTCATTAGAGTCCAGTCCTCACTGCTGTCAACCAGACGACGCCCGGCATTAAATTTGTTAAAGCGCCACTGCAATCAGGTCAATGGTGTCATCGATCTGAACAGAAATCGTTTACATCTTACTTATGTAGCACAGCGGGGCTTCTGATTTATACACGCCCAGATGAAATCCACATAAAACTTCCACCTGCTGGTGGAGGTTTGACAGTAACAACAGAAGGGGCTTCAGTCATTTTTTCAGTACATGTAATATGTTGCTGAATAAATTTCTCCTGTTAAAAGCTAACCACACGTTGAACGGCCACAGCAGCAGCGTCTCTGTCAAATTGATTTCCGAGGACGTGCCATAACACAGATGGAGAACTGTGACATAAAGTTAAGCAGAATATCAACATTCTGCTGGGTGGATGAGAAGTGATGGAATGGCAGCACATCAGGTGATAAACACAATCAGTCACAATGAAAGACAACGTTTTTCAGGCCAGGATTCGACCAGGTTGTCTCTTCTGTCACTCAGTTCACCTTGGACGGATGCTGCTTCCATCACGGCTGCCCAAAGTTTTGGACCGCAGTCATTGAGAGTCTGGTTCATTATAACAATGGCTTTTTTATACAGCAACACTGCACTACACAGACTTCATAAGGGAAAGATCTGGGAAAACATCCTGTCCAGTATTTGTCCCCAGCTAATGTCCAAACTGTCTCAGCTCAGCTGTCTCTATGATCGGAACTTTTCTGATCTTCTGAAAAATGGCGACCTTGTCCTGATTCCTTCATCTTGTTCTGCTTCATCATTGGTTGATGTCCATTTACTGGGCCACATACAGTATAAACACGTACAACCACCCACACTCACATTCACACCCCCAACTCCAAGGCCAACTCACCTGATCCCACATTTTTGGACACAAACACTCACACACACCTGGAGAACATGAGAACTCCAAATCCGCTACCACAGAGAATCGAACGCCTGATCTTCTTGCTGTAAGGCAAGGTCGCTGACCGCTATTAGTGGACTTCTTTTTGAGGTCGTGACCTTGCCTTTGAACAGAAAAAAATAGCCCTTTTGCTCACAGTTTGTGGACTGCGGTTTCCTGTCGGAGCGCCGCTGTTGTTCCGCCGTGTTCATGACTCTGTTAGAAGGCAATAAAAGTCAGCTGATTTATGACATGGACTGTGAGGTCTGTCAACCAAACCAAGGCACTCGACGTTTACTTATTTATAAAATCTGTTCATCATTAAAATAAGAAGAAAGAAAGAACACAGGGTCGGTGAGGTTTAAAAAAATACAATAAATTGATTCTAAATTGTTTGGTTACATACTGCACACATTTGACTGGTCTGCAGTCATGCAGGGACTAATATAACACACCTGCACTTTGTCATAGTTCCTCCGCTCCCTCAGGTATTGGCTGAGGTGAAGTGCTTTAGACAAATCAATTTTATGGTTCAACAGTTTTTCCAGCAAGCTTTAATGGTCTTTTCTTCAGAGCTTCCAAACCTTGACTCTGAACTATTCTCTCTTTTTTTTAAAGCTAAATTGATTTTTCTTTCTCTTCTTCACATTACCAATGATCAAAACTGTCAGAGTTCGAATACGCTTACGGAAAATTTGACGCCAATGTTTAATCATTAATGTTATGAAAAAAAATAATTAAGTGATTCTGTGATTAGAGTCATTTAACATCATTTTTATCAGGATGAATCACGATTAATTGTGATCATAATAATCCGGATTAATCGCGATTAATCAACATGGAAATGTGAAATCAGTAATTAAACAACTGTGTGAAACATACAGGTCGTCAGAGCATTTGACTGAAAATTTTCTTCGTTAAATTGCTGATGCCCAAGGTCGTTCCCACTCCAATGTCAGGCTGCAGTAACCGAGTTTCTGATTGGCTCTCAGCTCAAGTGCCTGGTGATAGTGCAGGAATTAAATTGCATTGCCCTCGGTCTTCTATCAGTGTAAAAACATCCAACAAGGTGGCAAGTTTTGCAACTCGAACTCCATCTCAGGACTGTTTGGCATCTGTTTTTTTTCCTGACTCCAGATATCAATAATCTCACTGACTCCTCCACACGTCCTGAGAACAACATCTGAGTCTGTGTGGCTGTGAAAACCAATCATCATGACATCCGTGTCTGTATTTCTTCTTCTCTCTGCAGTATGAGTTCAAGGTGAAGAACATCAAGAAGAAGAAAGTCAACATCGTGGTCTCCACGGACGGTGTGAAAGTCGCCTTGAGGAAAAAGAAAAAAGTGAGTGACCGTCATTCAAATTCTGTTTCACGGGCTGCTGTGTTTCTGTCAGAGGTATCACGATACGGGGGCAACGATACGATATATCACAATACACTGCTGTACTGTTGTCATGCCTACAGTATCGCAATATATCGTATTGTTGCCCCTGTATTTTGATACGTATCACGTACATCGTATCACCAGATTCCTAAATACACTCCCCTACTCACAGGTGGTGTTTTGTACTCTGCTCCAGCACAGTGTGGTTTATGAAATTCCAATTTCTTCTATTTGTGACACGGAAAAACCACTGTGGTAGAAACCTGAGGTTGTGTAAACAGCCGGACGTCTCTGTTTATAATTCATGTCCTCTGACTAACACCCAGTTATATAATCAAGGTTATTTTAAAATATTAAAAAGACAAACAGCTTCTTGCGGAGGCTCGAGAACTAAATTGATTCATATAAGAAAAGCGACAGTATTGCTCTTGCTGTAGTGTTTTGTTTTGTTTGTTTTTTTGTTGTTGTTGAAAGAGAAAATGCGCCTGTTTTTTCTTTTATCAGACTGCAGATGAAGGAGTGGTGATGATGTAGACTTTGTTTGGCAGGAAAAGAGTTCAATGTGATGGAGGATGTGACTAAAAAGAGTGATTCGTTGTCAGGTGTGGAACCAGTGGATGTTGTTGAAGTGCAGAAAGGTAGACAGCCTGACAGGATAGATGTCGCCATCAGCATGCTACGCTGGCATTGGTACGCAGGAAACAACCAACTCTGCTGGTTTGGTGAAATTGTTGCTTCATGTCCATGGCTGTAGAAAAGCAGACATGATTTCATTTGTTTTAAAAACCTTGGGAATTTTCAATAATAAATATAAATCGTGGTTCTGTTGAAAAGAAAACGTGATGAAAAGTTCTAAAAAGAAATTCTTGAAACGCTTGGCTTTCGCTTCATGAAAGACTGGGTTTTTTTTTTTTGCGCCTGCCGTTGACCTTGACTTGTTCTCACAGCCGTCCCTGCTCAGATGTACATTAGTGATTCATGAAAGAGAGACTTGATTGACTCGACTTAATGCTCCCTGAAGGAACGACTCAATCAATACATCAGTACAAATGTTGGGTTTATGTCGCTGTAGAAGGACGTGGACGACGCCGAAGGCATTTTGTATTTTACCAGCGTTTAAAAATGTTCTTATCATCAGCAATATTTAATACCACACTAATAGGGTAAAAATGTTGTTTTCTATTTTATTCATTTTGCTCTTTTAATTTAAATTTAAAAACTTTTAAACTATTAAACTATTAAATCAAAATATATTAAAATAAGGGATGTTAAAAAAGATTTTATTTCTTGCCTCAAAATTATGAAAATAAAATCAAAAAGAAATGAAAACCTAGGATGTAAAATAAATATCATTAATTAGCCAAGAGATCCGTGACCTATTCACATTTCATTTAAAGTCTTTTAAAGGTTTTAATAAAAAAGAAAAAGAGGACAACTGGTGAATCACTTAACTGCTTTAGGTCTGGAAAATCCCCACAGTTTCCTGTTGACATGATGAAGGTGAGGCGTGTTCAGGAGCCTATCTGGAGGATACAGACGACGGGATGTTTTCTGATGGGACTGTATGGCAAACAGAACATTCCCTCATGTTATTACTGCTCCATAATATCTTCTGCTTTTTGTTCACTTGGTTAAACTTCGGAAATTAAACTTCAGATTCTCTATAGCAGTGTTTCAAAATTGGGGTTGCGGCACCATGTGGGGTAACCTGGAATTCAAAAGGGGTCGCCTGAAATGTCTAAAACTATAAAAAAAAACTATAAAAATATTTTTTTCAAATACTTATTCTTTTGAAAAATTATCATTGAAAACCTTCATGAAAATAAGTGCGTTCGATTCAAATGAAGCACATAAAAATATCTGAGTTGGAGCATCTTGATTGGCAGCTTTGATCATGTGACTGTACAAGTGACAGCTACTTAAATGTCTGTGTGACCTGTAGGAATCCTGGGTCATGGTTTCAGTCCAGTTTTTGTTTCAAATAATTCACTTGGTTAAAATCAAATCTGCCTCCTTTCACAATGCCGTCTGATTGTCTTCAGGTCAAGGTGGGGTTTATTATAGTGGAGCATTTTGTTTTGTTGTATATTAATTATGAAGTCTTTTCATGCGTGTCATGTCTGGAGTCCAAAAAGAAGCCGAGGGAGAAAAAAAAACTGATTTGAATGAATGAATGGCCTGATTTGAAAGACACTCTGCGGCTGATAAAGTTAATATTCTGCCTTCAATAGGGATGATAATTGTTTGGGGATTTTTTAAGCAGTTTTTTTTCTCATCTCTTTCATCTCGCCTGAAGCTGAAATGTCAAGTGTGACGATCATCAGTCGTCTCACATTTCGAAAGCGATGAATGATCACGGGAAGAAGCGGCGAAAAGACGGAGTCATCCGTGATTCTGTAGAAATGTTAATCAATGAGAAGAGATCCCGTGAGATCACGTCTTGACATTTTGTAGGTGATGATTGTTGGTGACGATGATGGAAAGAAAAGAAAGGACAAATGTGAACATTTTTTCCGTTAAATTGCCAGAAAGTATAGGAAATAGGAACACGCCCCCCGCTGGTCAAATCTTCACAGCTATTGTTTTAAACCTACTTGTGTTGCCTAGCCCCTGCAATAGCTCAGTGTCCCTTCTGGGGGACACCGCCCCCTCTTTTTGGGAAAAATGTTAAATACAAGGTACAAAGAATCGGTTATATTTTTTTATTTACTTATTTTCATTTTTATTTTTCCACAGAAGAAGGAGTGGACGTGGGATGAGAGTAAGATGATGGTGATGCAGGATCCCATCTACAGGTGAGTTGGTGAACAGCTTTATTTGTATATATCTGTTTGTACATTTTCAGCTTATATTGAAGCGATTGGTTTAAAAAGAGGAAGGCTATATTTGGATTTTTGTACTTTTCTAAATTAAAAACAACATTCTGTCCACATTTGACAAATTAGACGACGTTGTCTCAGGAAATGAATCCCTTTTATCACCGTCACTGCTGGCAGTGACCTATAGCAGAAAGACGGATATTGTTGCTTGTTGATAAATCTGATTGTTGATTCCAAAGCAGAGATTGCACCTTTCATGATGTGTGATTCAGCAACATGATTAATGTCAGCAAGATTTCCATGAAAGGACTTTATTATGAAATAGAAATCAGGGGAGGGAGGAACTGTACCAGGACATTTTATTATTATTTAACAGAAAATAGGCACAGTTTTTATTCATCTAATCTAATGATGTCCGATATTAACTTTTTATCGATATACGATATGCCGATATTGTCCAAACACCTCATTTCTGATTCCGATATCAACCAATGACGATATATGCAGCCCTTTGGGGGTTGACCTAAGAGGTTGACCTCTTAGTACCCTACAAGCAATTCCAGCATATTTGGCGAAACCCAGGAAATCGGGTTTTCTTTAACGGAGCTAAAACATATAACGATTCTTACAAATATGACCAAATTATGCTAACATTGACATAAACTGTATGGTAATGATACTGAGAATGTGACTTTGTGCAGTTCTGCAGGTCTAAACTCGTCTTTCTTTTCGTCTGTTTGCTCAAACGTGCAGATTTTCCGCTTCTTCTGTCATTTATTGAACTCCCTGTTAATTTCACTCCAATGATCCCGTCTCACCACGGACTAATGTTGGAAAGACTTTCCAACCTCAATAAAAAACACTCACATTTACCACCAGCCGACCTCCTTTAGACTCACAGGCCTGATTTTTCTCTTTAATTTAATCTAAAGCAAACGCAGAAAAGAGCCTAAAAACCAATAAGAGCTTTAAACGTTGGTCAGGAAAATAACCTCCTGGGTTTCCATTGATTACGGGGGGAGAAGATGAAGAAATGCATCTACATGCAAAACAAATCCATTTACATATCAATCATTCTTTTTTTCAAAGAGAATATTTTCAATTCTATTCAGTCTATATATTAAAAAATATATTCCTCATGGAATTCCGCTAGAATTCACGTTCTTGATTCAAAGTGGGATCAGCTTTTATTCAGCACTGTTTGTTTGTTTTTTTTTTGCATCATAAGAATATGGATTCAGGGGTTTATAATGCCCTTCGCCCAACCACCTAAGCACACACACACACACACACACACACACACACACTTTTTAATGCACAGAGGCTGGAATCCATTTGGGTGAATTCAGTTGTGCTCGTTACATTTCCTCTGCATTTCTTTTCATCTTCAGCTGCTTCCTGTCTGGAGCTGCCCCTGAGGTCAACCACATACTTTGACACAGCACCACCGCTGGCAGTGGTTGCATAGCAGTGACGACACTCAGCAGTGGCTAACTCTTACATTTACTTTTACACTAACATTCACACGGACAGATTGAACTTTACGTCTCTGTATTACTGTCTCAGATATTACCAAACCAAAGGGAGAAATTACAGTCAGGTTCAAGTGGTAAATATAATTAAAAATGAATTTCATTAAGACATTTTAACTCTCGATGTGGAGAAAATACAACAAACAACCGTCGTCACTTTGAAAAATCATTTTATGTTGAAAACATTCTCATTATTTCCCGCCTTTTACTGCGTCAGGTGGTCATCACTTTAGAGGAGCTGGGTTGTCTCTTTGGAGTTCTGAAGTCAGTATCAAAGGTGTACAGCAGGGGATTGTGGGATTGGTACGGGGGGTGCGTTGGTGTCTGAAATCTGGTCCTGAATGGGACAACAGAGCCGGTCTGAAGAACAGAGCCCCCTCTGATGGTCTTTGATGTCAGAGTCTGTAATCTTCTACATGGTCCTGCACAAATCCCTGTGGGTTCGGCTCTGCTTGAGGTTGTTCTCCAGCTCCTGTCTGTTGAAGTTCTGCTCTGCCCTCTGGCTGTTCTCAGCCCTAGCATTCATTTTCTCTCTGTCTGTGATTCAATTGTAAGTGGATGTCGTTATATACGGTCCTTCACTGCACAGTTGTGAATGCCTCTCCATTGTGCACCAGTAACTGGGTTATATACAGCACTGTAATGTGTTCTGCAGTGAATTCATCTGGACAGTGAAATGTGTTTAGAAGATTAAGAAACTCAGAATAAGAGAAAAAAAAATTAAAACAAGGGTTAGAAAGAGGTTGTTGTCCTGTGTTGGACACAGGATGTCATTGTTGGTGGCTGTGAGTTTGTGTCCTGATCCAGCTGCTGTGTTGACTGATGGTTTCTCCAGGAGGACACAGCGACCTGTGTCCTTCAGGTGATACCAACAGCCCATGTGACTCACAGCCACTACCCCTCTTCCACCTTGACACAGTTGATGCAACAATCAGCCATTTAGTTAGACTGTGGTCACCTGTGTATGCAGGTGCTCAGGTCTTCATCCTCTTTAAACAGAGGTAAAAGGTCTTCATGAAATCTGGATTTGGGCTAGCTGCTAACAAAGCTGTTAGTGAAGGTTAATATAAAACTGAAGAATAACATCGAATCAGTCAAACTTTTGGTTGTTCGTCCTTTTCTGTATTATATTAACACGTCTTCTTCCAAAAACACATCAGATGCATATCTCATATCTTCAAACTTCTGCAGATCAATGCCAGGCTTCAGTTTTGCTCAAATTATAACAGGATGTTCTTTTTAGCCGTTGCTTCAAAAAGAGAAGAGTAAGAAAAAATAAAAGAACATCAAACCAACTAGGTCACGTCATGTTGTGTTGCCATTCGGTTAATGTGCCTCAGTGTGTTGATCTCTCGATTCTGTGGTGACTGTGGTGAGAGCTGTCATCCGTCAGTTGTAAAAAAACAACAACATGGTTTATTTCCCTTTAATCTTCACTTCAGAAGCTTCTTTTGAGGCGTTCATGTCTCCGTAATTGAAGTCAATCCTAATCTGGGAATACCTCTCTGACAGGGAATATACTGCAATACAAACACTCACTGTCATCACATCATGCTTTGACACTGGGATTCCCTCATGTTATGCTGATGACACCACAGCTTACAGCTCCAGCACACACACTTTTACACACATCAGAGACCATGACGTTTCTAATGAACTCATTTGATTCCATACACTTTCTGACAGTCTGCGTTCTGTCTCTATATGCTGTGGAGTAAATTGACTGTCAAATTTAATATTGTACTTCACCACCGGGAGAAAAAAAAAAGAAAAGACTAAACAACAAAGTTTTCTCAGGGAAAAAACTCATAACTTATGAAGGGTCGGTTAACAGGATGAAAGTCGGAGAGTGAATCAACATTCAGGTGTTCAAACCATTTTTTCTCAAAATATTTCTTTAGTAATACGCTTTTAATATTTAACTTGTCTGACCTCCTGTACCAGCTAAAAAAAACCAAAACAGGCATTCTGAGCTAGCATCAATTATTAACTTGTGGGTTTTTAAATCTTTTTTATAATCACCTTTCATCAATGTTTTTACCATAAAACAGCAGCAGTCAATCAGCAAAATAAATGCTTGTAAAACTATGATTTCTAATGCTCACTAAAACACAGCATCCTGTTGGAACTCCTAATTCACATCCTAATAATAGGCCTTTTGCACAATAATAATAATAATGCGTTTTCACATTAATTACACAATGTTACCCATCATCACCATCATCCAGCAAACATTTTTTAGACACGTTTGTGCTTTTGTCCTTCGGAGGTTTTAACACCAGCTAACATTGTTCAGAGTCTCATTTGTAAGGGAGCGAGCCAGTGAGGCGTTCGATGTCTCATTGGGAGAAGCTAACCCATTAATTGGACGACATTTTCTGTTTTTATTTACAATGACCTTTAAGTCTAAGGTGTGACTCAGCAACTAAGAGAAAGACGTTAAGAGGGAATGCTTGCACACAGCTCCAGTGTTCTTTGTCTCCTTTATGAAGCTAACTTTTGAATGATATTTTTTTAGTTTTATTTCTTGACATTTTTCCATATTGATAATTCCATCATTTGGATCAGAAACAAATAGAAACAGGTGTGTAGCACATGCACCTAGTGGCTGTTATTCATCTTTCTGTTTCAGCAATATACAGAAAAATATGTTTGGGTTTTGATTTATCACAGTAATCATGATCTTGATTAATCATGACTAAATGAGTAATCCATAGCTACACTGTGGTTATTCTGAATAAAATCAGTATTTTTTTCACAGCTCTAGTTAATATTGTAGCTCTAACAAAAAAATTTATATACAGTACGTACATATTTATGTATATATTTATACATATATGTATTTGTTTTTAATATATATATGTTCACACATATTTATATATGTTCATATATGTATACTGTATATTTATGAATTTACTTGGAGATTAATTGCACCAGCTTGTGTTTCCACTGTTCTCCAGCCGTGTGTTGTCGCAGCTGCTGCTGCTGCAGAAAACTTTGGCCAATTAAATGGAAATGGAAACAAAGACAGTTCTAATGACGCTGGTGTTGTTGTTGTTGTTGTTGTTGATGTTGCTGCTGCTCGTCCACTCTCACGCACACACTGCTGCCCACCGCCCCTGGGAGTTTCATCTGTGTGTACATTTGTCTCAGTCTGAACATGTGAGCCTGACCTTGGTGGCAGTGATTACAGATCAGGCTGTGGTTAAGGGATATTGAAACACACACACACACACATGCACCACGTGTGTGCCTTGTTCTGGCTGCAGACCAGTGTGCGGTGCCTGAGAAGGTCATTTGTCCGTGGCAGTTGTGTCTTCCTTCTGATCTGACTCTGGGTCAGTTCGTCCTCATCTTGACGCTGCCTTATTGAGTTTTTATTTCAGCGTTAGTCACTGTGAAAAAAAAACCAAAAAACTCCAATTTTAAAAAGGACTCAGTGAGTCAGTGCAGTTTGATTTTTCTCTGATTTAATTCTCACACTTTCTCCTGCTTCTCCTCCTGCATGATTTATTTGACCTCAAATATTGATTCCTTTTGTCCAATTCCACTTTCTACACCTACCTTCAGTGTTACCCCATGCTTTCCTGTGCAGTGTGTGTGTGTGTGTGTGTGTGTATTCTCTGGTGCTCACTGTAAACATGCTGCAATATCATTGTTTAAGTGGCTTGAAACCACTTGGTGCAAGTCGGTGATCTGTGCCTGTATGTGTGTGTGTGTGTGTGTGTGTGCGCGCGCGCGCGCGCGTTTGTATTTTTACACAATTACTTCTGTATTTATCCAGCTCTGTGAGTGTGTGCTGTCAGTGCGGAGCCCACAGGCAATCAGCCGAGCGACTCATTTTCATCAACAATCCCTTTAATCCCAAGTGTAAAACACACACACACACACACACACACTCAGTCATATTTATTCAAACATGGACTATATACTCGGCTTCATATTAAATCCAACCTGACCTGTTTTATATCATGCCCTGAATTATTGATAGCACAGAATTATCTCGGTTCTACTGTATTATTCAAAATCTTGACTTGGTTTCCTTCCAAGTTTGGTTAGTGTTGAGATAATGTCACCTTAAATCACAGGTGTTTCCTGCCTGAAGAGTTTCAAAGATCTCCATCCAGAGACACAGAAACTCCACAGGTTATAGATATATAGGGTTAGGGTTATATATATAGGTTATATATATAGGTTATATATATAGGTTATATTAATCGTGGCAGCCTGAACATCATAAATAAATATTTTAGTCCTGTAGGAATCACGACGGTCACAGGCATTTTTAGTCGTCAGCCAATTAGCAGTTTTAGAAAGTTTGTTGACTTTTACGTGTTTATCAACATCACGTTGCTGCCAACTAGGAAAATAAAATATTTTTTGAAAGAAGAGGACCACCGAGAGACGGCGGTTAATTAACAGCTGAGTCACTTCATCAGATTTTCTGGAGAACAAGATGTTTTTTTCTACCAGTTTGTATAAATATTGTTTTCAGATCATTGTCTTTTTTTATATTATCTTATCTTTTCATTTTTCAAATAAATCAAACATCTCTGCAGCAGAGATGGGACTTCATTTCATATGCCGTGTGATACCAAAGAGAATATTCAATATGTAAATATTTACACGGCTTTGGTGTCCGCACTGACTGGAAGTGACGGCGATCCCAGACGAACTGTGATACTTAGGTTTCAAAGGCTTCCTGTCAGAAGGTTTGACTTCTACTTCTCTCTCTCCGTAGAGTCTTTACCCACAGTTCAACTCTTCTCATTTCTCCCCTTTTTAAATTGCTGTGCACAGGAGACTTCAGAGAAGTAAATACTGGAGCAATCTGCTCTGTCTCTGTTAATTAAACGTCCGTCCTGTTCAAACTCAGTTCATTTAAATAAATCAGTTGTTTCCTTAGTCTCCAAACAAATCTAGAGAAGCAAAGGAAATATTTACTTTTAAATATTTACTTTTATGAATAGAAACAAAATTAAATATGCAATATTTAAATGTATGAATTTGAAATATAATTCATAACAACATTTAATACTGACCAAGAGTGCATTAAAAAGTAGGTAAGGCACTATTTAAGTTCTCCACACTGTGCAGGAGTTCTGGGCAGTTTAATTATTCTTAATTTTTTTTATACTTAAAAGCACCTAAATTTTATACTTAAAGCAAATGCACAGTAACATCAACTCAACCTCAACAACATCGGACATTCTATGCTGTTGAGAATTGTGATCTTAAACGCAATACCTGGAAGCTGTTACAGGTGGCGCTGTTGCCCTCTGTCTCTTGGGTGGGGCCTTTTGCTGAGTATTGTTGGTGAGAAGGAGCTTTTGATTTTTATTTCAACTGTTTGTTTTGAATACCTGAGAATGAAAAAAAGTCAAATACAGGCTACATAGAGAATGTACCGTATTTTCTGGACTATAAGTCACACTTTTTTTTATCTTCGGCTGGGTTGGCGACATATACTCAGGTGTAACTTATAGTCCGGAAAATACGGTACACGCATTCAAACTTTTTCACCACACTGTTCGTTTATCCATTCTATCCACACCGTAGTGCATGTATTTCAATCCATTTGTGACAGAACAGGTCAGACTGATGCGTGTGTCAGTTTTCACTATTTTGAAAAAACTTTTTTTCACCTTTGCCACTAGTTGGTGTGGGATGTAAAGATTGAACTGATTTAAAAGACATTAAAATGCTTTATCTCTAGTCATAAACTCAACGGCATCCACACTGATCCAGAGTCAGGTACTGACTCAGGGAATGCAGCAACAGGATGCAGCTGATACGTACTGTATATAAAACATGTGATCAGGAAATGGACCGATAGTTTGAATGACGACCAGATATGTTAAAACGATTTTTTTGTCCAACAGAGAAGGTTTTTTTTTTTTTTTTAAGTCAGGTAATATTTCATTCCTGCAGACTCCTGCAGGATTTCTGTCCAGTCAGCACAAATATTTAATTTATTTTTCACATGTATATTTCTTAGTAGTTGTTATAAAAGAAAAGTTCGCCCCCTGTGGGAGTTGAGGAATATTTGTTAAACTATGTGAGGTTTTGGTAATGGATTCAATGTTAACTGGAGCTGGGACTTGGGAGGACGTGGAGAATGTCTACTATTCAGAAGGTCGGTGGTTTGATTCCAAACCGCCCTTGTCCCTGGACCAACCTGTTGTGTTTGTACTGAAGTCGTTTGTTTGTTTGTTTTTTAATTACTCAGACTGTAAACCCCAGGTTAATTAGTCGACAGTATAAAATATTGAAAAGTTCTCTTCGGTGCTGTGTTTCTTTTGGGGCCACTGAAAAGTTTTGCTCACACCTGGTCATTAGCCACGTCATTAAAGCCCTTTTATCTCTGAACCTATATTGTTATGGTAAACACTGTAATTCACATTTATTGGCCAGCTGTCCCTGCAACGAAACAAAGACGTTAAAAAAAACAACTTTGTTTTTGTGAAAAGCTGTAAATCCTTCCTCTCCACGTTCAAGTCTAGACTTTTATTTGTTTATTTTTTAAAAACAAATTTCTCATCTTCACGTCTCGACCCCTTGTACCAGTCAGTAGACACAGTGAGTGTAACTGTTAAAAGCTGTGCAGCAGCTCAGCAGTCATTCACACACTCACGTCTGGGGGAGGAGGCTCTTTGGTTCTTCGAAACTCCCAGGGCTGCAGTGCAAAGTCGATAGGGAACAAAATTGTTCTGCTAGAAATTTAAAGTTAAGGAAAACTTCTGCTCCAGAAGGACAAATGTGAGGTGAACAAACCTAAGGTGATGGAGCGTGTCTGGACATTTGGCTGAAAAATGTTAAAGTCGATTTGTTGATCACTTCGGTCGGTCTAGGTCCAAGGTCACATTTTAATGTTTGTAGTACTGGTATTACTGCAACACATATTTCCGCGACTTGGTTTTATTTGGAATGACTTTCCTTGTTTGCTAACAGCTAAGCTGTGGCTGAAGGTCACTGTCATCAATTGTCACTCTCAGACCTCAACAGTCTTCTGTCTCCTTGATCACCAGATTTTTAAAAACATTTTAAGAGGTCATGTCAATGAAATTAATGCACTGTCATAGTTGATTAATAATTCATGATTAATCGAGGTTGATTGTCTTTAATACTGTATGGCAACAAAAACCACTCTGTTTAGTGCTGGAACTGAAAGACAAAAAACAGGTCAGTGTTTTTGTCACTAATCAAAATTATGCAATAATTAATATGATAAATGTCAAGCAAAAATAGCAAAACAATTCAGATTACCAAAAATATTCAGAAACTATGAACATGTTTTCACATATTCATATTTTATTTAAGATCAGTTCATTTGGAAAACCCTGACAATGTTCTCAACCCACACCTTGTGTACACAGTATGACTAAGCAAACGGTTTCCTGTTTCCACAGTATACACTACAAACCTAAAGTGTGTGAAGCCCACGTTTCTTAACCGTGAACATTTATACCTTAAGACTTTTATGGACAAAGGCTCAAACGAGACTTCGATCGTCAGTTCCAATCTCCATTAGTTCTTTCATTATTTCCACAGTTGAATTGACCAGTTTCAGACCCTAATGGAAGACAGTACTTTTCATTTTTTACAGCACTGTTAGCTTTTATGTTAAACACAGCAGTTAAGGTGACGAGGAGAAACTTGAGGACTTTTCTGCTTTTCGTACACTTTGTTGTACAAACAGACTGATGAGGTGGGACAAAATGTTGTTAGCCATAATCAAGCTTAGATAAAAAGCACTTTAATTAAACAGCCGGCAGGGAATGGAAGCGACTGTGCCCAGTGATCAGCCCACTCGATGTGTTGACGGTGACATGTACGGCCTCGGGTTACATAAGCTGCTTCTCAAGCTGCTATAGATTTCCAATGAGAGGGTGTTTAATGTTGAGAGATGAAATTAATGCAAATGTGGTTAGCTTCCGTTTCCTGGATATGATACCGTAGCTAAAAATGGCACACACACACACACATGCACAATCAGATCTGGCACAGGTCTTTTAAAGTATGGATCTTACTGATTGTGTATGGAGCAGGGCCTCTTTGCTTTTGATTTATAGCTGCTCCAGTTTAACAGCAACTATAAAAAAAAACAAAAACAAAAAAAAAAACAATAACTAATCAATACTCCCAGCTAAAGGTGGCTAACTTCATTAAAAAACTTTCAACGTTACATCACACCCACTTTTCATGGTCTGTGGTCAAAAAAAGAAAAATGTAAAATTCTGGTTAGCTCAGAGTTGTGGTTTCAAAAGTAAGGAATGTGGCCTGTAAAGGGGCGCAGGGGAGTTTTTACTGATTCCTAAATTGTATTCTCTCTGCAAGTAAGAAAAACAGCTTTGTGGGAGTTAAAAATTGTTATTATATATTATAATTAGGCCTGTCAAAAAATTGATTAATAATGAATAATCACGATTAATCGCTGATAATCGGTACAGAAAGAATGGCAAGCAGATGGTTTTTGTGACTTCACAAAATTATGCAATAATTCATATCGGGGAAAAATAATTATTCATATTCCTACCAAAAATATTTAATAATTATTCATTTATCTTTCAAAGTGTTTTTGGATTGCAGTCTTTCAATGACAGCTGGTAGAACATTCTGTTGTTTGAGGATTGTTAAAATATAATTTAGTCTCAGTAACTAAGAGCTCAGTGAGGTCATCCACATATTTCCATGTCATTTACCGCTCCGTTACAGCTTCATGCCCTCACGCTGAGGCCGATCCAAAAATGTTTCTCACTTATGTTTGAAAATAAATCCAGCTCCAAAGGTGGTCTGTAGGACCAGGAAGAGTTTTGCAGCTGAATCTTTTTGATGACTTTGAAGTCAAATTAGTAATGCTAAATTATACTCATATTTAGAAATCATTAAATATTATTTTTTGTGCTAAACCTCAGTTTCTGTTCCTAATACTTCACTCTGTGTCGTTAAATTAATCGATGTTGGCGTTTGTTGGGAACATTTACCAATGTTCCAGTGCTGTAGGCTGTGAAAATGGGTGGAGACCTCAGTTATGAAGATTGAAGCAGACAGACTGAGTGATGTCATTGATGTGTGCATAAAAGGAAAGTGAGCTGTCAGAAGTGTGACATGTGGGGGTTACACTGCCCCCCAGAGTTGTCAGTGTATAACAAGAAACTGTCAGCTTTAAAAAAGTCAAATGTTAAATGAGAAAATAAGACGTCAGTTTGATTGGTTTGGGGAGTGAGAAGGACATTGACGTTTGTCCGTGTTCATTGAATTGGTAAAGCAGGGTGTCATCTGCGCCTGGATGGAAATTACAGCAGAATATTGGAAAAATAGTGCGAGGAGGTGAAGGCTCAATGAAGAGGAAAATACAAGTTCTTTCCATCTTTTAGTCAAATTTGTTACTTTTGGTAAACCTGATGTTTTATGTTTTGCAGAAAAAATTGAAAGTTAACTTGTGTCTTTGTCCTTCGCTGTGATATATACGCTGTGAAAATATCATACAAATAATAGTAAGTTAAGTGAAATTGATTACTGGTAGCGCCATCATTGAAGGATCATTACATTTTCAAAATCAAACATCTTTTTGACTTTCTTCTGTTAGTATCAGTGTCTGAATGACCTTTGACCTGTTGGTTTGAAACATTGACAGATTGTCTTTGAATGAAAACAGTAAAGGAATATGACTGGATTATTTTTCACTGTGTCCCACTGCGGCCCAGTACCAAATGATCTACGGACTGGCACCGATGCCCTGACCGGATTTGAGGACACCTGCTGTTAGAGTATTGTAAGACAAATGTTTGTGTGGATCAACTCTATACATAAATACATAAATGAACTAACGATTATTAATGAATTATTGATCGATGTGCCAACGTTATCTCTGCATGCAAATCATATTGCAATTTAGATTTTTCTGGAAAACAGGATGCAAAAATAAAAATCCTTGAACAAAGAAGCTGGAAAACAGGATAAAAAGCAAAAATAAAAATCCTTGAACAAAGAAAAATCTTGTTCACACATTCAAATCCAGGCGGTTGTAGCTCCTAATGAGCCCTAAACTCTATACAAGGTTCTTTTCTGGCAGAGTTCAGTCTTGTTTTGCCGTTAACCACCTGTGACTTCCGTTGATGGGAGTCTGTCACTCATTCATCTCAGATCAGTTCTCACCTGGATACATGACAGACATTCAGACAGTTGATGGAGCTCTATCCTGGTTGTCATTCCTGCAGTACTTCAGGGATCGTCAGCCGTGCCTGTGGTGCAACGTCACGTTCACAGCCTCTCAGTTGAGCGTCACTTGTCTGGCAGCAGATTATGTTTCTCTTTAAAGTTCTGCCTACAGTTTTAGGGTTACGTTCAGTTCCCTGCAGCAACAGTTTGACAGCAGACAAGATCCTTTCTTAATTCTCATGTAAATAAAAGACGGAAGTGGAGTGTCTGGAGTTTGAAAATGGAGGAAGTGCAGAGAGTTGAAACTTGGGGCAATTAAAGGGTCTTAAAGGGCAGAGATAAGTGGATGGGGAGGGGTCAGGGTATTTCCAGTGGCCGACACGGTCTGATAGCAGAAATCTAACTTTGTGTTTGTTGACTGAAATGTTTGTTTCAAAGCTGCGGAAATAACCACAGTTGGATGTGTTTATTTAATCTTTAATTGTTTTTCTTCCTCCTTTTTCAAAATGGTCCTCGTCTGGAGTTTCAAAAACAGGTTGTTTCAAAGGCAACAAGTGGAAAGTCATGTTGCAATTAAAACGTTCAGTCCCGTCGCAGGTCGGTGTGAGCCACGTAATTCATACAGACAAATAGTATTAATTGTAATGTGATGGTTTACAAAATAATAAACGCCAGTGAAAAAGCACTAGTCCACTGTTTTCAAAATGTTCTTTTTACTGTGCATGTGGACGACATGCTGAAGTGAAAGAAAAATCCTAATCCAAATTCTAAATGCATTGGTGTTGGCAACCGAATCCAGAAGTCATCCTGTGAGGAAGTCCGTGACAACTCCCTGCAATAACCATGTGCAAATGAGGTTTTTTAATGGAACACGCCAATAATAATAAAAGGTCAACCACACTGCATATATATGTGTGTGTGTGTGTGTGTGTGAAAGAGTCCCTCCAGATCAGTGTATCTGGTATTTTGACAGTCTGCTGAGCAGGAGAGACAAAAACACCATCCGTACCCCAGGACGGCAGCTGCTCCAGTTTCCCGTGGAAAGGCCAAAACAAATGCCACAGAAATGTCACCGCAGAGATGAACCTCATGGTTTGGATGAGGAGACAAACACAGATGCATACGACGCACGCAGTTTATGGGAAGGCAAACAAGTTGAAGACAGAGTCGACCGAGCCATTAACATTTTGTCCGACTTTTTCCTCTCACCTGGCTCTCCTCTGGTGTCATTGTGATAAATGAGTCCAAATTTCCAACCGAGCGCCTTTAAAATGACACTAATTGCCAAATTAGAATTCTGTTCCACCTCAGGTTCCACTTCAGGCACTTCAAGTTTCCAGTTCGCTGCATTAGCCTATTAAGGATGAGTCTAAATAGCTTCCTACAAACTTTACTATGTTGAAACACAGCAAAACCTTACCAAGAATTACTGAATTACTTCCTGGTTCAGAAGCAAAAAAAATCTAAAACCAAGTCAGTAGACATTGTCTACGTCTGAACTACGTCAGATAAAATTTGCTGCGTGACTGAGATCCTACAAGGACATTTGTCCACCGTGGTCTGTGTCCTCCCAGTGATGATGTCACGTCCTGATTCTATCAGATATGAACCATCTAAACCATAAGTCAAATTAAGTACAAGCACCTCTGAAGCTTTGGTGGGCTGCATTAAATGATGTCATGGGCAAGATTTAGCCCGCAGGCCTTGAGTTTGACACGTTATCCAAAACTTACGCCGACCAGATCAGAATCCAGGAGCTGATACAGACATCACCTTAGGGTTATCTTTAATTCACAGCAATGAAAATACCCCCCACGCCCTCCCACCCCATCATTTGCCCCTGTAAATGTGATTTATAGCTGAAATTAACCTTTTTAAAGGGCGCATTAAAGAAACCTAAAAAAAACATCTTGCAGCGAAATCTAGTCGTGGAGAATTCCCAGAGAGACTTTGATCGTTCTGTGGTCTGAACGTGATCCAGGTTCTGGGTTTTCAGCCCCTCACTCACTTTCTTGGCAGGAGTGAAGCTCGGTGCTTCTCCACCTGTGTTTGTTTGTCGTCACAAATGAGATCTGGCGTGGAGCTCAAACACCTACAGCGCTCTTCCCACCTGCAGGTTATGAGGCATAATCCCTTTTGTCCTTTCTTTTGTTCCCCTAAAATCCTGTTTTCTTTGTTTACCCACTCTGCAGGGTATTGTGTCTGTTTTTCACTCTCGGTTGCGCTCGGTCTGTGCTCACCAGAAAGCTCTATTTCTGTCTCAAACTTTGCTCCCTGGTCGTTGTCACAAACAGGAAGATTTTTGATTCCTGCAGCCTTCGTCTCCTCCTCTGCCTTGGAATACTTTACTGTTTTCTCTTCAAGTACTTTTTTTAATTTTCTTTTTCTTTTTTCTGACACCACGTTGTTTCCCATGGATGTTGAAGCGTATCACCAGTCCACTGGTCCCAAACGTCTCATCTCTAAAATAGACTCTAACCCTGGCATGGGCAAATTAAGGCCCGGGGGCCAGATGCAGCCCCTTTGGCCTTTTAATCCGGGCCAAACCAAACTTGTCCAAATAATGTCAATAATTTATATTAGCGTTATACTTCTGCTAATAAAAACGTTTGCCTACACCTGCTCTAACCTCTGCCTTTTTTCTCCTCTGCAGAATATTCTACGTTTCCCACGACTCCCAGGACCTGAAGATCTTCAGCTACATTGCCAGAGATGGACAGAGTAACGTTTTCCGCTGTAACGTCTTCAAATCCAAGAAAAAGGTAAGACCTGATGGCAGGAAGTGAATTTTATGACAAGCAGGATGCAGAAACAACGATGTGACCAGCAGCTCCTATAATTTGGTTCCACAAATGTTAATACTAAAGTATTTTTATTTCACAGCAATGCCATTGACGAGTCATTGTTATTACATCATTATTATTATTATCATCACTGACAGTAGTAGTAGTAGTAGTAGTAATAGTAGTAGTATTAGTTTTATTATTTATTTTTAGAGTATGTTGTGCACTGGCGTCCTCATGCATGTGAAAAAATGTATATATTATTATCTATATAAATTATATAGATAAAAATATAGATTTTGAGCTTAAATGATTCCCTGTGGAACTTGTCAAAGGAAAGCCAGTCTCTTAATATACTGGATAATTAGACGGACATCTCATTAACATAATTACCCCCAAAAAAGTGTCACAATCATTTCAGTCTGTACAAACCTGTCACTCTGATTAAACATGTAATCTTACAAAGTAAGCCGGCCTAAAATTCAATTTACTGCCAACAACCTGTCCTTGGTGTGTACTAGTGTGATGAGAAATACTCCGATTACTTCCCCGGTATATTCACTGCCTCATAGTTTTAGAACGCTAACTTGAGGATGTGCAGAGAAGGTCAAGAAGAAGTCGAGAAAAAAACCTGAAATCTTTGTGGAAGCAAACCCGATTAACAGTCAGACAGAGTTTGGAAAACTTACAGAGAAACCGACCAAGAGTGAGAGAGACGGACGTATCGAACAAATGCAGGAACTTCACTTCAAATGTGGCGTAAATGTCAGGTGGGATTTGAATGTAGTTTTTCTCTGAGTGGGTTTGATGTGGAGGGGGGGGGTAGAGGGGAGGGAAAGATTTAGAAGATGAGACAGATTTTATTTCCCTCTTAACAACCAGCAGTCAAAGGATAGCTGTGGCTTAAATCACGCTTTAGAAGCCTGTGTGTGTGTGTGTGTGTGTGTTCTCCTTAAACCGACAGTTGAATAGACTGTAATGGATGACCTGGCCTCTGCTGTGTGGGGCTGAAGTGAGCTTGATAAGAGCAGAGGGCAGAGGAGTTCTAACTGAATACTGAGCGACACTGCTGCTGCAGAGAGGTCAGAGGTGTTTGTGTGTGTGTGTTCTGGTGCCTGGGTTTTTAGTTCATAAATATTAATGCACCACACCATCCCGAAATAATTGTGCTAAAAGTCCTAAAAGGTGAGAGGGAGTTCTCTGGGTTTTTGTTAAGTCCTGATTTATTTTTTTTTTTTTTTAATTATTTCTTTCTCGTTTTGGACAACAAAATTGAAGAAAGTCAGTGGTGTTTTATAAATCTGTGTGACTGTATGACAGTTGAATTCCTAATGATGTGTTCTGCAGACAGTTCAATTCAACTATAATCCCATCCCTTCTGCAATACTTCTCTAAACCCCTAGGGATCACAGACTCCCTTCTTGTATGAATTAAGTCCAAACCCCCTGCCCCTCCAAAAAAGCCTCAACTTCACCATTTTGTTATAGCATAAGGAAATTATTATTTTCTGAAAAAGGATTTCCATTTAATTCATTGTCTGCTCCTAACTGATTTCTACTCCAGTTTAGTTGAAAGTAGACGATGTGGACCAGCGAAACCTGTCCTGGTTTGGGTGTTGTCTGGTTCACTGCTGCTGCATTATTTAAATATAAATTTAAAAACAACATTAAAAATAAATAGACAGGCTCTATCTGCATATAATGATCTGCAAATATATATATTTATATATATATATACATACACATATGTGTGTATATATATCTATATATCTGCTAATCAAAATAATTTACCTAAGAAAAACACTTTGAACACTGGCTTTTTTTTTTTTAATCTTTTATTTATTAATTCTGAATTCTGAAAGATGTTTCGAAGGCCGACCCTTGAGCGGAGCAGGAATAGTTATGTTGAGTGTTTTATCAAATTGTCTCCGTCTGTGCCAACACCCCCTCTCCCCCGACCATATGCTGCTGTCTTTCTGTGTTCATCCAGACAAGCTAATTCCTCTGCCTTCAACAATCACAGCCGCAGTCCAATATCTAACAAAAACTCCTGAAGTGACCTGTGGATTCATTCGTCATTTCCTCCTTTGTTCTGGTGATTGTTTTGATGGGTAATCACTGTGGTCGGGGGTGAAGGCGCTGCAGCAATGAGGAAGGGCAGTTAGGATGTCTGGGCTGATGAAGAGAGACGGGTTCAAATTTTAAACAAGTGCTGATCCAGACTCGGTGCCGGGTGGAGGATCGATGGTTTGTTCAGTGGCTCTGAGTGATCCAGTTCTGTTTGGGTGATTGGATTTATTCTGCCTTCAGCACTTTTTTGGTTATTGAATATCCGTGTCACTGTGACGACGCCTCCCCCTCTGCTGTTTGTTCTCTCACTGCTGTGTGCAACTTTGTTATTGACTCATATATTTATTTATTAATCTTGTCGTCCAGTGTTGTCAGGATGGAGGCAAAATACAGCTACATACATCGACTTTGTTTACTCTCACCACGGTGGAGGTCACAGCTCGAAGGTCTGACCATACACCTGCGTTAGAGCGCACTCGTTTTCTGTGTTTAAACTTGTGGCTTGTGGACCAGAGTTGAGTCAAGCTGGTGTAATGTTATGTGTTTGAAAATGAATGCCAATGGTTCCTTTAATGAGTTCTGGTCCAGGGGTCTCAAACTCGAAAGAGTTTTGTCTTCGCTCAATGGTTGTATTTGTAAATTATGTTTAAAAAAACGAGAGAATTTGAGAAATCAAATTGAACAGAAAGAAAAATGCTCAGGTCAGTAATCCAGAAAATAGCGATGACTCGACTTTTTAAAATCCGATACCGATACTGCAATTTGGAGTATCTTCAAATACCAATATTAATCAGATACCTTCTTTTCTGCCCCAGCGAACCACAAGCTGCCGTAGAAGAGAATTTTGGGCTTTGGTGCCGGATCGGATGAGTTACATTAGGTTTTTTCCAATGTTCGATCCTGAAATTTTGACCAATATCGGACCAGTAGCGTACCATGTGGTTTTTAATATGACAGACTTCTCTCAGTCTTAGAAATAAATGATTGTTGGAAAATCTGTGTTGCAGAAACGTTGAATGTGACGAATGTAACACAGCCTTGATTGAAGCTTCTTTGTGTGCTAGCTGAATGAACTCGAAGGTTGTTCTGTATTTAAAAAATAACAATTGCTAAACCTCAGGTTTTAGAGTTGTTGCTTAGAAACCAGTGAAAGTCAACACGTCACATAAGAGTCTGCAGAGACGTGGCCCCGGCTGCTTACTCGCCTAGCTTTTGAAATAGGAAATAGAAACGATCATAATGAACAATGTTCCGACCTGCAGTGAGTGTTTAAAAAAAATAAAAAAACACCCGAGGCCACTTCACTGATGAAAAAGCTAAACAAATGAAGAACAAACGCAACAAAGGACAGAGAATAATGGAAGAAAAGTCAGATAATCATTCCTGGAATGTACAGCCTTTGGAAACATGCAGAGCTTCTTAAGGTCCTTGAGAAAAAAGGGTTCAAAGGTTTATTAGACTCAAAGTCGTAGAATAAAAAAAGAGTTATTTTTAAATCCAACTTTGTAGGCCTTTTTTAGCTTGTTAGCTTAGCACATGTCGTGTTAGTGAATGGTCAAATGCATTTGCTAACAACTTAACACTGAAAGTAAAAAAAAAAAAGTGAGAGAGAAAACTTGGTTTTACAGCCAGGATTGTCAGTCGGGGAGATTTTTATGGGCTCATTATTCGGAAGACTCTTAATTCTGAGGGTTTAACAGGAAGCTGTGTGGATTTAAACCTCTGCTGCAGTGACAACCCACAGATTAATGTATGGCATCTGTTACACATGAATGTGAGTCCAGAGTGTGTTTTACAGTCAGCTGTAATAATGATTTATGCTTTTTTTTAATTAAAATGACATTTTTAGAAAAGCTCCTGCCAACGTTGGCAACACAGAACACTCATCCTCCTGCGTGCATGCACGTGAGCGCGCCTGTGCATGTGTGTTTTTATTCTTGCCTTGTGGAAATGCAGCTAATGGTTGTGAAGAGTCACCGATGCGTCATGAATTGATTTTCTCTCACTCGGCATATTTCACGGTCTTCCACAAACAAATACACTTCTTTCTATCGATCGGCTCCTGTTTTGGTCTCGTTATATTCACTAACAGTCCCTCGGACACATTGGCCTCGTCCTCACTGGTCAGAAACAAGTGTTTAAACCCCAGCGTTAATGTCTCAGCAGTCAACTGACACCTGCCACTGCAAATAACCATCTCATCCATTCATCTACAACTGCAATATAGTTTTTGTTTTTTGCAGCGTTGCTCACAGAGTGTGTGAAGCCAGTCATTGAGAACCATCTCTGGGGAAGTGTAACTGTTTCCTACCTAGCAACACTGCTCTCATGTGCTGATGTTATTGCACTAAAGATGTTCAAGAGGAAGTGGAGAAGGTCTCAGACAGAGATGGTCGTCCAGGGTGAATGACTGTGAAGTGTTAGGACACGTCTCCAACAGCTTTAAAGAGTCATATCATTTATCCTGGTTTATCTCAGGTGTCGAGCTGTTTGACATTGTGTTTAATCATTTTTTTCAGCTCTAGCAAAATGAAACATTTTAACACCAGAGAAAACAGATTTCACCAGGTTTTTAACCAAAACTCAAAGGGAGACCTGCCGAGTTTATTCACACTTTGGGTTTTGTTCGAAATCAATGTTTTCTGAATAAAACACAGCAGAAGAGTTTAAACTTAGTTATTCTAATATTATAAAGGTTAATTTTCAGTTTGTCTTAGACTTTTAATGTGTGACCTTTTAAGAAAAAGAAAAATTCACAAACAAAGTCATTTTCATGTATGAATTCAATAAAGTCAAACACAAAGTGAAACTCAGTGATTATTAAACCATTTCCTTCACAGTAATAAGAAATAAAACTGAGATGTTTATAGCAGAGCCACGGTAACCAGAGTGGAGACTCTGTCCATCTCATCAAAAATAATGACAGAAGAAAAACACTAATGATGACACGTACGCCACTCACCTGTTTCTGATTGGCTTATATTCAAACCCCATGAGCTACATCCTGTTTCAATGTAAATGTTTGCTGTGTTGAAATTCTCCACCAAGTTGTTGCTGAAGCAGAGTCAGTGTTGTTCCAGTCGTGTTCAGGTCGGACTGCTAATACGAGGGAGCAAATGCAAACACACAGTCTGCCCTGGTGTGAATGATGGATGTGGTAGTGAATGTGTAAACACCAGAACTGGAGCAAAAAAACAAATGAATGAGCTCGTCCTAATCACCAGAGGAGGAGGTGAAGTGAGGAGTTTAATCACAACTAAGTTCTCCGGCTGCCTCCCCTCAGCGTCTGCCCCGGATCTCCCCTGATTGCTTTGTTTTCCCTTTTGTGCCGTCCTCGCCTGTGCCAAGAATTCCAAAAAGATGCTGAAGCCCTGGCTGATTTATCGGCCTCAGACTTTTTCACTGGATCATTATCCTGTAGCTGTCGAGAGAGAGACAGAGAGATAGATAGATAGAGAGAGAGAGAGAGGAGAATACACTGCAGCAGGGATACAGCTCACAGGAAGTCTGATGTATGGAGAGCAGAGCGATAGAGCAGAGGGGGACATCCATTCAGGTCAGGTGACACTGAGGAAAAATGATGATGGGGGGGTTCTAAGAACGAGAGCAGAGAGACAGATGTCCAAACTGAAAACAATTTCACATCTTTTATTACTATACCAAATCGTACAAAAGTATTATAATTATTCATGGGCCTTAGAATCCTTCTACTTTTTCCTCCTTGTTGGGCCCCATACCATACCATACTGTACCGTATCGTACCGTACCACACTGAACCATACCAAAAAGTGTTAGAGGTAGGCAGGGTATTGTTGAAAATATAATTTGAATAATGACAATGAGTTATTGAGGCCAGTCATCCACGGAACAAGTGTTTAAATGTATTCTCTTTTCATGCAGTCACCTTCAGTGTCACGGGAAAAACAAATGGTAATTTTAAACTTCTACTCCGCGCAGCTCTTCTCTGTACTGCAGTTGTGACAGTACTTAGGTATTTCTCTCTCTGCCTGATGATTCCTTTGCTGACACTAACTGTGTCTCTCCCAGGAGGCCTTTCCTTGACTCTCCAAACTTATTCCCTCAATAATGAGGATTCATTGCATTTCAGCACTGACTTATTTGCCATTGTGTCCTACTTACCTGCTCTGCTGTTGATGTGCAAATCCATTAAAAGTTGAGAAATTCGCATAACAATGCTAAGTCGAGTTTAGACAGCAACGAACCCTGAACCACATATTTTCCACCGGGGTCTCGTTCTCTCACCTAAAAGGTAATTCAGACCTTGAAGCTGGAGGAGCCGCAGCTTTCATCACAATTAGGCTTAAAGACTTTACTCCTTCTCTTTTTTGCCGGAAGAAGTGACGAAAACAACAGCAGCTCATAAAACACTGCTGACAGGATGATCATGGAGTAAAGGTCAACAGCTCTCACACCTCTGCTCCTGGGAATGACTTTTGAGGACAGATTTTTAACACTTTTCTAAAGAGCATATATTCTCACCCTGGTCCCTGACAGTTTGGTTGATGTGTTCCACACTTGTGTCCCAGATCCCTAGATTCACTGTTACAGTTAGTTGTACCAGTTGGAGTTCAATGGAGTTCAATGATGCAGTTTTACTTTACTTAACTGTACTTGACCGGAGGGAATGTGCCATCAATGTAGATTAGAAGAGGACTGTAGAATTAAGCATATAAATATCTGCATAGTTCAACAGAATAGAATGGAATAGAATAGAGTAGAATACCCACTATTAAATGTTTTTCAATGATATGGGTATGATGCAATGATACATCAAGACCACAACAGCTAGCTAGCTCCAAAAAAAAACTATGAAATATTACAGTTTTTTGCCTTTTTGATCTGATACTTTGAAGCAAGCAGAACATAGAACAGTTTGATTTATTCAACAATGGAGCTGAAGTAAACGTTGACATTGATTCATTTCCATGGTTTGGATTAAAGGGAGTTAACAGTGAAGGTTGAATTTTTTACGAGTTTTGTTTGTGTTGTTGTTTGTGTTGTTGCAGCGTTAAGGTCCATCACTCTGTAAAATTACCTTTGTATTCGCTCCAAATACAGACAATAAAAGTTTTTACATTTTAGAGGAAGAGCTAAAAAGCAGGTCATTGAAGGATCAATGCCAAGAACCGACTCATGCAGTATTCTGGTGAAGGAAACTGAAAAAAAAAAAAAAACTTTATAAAAAAGAAATAAAATCAATAAATCACACCCCCACGAAAACCAACCACGGTGCTTTTCAGATAGTGAAAACTGACTCAAAACAACTGACTTTTTTGTGCGCCTGCCCTACCCAAACATCGGCCGATGCCAAAACCTGTCTCAATTTGGAATGTAATTTACCCCCAATTCAAAGAAATGATTTAATTGCTTTACTTTTCTCTCAGATGCTGAGTCTGAGGTCACACTACAGAAGACACATTTCAGACTGCTTCACAGCTGATAACAAGGACAAGAAAGGTTTCGTTCATTTGGCAGAGATTTGATTCAGAACACACTGCGTCTGTTCTGCTCAAGCGGCCAAGAATCGACGGTGCTTTGGGCACGGGTCCTTGTAAAAATTAAATCTGTTCTACCTGTGTTCCTCTTTGCTCCGACGAGCCAGACATGAGGGGCGCTGACAGCACAGAGGCCTGTGTGTGTTCACATTGAGAGCATTGCCAGAGGAGGTCTAGAGGGTTGGTTCTTCTGCTCAGACGATGCTGGGGCTTAGACTGACACCAACAAAGACACAGGAAATAAAACTAAATAAAAACTAACTCTGGATTTGAAAAGAAAATCACCTGCTGCCCCCTACTGACTTTGGTGATGGGTTAAAAGCAGAGGTCACATTTTCTGTCTCTGTCTTTGTCTCCTCAGAGTCAGGCCATGCGCATCGTTCGGACGGTGGGTCAGGCGTTCGAGGTGTGTCACAAACTCAGTCTGCAGCACACGCAGCAGAGCGTGGACGGACAGGAGGATGGAAAGAGAGAAAAGAATGGCGACGACTCCTCTGTTTCAGGTACACACACACAGGCGCACACACACCCGTCTTACAGCAGCTGCACCGTCAGCAACACTGCAGAAGAAGTTGTCTGGAAGAAAAACACCAGCGTTCAGACATGAGGGCGGCGGCGATGTTGTTATTTGGTATATGTTCTCGGGAAAAGTGATGAGTGTGCACATGGAGGCGGCAGTGGATGTGTTCCCATATTTGCTGTGTATACACAGGAGTGTGTTCAAAATGAGAAGAAAACAGAAGCCGTCAGTGTAAGGAGAACCCGGGTCATGTGACCAAAAGGCATGACTTCACTGCACTGCTTTTTCTGCATCCATCAAAGACCCGTGTGTTTGCACAGACATCTGAGATGAGATTTAAAAAAAAAAATCATTTCATCAATTTCATACAGTAGTACACACATATAGTCCCGGACCAGAGAGTCTAGTGCTGCCAGTGGCAAGACTTTCAGAGTGGGGGATGGGGTGGGTGGGTGACTGATATGAAGCTAAGTAACAATTTTTTTATACAATAACAAAATTATCATGCAAATCACTAACTCCCTGTATTTTCTGGTCTCCGTCTTTTACTGTTTAACTTTCAATTAAATAGACATTTGTAGCATTTAATGGAACCAGAAGACATTTTGAAGGACCATATTTGTCAAAGTAACAGCATCACCGTTATCGTCATCTGGCCTCAATTTGTTTGTTAATATTCCTGGGGACAGACATCAAAAGTCAACAAGAGATTGTCAAATTTATAACCATGGAAACGCCACAAAACCCTCTTTGTTTTTATTCTGATTACTCTCTTAAAGCTTCACCATCAAAATTCCGACTGCGTCAATAAATTTGATTTCAAATTGTAAATAAACCAAAAGTCCAAACATTGGCTACATAATTTAGAACTAGTGATTTTTTTTTCAGCTAGCTAGGGAGGATACCGTACCTCTACACCACACTTATACACATGGACCCCAAGTTTGGTGCACGACCAAAAATACTTGGCTGAACACAGTTCACTTCTGTATTACTAGTTGCATTTGGTGCCAAATTTATTTTCCAAATTTAATTTTTCATGCATATAAGAGTCTTAAAATACAGATTTAAATTAATCTGAGCTAACTGAGAAAGTCAAACAGCGCACTCTATGTGGAATCTAAAGCCATTACACCACCTCCATATTTCCCACATAAACTTTCTCTAAACCCAAACAGAGTATGTTGTGCAAACGCCTCACAAAGAAGTTGGCAACAGTGACATGGCTGGTGAATGTCACGGATGAGGCAACTCAGGGAAAGGCAGTGCAACAATACTGGCAGGGAGAGGTACTTTTATCCACTGCCCCGCGCCTGAACGGGACGGGCTTTAGTGGAGCTCAGGGACATGTGTCTCTTTGTGGGGTCTGAGAGGACAGACGAGGGGATTCAGCGGTTGGAAGCGTCCACACATTCAGGCTTTTGGCTCCATTGTTCCAGTCATGACTGCAGACGGCACCGGTCACTCGTCCGACCTTGATATAGAAACGCCGGCCTTGGCTGCGTTATCTCTGCGTCTCCATCCAGCCCGCAGAGAGACACGAGCAGGCTTTCACATGCTGATGATCCACACACAATAACCTGTACACCCACCAAACACAGTGAGAGGAGCGAGCCTGCATTCAAATGAGGGATATACTGACATGTAGAGAAACACAAGAGCCGCCGTGCACGACCGATGAGCTTATCAGGAGAACTAATTACTACAACAGTGAACAGGAGGAGAGGTGTGAGTGAAATGAAAGTCTAAAATGAAAAACACGAATAAAGACGTTAAATATGAACAGGAGTGAGAGTTAGATAGAGTTAAAGATATCTGGGGGAAAAAGTCCTTGGCCGCCTCTCCAATAAACTTTGAAAATATCAGTTCAACCAAACACCAGAACTTTATATCCTAGAACTAGAACAGGATTAAATAGTTCTAGTTCTCATGTTTTCTAATTACTTTAATGCAAAAATCATTATTAAATCCTAGGGGACCACGTGGTAAAAGAGATGTTCATGTTCTCACCTGGATTAAGTTTCTGTGGTTTTCTTACCACAGTCCAGACACATGTAGGATTAGGTTCATTTTCTACTGATGGACTGTAGGTGTGAGTGTCGGCCTGCGTTGTTTTTTGTCGCCCTGGGATGGACTGGAGAACTGTCCAGGTTGATCCCCATCCAGTTTGGCTGCATGCCAGGCTAGCCTTCAGTATCCTGTAATATATGTTGTAGTGGAAGATGAGCTAATGACTCACCGCAGTAATATACAAGTCGTTGGCTGCGGAGTGGGATAAAGCTTGGAATCTTACTCCTGGGTAAAGAACACTCTTTTGTCCTGTAGGTGTAAACCTTAAAAGACCATTAAAAGCAGTGACAGTCAGTGGGTTGTTGTATTGAAACATGGATGAATAAACATTGGAAAGGTGTTTTTGTACTAGCCATAGTGCATTTCAGTGAATGTGCTTTGTGCAGTAGTGACGTGAATTTGGTGACCTTGACTTTTTTTTATGTAAAAACTGAATCATTCGGCTCTTGTCAGCCTTTTGAGAACATTTTTGAATCAAACAGATTATTTTCGTCACAGCTGACAAAGAGCTTAATTTGCAGCAGACGCTACGGTGTAGATCACAGTGTCATCAGCATCGTGACGCATTTTTTAATAAAATACTGCTGTGTCTCCTGAAGAGATCTCACTGAGGAATTTCAAACCCAAAACTGTGATAGGAAGTGACAGTGACGTAGTTGTTGGAAACAGCAGCAAAGTGGGTGGGGGTGGGGGGGGGGGGGGCGGCTTTAATGGGGGGGGGCAGGAAGAGAGGAGGGGGGGCGGG
>NC_024308.1:13521433-13563140 GCF_000523025.1 Cynoglossus semilaevis
TTAGATAAAATGTACAAGAATAAAATTTCAAACATGAGTTTGCCATATCTCGTACCAGTGTTTAAAAAAGTTTAAAAAAACACAAACTCCAGAGCCTGGAGTTTTTAGACCAAATGCCCTTTCTGATGCAGCTCATCCTTGGATATACGCACCTGGTGGTTTTGCATCCAGAATCTTGGGGTATATGGGGTAAAAGATAGCTAACAATTAACAAAATAGTAAACAGTCAAGAAAGAACATAGTCATTAATTAATCACAGGAGCAAAAACAAAAAACTTCACGTATCCTTGCATTTCTAATACTGTACTTCGTGTAGAAAGGAGTGAGGTGTCAGGGTGAGCTCACTTTCTGTTTCGTCTCCATTGAATTGAAAGGCTTTATTCAGAAAAAGTGGAAAGTAGAAAGAGCTCCAGTTTATCTTCATGGCAGCAATGGTGTTTTGACAAAATGGAAAGATTTGGGTTTTCAAGGCAAATTCTGAACACGAGTTTGTTAGCACAGTCGTAGCTCACCCCCCCCCCACCCCCCCCGCCAAAAAAAAAAAGTTTAAAACGAGAAACGTTTTCCAATGTCCTCAGCTGTCAGTGATAGAACACAGTACAAAAAAAATCACAAAAAATCTGTAACTAACAGTTAACGTAAATTGTTGCGCTTGAAAAACCAAGTGAGTGACAGTAAAGAATAAACCGAAAAATCAGGAAGTGATCAGTTTATTTAGAGCAGATGAAAAATATGGGGTTTTAAAAGTAATAATAATATTAGTTATTTTGACAGTTTGTAAACCCTGAATCGTAGAACTTGGCAGAAAAGCAGATTAAAGTTAATGGAAACTTGCAGTTTAAATGCAAATGTGATTTACAATAATGATGAGCTAAATGTTGTCTATAGATAATAGACAGCACTCTAACAGGACTACTGCCAACAAAAAGAAAAACAAAGGTTTGGGTCAGTTTTCTAAATTCTTCGATACATTTTCCTAATATTTAGAAAAAAAAAAACAGTTTACCAAAGAAAGATTAGCATTAGAAGGGGTTGTGAGGGTTTCAAAAATGGTGTCTCTTATTAGAAATTACGCTATTGACAAGGGTAGTGTCCACAAACAAATTATTGACCACATGAAACCCTACTCCTGAATATAGCTAACTCAGCTGTAATTTAGACATGAAACCCTACTCCTTACTTTGAATATAGCTAACTCAGCTGTAATTTATATTCATCGTAGAAAAGGTCTGTCTGCTAAAATATTCCTGACAAAAAAAAACAAAAAGTACTTATCTAATTTTTACCAGACCTAACGATGTTCCAAACTTCAACACATGCTGTTAAGTTTTTTATTTTATTTTTTTTACTCTGGTGTTTTCTTTCTTTTCTTGTTTTCTTTCTTCTTCTTCTTCTGAGTTTGGCTTCACATCAGCGTTGAGACTTTGCGGCTCTCTGTCGACTGCTCTCCTGCTTCCTCTCAGTGGCCGTTGGCAGCGTGTTGGCAGCTGATCTCTCAGACTGCTGCGTTAGTCACACGGCTCTGGTGTGTTTGTGTTTGTTTTGTGTGCAGCCACATTCAGTTCAGCTCGGACATGCCGTCTGTGGAAACTCTCCACCAGCAGTCTATCTATAACTGCAGAAATGCTTACTGGGATGTCTCTGCGTGTGTGTGTCTGTGGCTCAGCTCGCTGGGATTTACAGGAGTCTGCGGGTGGGGTGGAGGGTGATTGCATTTTTGATGCAGGCAGCAAAAGGCTGGCGACAGCACATGATGAGGCCAGAGAAGAGGGTGAGGAGTGATTGTCATGATTTATGACGACTCTCTGCTCTGTGAGGCTGAACTCAGCATCACAATGCCAACAATGTTGTATCTGTCTGCCTGTGTTGTAGCATAAATCCACTGCATAATAAATGGCAAAATAGGGATTACAGCCCCCGGCTTTAAGATGCAACCCGGCCCCCTAAATGTCACGGACCCCTGAATCTCTGGGAAATTAGCCGATGCACACGAGACCTGCTGAAGTTGTTTACCCTGGAACAGAACTCTAGAAAATTCACTGCTGCTCTATGTAATTTGTTTTCCCTTCTGGCGACACGGTTTGGGAGAAAATATCTTAGAGGAAATATTGGTTTCAGTGTTTTCAGCCGTTTAAGGTTTTTTTTGTTTTGTTTTGTTTTTTAAAGGTAAATGAAGAGAAATCCGTTTAAATCGTCTCCAGATTCAGTGGCTGTTTGTGTTTCATTGACTCTAGTTTGAATTCTTCAGGTC
Organism: Cynoglossus semilaevis; assembly: GCF_000523025.1. Lineage (NCBI taxonomy): Eukaryota > Metazoa > Chordata > Actinopteri > Pleuronectiformes > Cynoglossidae > Cynoglossus > Cynoglossus semilaevis. The sequence continues at coordinate 13,523,685 of NC_024308.1, forward strand.
ACACCTGGTCATTCACACCTGCAGTTATTGATTATTAAACAGAAAAAAAGTCTTCATTAATACCACAGAGGGCAGAGTTGGATCAGCTGTGTTTACCAGTAAAGAAGAAGACGGTGGATCGCAACGTTTTCTACAAACGTATGATAATATTTCAGACATTCTAATATCTAGTCCCTTAGTGACAGTGTATGATGGGATGTTGAGCGGCAGGAAGTCCTTGTTTCAGTTGTATCAGTAATGCTGTTTAAGGACTGTCGTTAGAGTAAGGACAACAAATAATGAATTTCTTTTTTTTTTTATGGAACTAAAAGTTTGTAAGTTTGCCCTGAACTTAAGAATTTTTTTTTTTTTTCAAAAACACAGCTGGTAAATCATTTCCGCAGCTTTCAAATATCGGTTGTACGGTGGCTTAACGGAGATTCAGGCGACCGTGACAACTCTGTATTTTCACAAAGTCACTTAGCACCAGTGTAAACCTGATTCCCTCACCTCGATAAATGCTTTTTATTTTGCTTGGATCTGAACCCTTTGTTGACACTTTGATGTGGGTGTGTTTGTTTGAAGAGGAGAAGACACTGGAGGACACAGCGTTTGTTGCAAATTCAGCCAAGCATTAAAACTAACAACAGTCAAAGCTGGAACGAATGGAGAGTAATAATAAAATAAATCAGCCGTGTCGTGCAGCGAAGCTGCTGCTGTTTACCTGAAAAACGAATCAATGCATCAGCATCCATCACTGAGCGCTGGTAAAAGAGGAGCCGCAGCCTGAACCCATGCCAGTTTGGGCAACAAAGTTCCACAGATCCGTCAGGAACTTTCCTTTTCGCGAAGTGATGATTGCAGAGGACAAATCTGAAAAATTGTCCGACTCTTTCATTGTCTTTTTCCTGGAGAAATTGGGGAATAATGCTTTTGGCCGACAGCATTTGAAAAACGCTGGGTTTGTGTCTTTTGGACAATTTGTTCCTTTTTTTTATCTCAAGCGTCCAAATATCCTGAGTCTGAACTTTAGTCGGGTTAATAAAGTTGTTTCTCTGGCAGTGACAATTAACGTTAAATAATTAAAACTCACAAGCAGTTTAGGAACACTACAGGCCAGAGTGGAGTTCCCTACTTACTCCTGACTTACATCAGCAGACGAGTAGAACAGAACTGGGCTGCAGTTCACAGTTTCTGCCACTAAAATTAGAAATTCTAGTTCAGAACTTTTGTTTTGAATTTGTTTATGTTCTTCTCTTTACAAATCTTTAGATCTAAAGGTTAGACATTTTTTAAGATAGATATATTTTAAATAGAAATTCTCAAATGTTGAAAAAGTTATCCAGCAGATACTTATCAGTTGACAGACAAAATTGTAAAATATTATGCAAAATCTTTAAATAAATAAACTAATTTTTTTGGACAATTGCTAACAACAATCAGTGACTGGCTCACTGACACTATCGTAATGAAGAATTGCTCACTGAGTGATTATTGAATTATTATTATATTTTAATATACCCCTAAATCCTGACTCATGTCTGATTATTAAAAATGTTTGATTTGTTTAGCCGTTGCTATTAGAAACAACAAGGTGGAAAAATTCCTCCCACAAAAATCTATGTGAAAAAAAATCCATATCCACCGTCATGGCAATTAAAACTTGAGAAAACCCTGACCTCCTCTGATTGGTCAGAACCTGATTTAAAGCAACATGGCGTAAAATCCCTTTTCCACCTGATGGATTAACAGGGAAATGTCAGAGACAAGTGTTGGACGACGCTGTGATGAAACAAACTCCTCCGTGTTGTTGTCCAAACGTCAGTGTTTTCATCGGGAGAACTCGGGTTTGATCCCACAACGGGCTTTTTTCGAGAAGCTCATGAAAGGCAAAGCAGGCTGTAGGTGTTGAAGTTCATTCCCCGGCTGTCAGCTCTCCTCAGGCTGACAAATCCCTCACCCAGAGAACAAACACAAATCCTACCTTTGGGGTTTTCTTGTCTTCGACAACGTCTCCTTGTCAGGTATCGCCTGCAGAGTCCAGAGGAGAAATTGGAAATAAAACGGTCACAGTTTGAGGAGGATCTTTTTTTTCTTTGACAGTGACAGATGTGATTGTTGGAGAATAAGTTTGAAGGAAACTGTGGGTCAAAACAAAAGAGGAGAAATTGAATTGACATCAGTTTATCAGCTGCAGGTCAGTCTGACCGTGTCTGTTATCATCATCAGTCGGTCCAGCCCTTAAGTTACAGGCACATTATTACATGATTGGATTGTTGTTGGACATTGAAAGACACAGGCTTTGTGTTGAAAGGAACACTCTGACTCAGAGATTTCTCATTAGTCTTGAAACTTTTCGACTAATACAACAACAGTTCATTACACAGCGTGAGAAGAAAAGCTAGAAGGTTTGCTGTTTGTTGACAGCCTGCTGTATGACTCAGCTCCCTGGAAGCCTGACTCATTGTTTTAAACCTCTGCTGTGACGTTTTTTGTTTTTTGTTTTTTTACTTTTTCTAAAAACAACAATGGTTTAAATCACAGAGGAACTCCATGGGGTCTGAGAGACGCCGCCGTGACACCGGTTTTACATCTTTCCGTTATTCAAACCACCCTCTCATTTAACCACTTCAGCTGAAGTCAACAGTTTAATCTGACGATGTGGACAGTGAGCAGCACCGGACCCTGTCTGACCTTCAGTGTGTTCGTGGGTGAGCTTACATGCCAGTGTGTGTGTGTGTGGACATGATGTGCCAGAGAGAGACAAGTGTAATCACAGCTGGAGGAAGAGCTGTGTAAATATTTTTTTTGATCCGATCTCATCCATCTTTAGTTTCCGTTCAGCCGCCATTTTTTCCCCTCCAGTTTTTCTGCTTCTCATCATTCTTTATCAACAAGTGCAACCAGAGGTTCAGACCCAGACCAGATCCCAGCTGGTTGCTACCAACCCCTGTGTGTGTGAGAGAATTAAATGGTAATGGCAGAGTCGCCCAGAGGGAGCGCAGACACCAGTGGTTGTTCACAGGAATTTTAGTTCTTGTCTTTTTTTCAGTCTGGAACTTTCTGTCCATTTTATTCACAGATAAGGGCTCTTCCTGTTCAATTTGGGGAAAATAATAAACAAAAATCTTAAGTGTTCCACAGTTGATCTCTAACTAGTTCTGATGTTTTTTATAAAGAGGAACATTTTCTCCTTATTCTTCTGTGGAACTGAGACTTTCCATAAAAAGCTATTTTTTTACGTCTTGCAGTGAAGAGTAAATTCAGAAGAGAACATCAGTGGGACCGAGCTGCTCTGGGTTAATCTGTTTAGTCCAGACATATGCTTCTATCATTAGTCTCTGATGCTGCAATAAAATAAAACCAAATCAATACAGAGGCCCAGTGCTGAAAGAAACATGAGTCAAATCTGCTGCAATTCCCACGTCAGGATTCTCAGTGTGAAAGTCAAATGATGTGCAGAAACCCAGATTCTAATTGGAGGGAATAGGAAGTTTTCCTCTTCATCACATTGTTAATGTCAGTGGGGAAACAGACTGTAGAGAATGTAAAACACGTCCTGTTTTATCTTTGAAGACTCGATCACGACTCGTTGTGAAGATTTCTGTAGATTATATCCATCCATCCAAAGCCATTATTCTTCTCTCTCTCATATCATTTTCCAAAACTTCAGACGCCTTTTTAAAAAGGTTCTTCAAGCATCAGGGGCAGTAAATAATCTCCCGTCTAATTATTGGTTGTTTGGTTTTCAGGCCCATAATGCTGTGGCATTTTCAAATATTACAGTAATGGGTTCGAGGGGATGAAATAAAAACAGGTCAAAACAAGGGGAAAAAAACGCACGACATGATGCCAGTGCTTTTTCAAGGGTTTGTAAGGTTCATATCTGTAGACTTGGCTGTTGAGTTTTTTTTTATTTTTTATTTTAACATAATGACGATCGGTTTTGGGTGATACTAAACTCATGAAAATGGTTCAAAATGCAGAAACAAAAGCCACTTTAACAATGAGATTGGCTTCTTTAACCAGTAGTGCAACAAAATGACTCAACAGTGGTCTTAAAAGAGACAGACAACACTTACTCTGGTTGACCTGTCTGGTCAAATCCTATGGGAGGCATGGTCACAAACCGTAGGGATGTTGAGTTTTTTTGTTTTTTTTTTTGAAGTTGTTTTATCGACTGGTTTGGTCATCGCAGCCTAAATGACATGAAAATGTTTCTAGTTATTCTTAAGTTTTGCAGTAAATCTTTGGATAAAGTTAAAAAAAATCTTCTAGGATTTTATAACAGTTTACAGTAGTTTTACAGACATTTATGGATTTGTTTTCATGTTTTTTGTGGCCTACATGACTAAGACAGAGAAGAATTGAGGAGTCATTGTCTTTTTTGTCCACCCTGAACAAAGGTGGACCCGAGGGTTGTCGGCCTTCATTGGGTTGTGGGTCTTTACATTCTGCATCACGAGGCTGAACTTTTTTTTTTTTTACTTTGTCTCCATGTTTCTCACATGATTCAGGTGAAATAATAACCGTTACAGCCAATAGGCACCAACCTAATCCATTTTGTGGTGCTTTAATTCTGGGTGAGTTCTGGTGGAAGCAGGCGTTGTAGCCCTGATGCCCCACCGACCCACTGACCCACCGACCCACTGCTGCTGTATCTTTAGTCACTTTATCAGGGCATCAACCAAACCATCAACTCAGATCAGTTCCTCATTAACCTTAAAGCCCTGCTCATATGGGCTATTAATCATTCTTTGTGTGTGTGTGTGTTTGTTTGCATAATATTTTGTGTGTGACCAGAAGGTGTTTAAGGAGAAACAGATGGTGTTCACAGGTTCACATTCACTTTTATCAGGTGACAGATTTCCTGCGTTTAAACTCAAATAACCCTAAAGTTCTCTGTGTTTTATAAATAAAATAGTTCAGTAAATATTGGAAATCTAGTTAATTTTAATTTTAATATTTTCTTTATCGTATTTGCAAAAGTTAAATGCCTTTCCACATCTACATTTTGGGAGAAAACAGGAAATTAAGTCCATTTAAATCCATCTCTGACAACGTTATCTGAAGATGTACAATGTGGGATGTGGGACAGGCAACAGTACGTAAATACACAGAGTAAGATGTGAGTTGGAAGATGAATTTTGGGGAAAATAAAATAAAATAAAAACACAACTTTGCATCTATGCTTTCTATCACATTTAATCTGGGGTTGGATATCCTGATGAAGTAAACCAAGTTTTATACTTTATTTTGCAGATGACATAGCCGTATTCCAGTATCTCTGTACCAGAATGTATTGGGCTTCAGCTTTAATATTGTTAAAGAGATAATCTCTAAAAAAGCAACATTATCAACAGCAGGTCAGCTGTCATTTGATCTCTGTGTTTCTGATTCTGACCACTTATTTGTATTTGTTGTTGTATTTGTTTTCCACTTTCAGAAGTCATAATAAAAACCCTGCACTTTAAACATCACGTGCAATAAACACTATATTTTATGGTTGTCAGTGGGTACTGGAGCTGAGAAAACAATCAAGACGTTTAATGACGGTGGATGAAGGAGAGCTGCAGCTCAAAACTCATTATTATTGTTGATACACTGATGATTTCACTGTTGCTGTTGGGCTCCTCAAAGCCTCTGCGCAACTTATCAACAATCCTACATTTTAGATTCTGGGTTCTGGGTCAGATGACGGTGGATGATGGTTCTCCGGGGAGTATTGTTCTGATTGTTCTTATTGTGTTGTGTAATTCAGCAACAATGGTTTCATTTTTAATGTGAATATTTGTATCCTCAACCTTTTGGGTGTTTTTTTTTTTTTTTTTGAAATAGAGAAATTTTCAGTTTGATGAAAAATATCATATTACATTACATTTTATTAAATTACAATTTTTTTTTCTGGTTCCAGGCTGCAGAAGAGCCCTCTCTGCTGATGTCCAGTCCCAGGATGCTGCTCCCTGTCTCAGGTACGCTGCCACCAGGGGCACCGTTGTCTGTGCACCACCAGATCCAGCTCCTCCAGCAGCAGCTCCAGCAGCAGCAGCAGCAGACACACGTGGCTGTAGCTCAGGTCAGTCGTCTCATTTGTTCACATTAAACTGGGACACATTTAAAAATGATAACATCCGTATAAACCGTGGGTAATTGTACTTTATATTTAAAGTCAGAAACTTTAAATATAAAGTACAATTACCCACGGTTTATACTCAATAATATTTTAAAAGTGGTTAGTGTAAAATGGAGTTTTATCAACATGCTTCCCAGAGACCTGTGGCTCTCATAGACAGATACAGTGTCAACCACTTTCAATTGTTTCCTTGTCTGGACAACTGACAGATTACACTCAGCCAGAACCTGCCGGAGCTCATGAGACCCAGAAGACAAAAGATGTGGTGTCAAAATGTGTTTCAGTATTTTTTCAGGATGGTACTAAAAGGCATTAAAACCATCTAGTGGCCCATTTGTGGTCTCATCTCATCCATGTTGAGCAGCAGCTCTTCCCTCCGTTGCCCCCTGTGGACAGCCCTCAGTCCACAGTTAAATGACGTCTGATGATGGTGAACTTGGCTTGGCTGGAGGTTTCAGTTAATGGGTGTAAATTAGTGATCTCTCCAGCAATAATCACAGCTCACTTGGCGGAATTGAGAGGTTTAATGGAGTTGAAGAAAGAGGAAACCATTTCTGTAGATGCTCCTCCGTCACTGCTTGATGAAACTTTACACACCTTCTTCTCCACCTATATGACTTCTTCCTGCTCCTTCTCTTTTATTGAGGACCCCCCTCCTTCATTATCACCTCCTCACCCCCCGAAGCCTCCCTCCCCGTAGACCTTGCTGTCCCAGAAAACTCCCTCCCTTCATTTTTCTGCCTCTTTCATCAGCATTAATGGCTGAATGTCGTCGGCTGATCCTCTTCCTACTTAATATTTCTGACTCTTTGTGCTTCATCAAGCACTTCGCTGTTCTACAACAGTTACCAGTGTAACGTTTCCTTATCGTTGCACCAGCAAATTCATCATTTCCCCCCAGTCTTAATGCTGAAAAGGAGATTAAACAGAGGCGACTGTAAAGGACTGTTCAGACACAGACGTAGCCCTGATGATCCAGGCATGTTAGCTCTTTCATTAGCACCAGCTATATTGCTATGGTTAGGGTTACATTAAAATTAAAATTAATTAAATTAAATCCATGCCTAAAACAGTTTTTTTTAAATACACATCAGTCATTTTCTATAAAATTTCTTTTGCTGTGTGAAAATAACAGCTTTTTCCGGTTTTTCCTGGTTTATGTCTACGAGGCTAATGTTCAGCAATGTTATCAGTGTCAAGTCTACGTTTTGGTAAATCTGCAGGGCGGGGCGTTGCAAATCTAATTTTTGTTAACATATTGTTATATTTTAGCTTATTATTAGCTGTTGCAGCTAACTTTTAGCTTTTTCTGGACAGAGATACATTAAAGTACCACCTCATGCTAAAGATTTTAATTTTACACTTTTCATCTTTTTATAACATGGAGTCATTACATATGTTACAACTCTGGAACACCCAGCGGTTGCTAAGAAAATTCTAAATTCTCCTCAGTTTTCTTGAACTTTTGATACAAATATCGCCATCACATGGTCCAAGATCATATTCCAAGGTCACTTTAACACGATTAAAATCACTTTTGGCCAACTGTCAAACCAGAATGGAGCTTTTCTTTTTAACTTTTGTTTTGAAAAGGTCGGCGTCAGTGAGACTGGTCATTTTTCTGGCCAGCAATCAGCAGATGATGACCACTGTTCTCACTCTGTCCCAGAGTCCTGAGCCAATTGCTCTTTGTGATTCAATGAACAGGACGGAGCAGACGGTGAGAACAGATCATCAGCGTGTGTCGCCTACTTATTGATTTCCTGTCAAAGTCTGATTTTATAAAAGAGGCTGCTGAGCCCTGGTAGTTCTCACTTACTGTCAAGTCCTTGTATTCATTTATTTCCCTTTGTTATGGCACTTTTTTTTTTCTTCATTTTAGACTTAAATCATCACATTTCTACATTTGTTACAATTCTCTTTCATGATTTCTGTTTAATTTCCCTTTAACTTTGACTTTTCTTCTAACAAGTAGGGTCCTTTAGTGCATAGAAAAATGAGTCAGGCCTTTGACCATTAAGGGTTTGATTTGTGACTCATGTCGGCATCAATGAATCCCAGTGATAAAACATTTTACTCCGTTAGCAGCTACAGAAGCTTCTTCTTCAGATGTCATTCAGCAGGTTTGAATACAAATCAGGCCAGAGCTGGTTAAGCTATGGCCCTTGGGTCAAATATGGCCCGCCGAGCTTTGTAATCCGGCCCCACAAAGACTGGTGTAGATTTCGCCCAGCATTCTACAGCCAACCAATACTGGTGATGCTCTTACTGTAGGCTGAAAAAGAACAAAATAAAACAATAAGGTGAGACAGGAAGTGACACTTGTTGGAAGATTGAAGATTTTTTCACATGATCACACACAGGTGTGTTTTTAACAGGAAAACTGTCAGTTAGTCCAGTTTGAAGTGTATTATACTCAACTCCAACATCAAATTAGAATTATTGTTCTAGCTTTTTCTAAACTGGGCTTTTTAGTTGGTAATTAGCCAAATTATTGAGATGGTGGTAGTTGATTCCGTTGACTCTCGTCCTTGGCCAGGGTACTTAGTCATGGTGCGCGGTTTCCAACAAAGAAAGCAATAAGAAAAGCAAGGAGATGCTGCTGCCTAATTAAAGTTTGAAGGAGTTTTTTTAGCAGCTTCAAGCTCCTTCAATTTGGCGTCACTCTGATAAGAAGCAGAAAGGCGGCAGCAGGTTCACTATCAGGGGAGCAACAATGTGAAACACAAGTGGAGCAACTTTATAATTGGCTCTTTGTCGGACTTGTAGTCTTAGTAAGAGGTTTCTGGGAAGAATAATAGAGCTGTAAAGTCTTAACTACTTTGTTGTGGTCAGGATCAGGGTTTTAATTCTCAGAGTCTCTGACTGGTTCTAACTGTTCTGCTGTTGATGCATCTGTGCAATCATCCGGACCAGAGCGTTTTCATCATGAATCTTCTGCCTCAGGTTTTCACCAGCCTTCTGCACTATTATTATGTAAATGAACAGGTTATTATGGTTATAATGAGATGAGGTCTGAATATGTGTAATGTAGAGGGTGAAGTGAAGTCACTGTCAGTCTCCTGTGTCACCGCAGCACCTGAATACAAACAGGACGAAAAATTCAACATCTCAACACATGAGGTGCAGCTGCTGCAGGTGATGCAACAAAGGCTACTGCTGTTCGGACGGCTAATGAGCTCAGCTAGTGTTTTTGGTTCAAAGTTTCAATGTTGGGATGAGGAGCAAAGAAAGAAGAGGAGAGAAAGAAGCTGTAGTCGGAAGTACTGAAGAAGCTAAAATGAACACTGTTTCTGTTGACTGCTGATAAAGTAGCAGGAAGTGAGTGAGAAGCAGAGAACAGTTGGTAGAAAAATCTGTGTGAGTTAAATATATAGGCGGTTTGGCAGGCTGGATTTGGCCCACGGGCTGCAAGTTGATAATCAGTGATATGGATACTTTAAAGGGAAAGCAGTAGCACGCACACAAACACAACACACCTGAGAAACAGGAAGTGATGCAATACAGTAGGTACGACGGTAGACTTCATGGCTGAGGAGGACACATTTTAACCATGGGGGGTGCAATCTTAGGGCAGTGCTGAGCAGAGTGGACTTGTCTCAGCAGGTGGTAACTCTCACAGGTCAAGTCTGCTCATGACGTACGACGGAGGGGGAACAGTTTGAGGGGAGGTGTGTGTAGGATGTAGGTCAGCAGCAGTGCTAACAAAAATATGAATTATTAAACTGGTGAATCATTAAAAAGTGGGTCAGACAACAGACTTCACCTGAGCACTTGACAAAATAGTGGGGAGGGGTGTTTTAACAACTCGTCATTTGTTTTAAAGCAGTTTGTCTTTTTCTGCTGAATTAGATGTGCTGTAGTTTAAAGTTACTGTTAAATTAAAACACTAATCCTGGCGTCTACACAAATCCAAACATCTGACATTTTCAACCCTGTAGTGCCTCCCTCTTTTTGCTTTGGTTACTGCATCTCAGCACACAAATCTTCCCCCCACCCCCATGGCCTCTGTAGGGGTGGCTGATGCACCACAGTCGTCAGCAGGGCATCATGTGTTTGAGTCAGGCTCCCACTCCACCATAGATCAAGACTGGCTTCAGTAAATGACATCAGCACAGTCATCATGGTGCTGTCAGTGTGTACAAATGAGGTCTTCAGAGGCTGCCCGCTCCCATCTCAATCTGCAGCCCCCTCTGTTTGTCACACAGTGTGAGGATAATGGGAACCGATGACAGCCTTCCTCCACACTTGTTTTCTCTCTGGGTGGGTGAGAGGCAGCAGAGGAGAAGGAGGAGACCTTGGTACAGAAGCTGTGAAGTTTGACTCCCGTCTGGTGCTCTCCCTGCTTCACTGGCTCTTTATTAGATCGGTAATGAAAGAAAACCTGACGCCGCACTGGGAGAACATTACTGAGACTCAGACCCACGAGGAGGAGCAGTTTAGGGAGAAGAGTGATGAGCTAAACATGTTAGCACTGCGTTAAGATGCACAGTTTAAAGGCTGCACTTAGACCAACATGTCCTCACCTGACACCCATTTGTGTTGAAGATCTTTATCACATCTAAACGAGAAATGGGGAAAAGGAGGTGTGTGGTGGAGTTCAATCCACACTATTATAAAAAACAACATCGGCTCAACAACGGTGTTTAAGGCCTAAAAGCTAGTCAACTTTGGTTTACATTTAAACTGCCTAATAGTATTTGAAATTTATGGTTTTGTTCAGTGCATTTGTATCTCCATTTGAGACGAGTAAGTATCCATCCATCCATCCACAGAATTATTTGTGTTTTGATACAAGACAAAGTCTAGATCAGAGCGGCTGCCGCAGCAGTTTTATTCCCATTATACAAATAGAACATTATTAACACACGTAATTAAAGAGATACGACATCTGTAGCCGACGGCAGCTCCTGTTTTCTCTGGGTTTCATTACCTTTGACAAATGAAACCAAGCAGGATCAAATATCGCAATGACAGCAATTTATTAACTGATAATGACTGTGCTAATTATGTTGCTAATTGTGTTGCTACTTCTCCTCAGTATAATGAGTTCATATTAAAAGACCTGCCACAGTTACACAGAAAAGAAATCATGTATGTGTGACTCAGCTCTGAGGGTTTATTTCATCTTTTTTTTTTATCCTCTGTGAAACTCCAGTACCTGGTGCTGTTTTCTCACCTCATGTTTTGCCACTGAGTGATGCAGTGACTGTTTCGTTTTGTTTGTTTTTCCCCTCAACACATCAACTTCATTGATTAATTACTATGCAGTAAAATAGAGTGCTATTGATCAATCACTGCCACCTGCTGCTGACTCAGCTCTGTCCTCGGCCCAGCCTTTTCCAGGTTATAAAGTGAAGGTCTAAATATTCTGGTACTCAATAAATACGCTGAATTTTAATTGTGTTCAATAACGAGACTGACACTTTACATTAGAATTTGACGTCAAACTTTTCTTCCCTGCTTGCTTTGCGTTGGTAAACGCCTCATAACATTATAAATCATGAAAATTAGATGTGTCAACAGTATAAAACAAACACTCTCTTAATTGGCGTGTCAGGTGTTGATGAAAACACAGATGAATTGCATTATTTACTTTTTTTTTTCCTGAGGAGGAGAACAGAGTCATGTGTAAAATCAAAGCACAAAAATTAAACTGTAAATGGATATACAAAATACTTTAGCCATCAAACAAACATCTGAAATATTCCACTTGTATCTCAGTTATTCTACCTTGACAAACCTGAATAGATCACATGTCAGTACCCTAATACTCCCCCTATGGTTTGCATAGTTGGAGCACTAGAGAGAGGGCAATACTGAATGCAAAGTTCATCTTGTTCAGCTGTATTTAGTTAAAAAAAAAACAAAAAAAAACGTCCAGCCAACCTGTCAAACAAGTCTGTTTGGATTTTAAATACAATTCATTTTGCATGGGCGCACGTGAGCTATTCCGTGCAACACTGTCCCTTAAATTGCCCCGGTACTGCACCGTTTCCTGCCTTTGAGTATACAACGGCAGGCTCTTGAAAAAAGAACCAAATTACATATGTAACAACGCAGGGCACGATAAAAAGGTTCTTTAGTTTTGAACGTAAACGAGGCTTAGGTTAAACAACACGCCCCTAGTGCATAGAAGGCAGCAGACATCAGACTCATGACACGATCCAGAAAAACAAGGTTTAGGGAAATCAGTCTGTGTTAAAAAAAATAAATAATTTGTCAAAAAAACTGTCATGATGTCACAAGACGTTAGGTTAAATGAACCCTTAAACATCCTCCTGTGCAGGTCCACCTCCTGAAGGACCAGCTGAGTGCCGAGGCCACGGCTCGTCTGGAGGCTCAGGCTCGGGTTCATCAGCTGCTGCTGCAGAACAAAGATCTGCTGCAGCACATCTCCCTGCTGGTTAAACAGATCCAGGAGCTGGAGACCAAGATTTCTGGACCAAACCTGAGTAAGTGCATTGGATTTGGCACCTTCACCATCACTCTTCTTCATTCCTTCTTTACAGTTCAGGAAAATGTACTGGCATTTAACTACATGCTTGGTTTAACACAGGCTCAGGAAAACTGTTGTCAAAGTGACGGCTGTTATATTTAATGCTGTTATTTTCAACAACACCTGCTCTTGCTTTTAAATGTTTCAACAAACATGTTAAAAGATTTAGGTGTAAAAAAGCCATAATGACCACCTGCTGTTTGTTTCCCTGAACTCTGTCTCACAGTGGCGCTAGGCTACGACAATGGAATTGAACAAGAGCAGTTTTATTAATGCTGTTAGTCTCACCTGCACTTCTGTTACAAGTCTAAATGTCAACTCGGGCGAAAAGACTAATTTCACGTCAAATTTGACTCCAGACTCGTAGTAGAAATCAGTTTGACACCATGCTGCAGGTTCATACACGACTCTGTGATGATCCCGTTGAACAAACATACATTTAAAATACAATTAGCTTCCAGGACCAATTGTGTAAAAACTCCTCTGTGACCAAAGAAACCGATTCTGGTTTCTTTGGTCACAGATGTTAAAAAGGGTCTGACCTTTAAAGTTTTTTTTTACAATCCACTTTGGTTTTTGAGAAATGGTTGCAGTATCTTTTCAATATGTGTGGTTATAGTAAATATTGAGTTGTGTAGTAAAATATCACTCTAAATGATGTATTATAGACTTGGTCTTCTTTTCCCCTCAGTGTTCAGCCGGGCGGCCATCTGTCTGTCTCACTGTTTGTCCATAAACTTTTCTCAGATTTCTTTTCTGACAGGCAGCAGAGAGGAACAGATTGCCATGTAAACCAGTTCAGACAGGTTTATCTGATGTGAAGGTGTTTGAAGATGCTTTTAAACGCGGCTGATCATTGTCTTCCATTAGAAAAATCTTTTGCGGTTGATAGAGCTGAGGATTTGATGCCGAGGAGAGTAACTTCTCTTTTATTTCTCCAGTCTTCACTGTCTGTTGATAAAACTCGACTGAACGTGTTTTACTCAGTAGTCTTGATTTTTCACGGAAGGCTTTAAAATGTGTTTTTATTTTATTTATTTTAGTAGTAGACAAATTATTTATTACTGTAGAGTGATTGATTTGGTTGGAGCAATAATCCTGCTTTTACCACCATTTATTATTCAGCCCCCATCCTGCAGGGGGAGTAGGGAGATGAATTTAAATAAAGGAAGAGAATAAAATATAAATATTTGATCTCCGTCTCCTCGGCTCCTTCATCACCTCTCCTCTTGTCGTCCATCTTTTCTTATCTCTCCTTTCCAGCCGGCTCCCAGGACAGTTTATTGGAGATCACCTTCAGGTCGACAGTTCCTCAAGTCATCTGCGACCCGACGACTCCGAAACCGGAGGTGACGGTTCTCAATCTGCCTGCACTCGGCGCCAACGACGGGACCAGCAATGCCTTCTCATCCACCAACGGCACTCTGGGAAGTCCTCTAGGTAGGGACCAATGTCTTCTCAAACTGGAGTGTTTCCGTTTCCTCCCAGGGCCTCCTGGTCCCCCGCCTCCTCCTCGACTCCTATCACCTCCTCTGACACTCAGACCAAACAGGCTCGAGCTCAGAAGTCCTGAGGCCTCAGAGAGCACGACAGGGTTTTTGTCCAGTGACCTGAAATCTCTGGGCAGTTTAGACTTTACCAGGTTTCGCGAGTCGGGTATTGCTTCGGAGTACGAGTCGAACTCAGACGACAGCGATGACAATGAGGATGAAGGGGAGGATGACGAGGAGGAGGATGAGGAGGAGGTGGAGTTTTTTGGCTGGGGCACAGATGAGGAGACGGTGCGGCTGCTCAATGTGCTGAACAAACAGAGAAACACTCAGTGTCTGGGGGGCGAGATAGCAGTGTAGCACAGATCAGACACAACAGCCTTTCTCTCTGTCCTTTAACCTCAACTGACGGTATGAAGTACCACACAGTATGTTACGTATACTCCATTACACAGGAACTTTGCCATTTGCAGGTTTTTACTTTTTAAATAACAACCAATTTTTATTTTAGTTTTAATGATCTTGACACAAAATATTAGGGTTCCTTTGGGCTAAACATGAAGCAAACCAGGTGTAGATCTACCATGACTGAAATATGCAAATATTTCAGAATGTATTGATATATGCATTGTCTTTGTGAGGCCACAGACACAGTACAACGTACATACGTAAATGTATTTCTATGTATATATGTATGTGTATATATTTATGTATATTTATTTATATATGTATATACATATATATTTATGTATATGTGTATATATGTATATATACAAATATATTTATGTATATGTGTATATATGTATGTATACAAATATATTTACATATATACTGTATATGCATAAATATATTCATATAAATATAGACATGTGCATAAATATGTAGATAAATATAGTATACAAGCATACATACACATACATATATATTTACGTATACACTGTATAAAGCCTATCGATTTTAACAATTTAACAATTTCATCATCATCATCTGCCGTCTTTCATCTCAGTTTTGATTGGATTAAAAAACTGAACCTCCACACTTCTCACTCAATCACAGATCAAAACTACAGTTAACCAATCCTACCTGGATTTTACAAATATTTAAAAACAGAGTTCAGGGATGTTTGTGCGGGTAGCGCTGCTTTTCTCACACTAGAAGGAACAGGACAAAATGACTGAGACTGAGACTGACGAGCCCTCGTTCTCGACGTGGAACAAAAGTAAATATAAACACTTGAACCAAACGGTGAGAAGAAGTTTCCCTTGGATCTTCTGTTCTTCTTGAATCAAAGACTATTTTAGACCAAATCTGTTCTGTGCTCAACCAACTTTGTTTTTCTCCCTCTTCACACTGTTCCGTCCTTGACTCTCCTCTGTTCGTTGGTCGTCGGAGCATGAACACATTCTTCTTCACTTCTCCTCACAGTTTCCTGCCTTTTAATTTATGTAAAGTCGGGATTAGTTGGACCTCCAGGAACCCTGTTTGTTTCCATCATTCATCCCAGAAAAACAAAACCTTCTGCCTGCTGCCAGAACAGCAGCTCAGTGATGACAGATAAAGTGGTCTTGTTTGTTCAAACCCGACTCTGTGTTTTGGCCTGCGGCCACTATCCTCGTATTAAAGTGTTGGTTTTGTTTCACGAGGAAAGGCCACAGTGTTTTCTTCCTTCAGGCAGTGTATCAGCACAGCACCGCCGTCCAATCAGCTCCGCCACTCTCGTGTTTGGTCAGAGTAGATGCTGCAGAGTAGAGATTTAAAGGGGGGGACCAGGCCGCCACACTGTGGGATATACGGCTTCTGCAAAGGGCTTTTGGCCTGATATGATCGAAGCAATCTGGTGAGAATGGAAAAGGTGGATTCCCAGATAACCAGTCATTTTCTGAAGCTGCTGTGATGTTTCCTGCTCTACAGATTTGTGTGTCTGTACCGAAATGTTTTTAAAGCTGTAAAAAAGGATGCACACTTGGGAATTTTTTTCTCCGATCTCTGTCTCTGAATCTGTATCTCAGCTTTTGTAAATTTATTTTTTCAATAACACGAGTGCAAATATTAGAAGAACTAAAAAAAAAGTCTCAGGCCAAACTGACTTAAGCAGGACAATTCACTTTTAATTAATATTGGCGATTGTTAATTGGCTGCACGGTGGAGGAGGGGTGAGTGCTCTTGCTATACAAGAAAACCTGTGGTTTGATTCCCTTTGGTAACTATTGGTCATCCTGTATGAGTTTCTGCTCCATAAACATGCAGCTTGTCTGGTCTGCCTCAGGGTCCGTGGTGTAACCCCGCCCTCACCAACTCCTCAAGGACCCTGAAAAAATATTTAGGAGTAGAAACCAGATGATTTTTTTTTCTCTAAAGAGCAATCCGTGGTGAGGTCGTGAACGGAGCTTCACTGGATGATAAGTGACTCAATCTTACAGTGAGCTGACACAGACATTAGATGCAGCACTTTAACCACCCGTTAATAAGCAGACGTAATTTAACCTCTGGCATCTGTTGGGATTAAACTGAGGTTCCAGTGTATTGTAAACTGTGAATTGTGTTCTTATAAGGAGTGTTTACTTCACACTAACAGTTCATCAATATACAACAAAAAGAAGAGAAGAAGAAGAACCTTGTTGTCATTGGACATGGTTTTCTAGGAGTCTAGCAGCTGTTTTATTGGAGCAGCTAAAATATCAACATTAAAACAAATAAATATCAAGATAATAATAAGTAAATAGGTAAATATATGATATTATTAGGGATGTCCAATATTAACGGTTAATATAACCGTGTAATATCTGTAAGAATATAGAATTATCAGTTTTTCCTCCGGTAATAAAACACAATTACAGAATGCCTGGGTTTTGCAAATGATGTGTGCCTTTAAAATAGTTTTGGGGGAAAACGGCTGCATATTAAAGTGAAAGTCACTAGATGGCAGCATTGCAGCATTTTATTCATCTATTTTAATAATCAGGGGATTGTTTGCAGAATGCTGGTCCCAGCAACTCATATAGTGGTTTGTACAGATACATAAAGAAATAAATTGTCCCTTAGAGGGGGCATGGCAAAAACGAATTTAGGCAGCCAGCATTTCACTTCCTTAACCACTGGGCCAGTATTGGTTGATATTGGAATTGAAAAATAAGTGTTTAGACAATATCGACATAAAGTTAATATCGGACATCCCTAGATATTAGATTTCAATAGTAAAATATATATTCGATGTTTCAGACAGACATCTGGCCAAAAGATGTCATGGTTTATTATTAATAGTATTTGAAGTCATCTTGGGTGTTAGTTAAAAGCGAATTAAACACTTCTCGAGGACAATGAGAAAATTTGACTTTCCTTTCATCCTTTTTTAATTCTTCCTCTTTTCTCATATTTCTCTTTCTTTAGATGTGACATTAGCCCTTAAGGGTTAACTTTTCTACTCTTCTGTGTCTCACTGCTCACTGTGTGCACACCAGATTAAAAAAAAGTTCAACACTGAAGCATTTTAATGGACTGTTGTTTCATCTTTAACAGGCAGTGGATTAAATCAAGTTCAGAACATTTGATCATTGAGAAAATAATAAAACTGCCCTAGACGTTGATAAAGTGAAATATATTCACACTTGTTCCAATAAATCAGCTATTAAAGCCTGAAATTACAGTAGTTTCAAAAAGACGAGCCTTCCTTATCACTCAGTAATTCCATTTAATCAGACAGTGTGATACATTATCTGGTGAAATCACCTCGGTATCAGGCTCAATCAAATCTCTGATTTATTGTAGGTTTGGAGAGAAGTGAACGCCAGGAGACACACAGAGTTCCACAGCTGGAACATGATTGGATTTCAGCTCAGATTCTCTCTCCTGTGACTCCTGCCCTTGAATGACATTGTCTGAGTCTGTGTAAATCTAGAAACTTGGCAGTTTGACTTGAAGTT
This sequence comes from Cynoglossus semilaevis, assembly GCF_000523025.1. Taxonomy (NCBI): domain Eukaryota; kingdom Metazoa; phylum Chordata; class Actinopteri; order Pleuronectiformes; family Cynoglossidae; genus Cynoglossus; species Cynoglossus semilaevis. The sequence goes on from NC_024308.1 coordinate 13,541,706, forward strand.
GAGGAGGATGATGGTTGTACATCGATGCCTTAGACCAAACTCACCCCCGAAAAAAAACAACATGGGAAATGTCTCCAAGAGAGAGTTGGGCTTCTTAAGTGTTACACAACCTGACTTTCAATTTTCTCACTTTATTTATTATTCATTTGTGCATTCATCTGTTCCAGTAACAAACATGTCCTGTGATGGTAAAGGCTAGCAATTTAGCTATTTAATATCTTACCATTTCTCAAACTAATAATGAAATGAATGACCTGTGCAAAAATAACTGCTGACAATACATTTCCATATTGAGCAGCCACACTTCGTGCCATCAAAGAGAAGAGATGTTTTAGAGTTAAATCGCGTCATCTATTACTGTCTTTAATTGGTCGTATCACAACAGAGCACATCTTACAGTAACTCCCATCTTTGTCCCTGATGTTAAAATACCTCCAAACTACTGACCTTGTTGACCTACTTTATTAAACTTCCTCTGTGGATGACTTTCCTTCGGTAACTTTAAGTGAAAAGTTTGGTTAGTGCATAATTAAATTTCTACTATGTTTAAATTGGTCCAGTTATAGAGACTTTAGGACTAACTGAGCAACATACTGTATATATACATACACACATATATATACACATATATTTAGTATATATTATATATGTTTGAGTATACATATAATTTTATATATTTCTTTTATTATCTTTTAAGTGTCTGATTGGACCCTGTTAACTATAATCCTTAGTCTGGTTTTAATTATAAGCCAAAACAAACAGAGGATTCTTTATTGCAGTAAAGTGTGAAAAAACCAGCCTTTCATCAAGAGTCGAGCGTCTTCACAAATCCCACATTAAAAACAGCTAATCCTAGTGATGGCCCCGCTGCCACCTTTTATCCCAGGTTAATCCTTTATGAATGCTCTTTATAGAAACTAATAAAAATTAACCTCTGGGTTTTGAAGCTGCCCTGGAAAGTGCTGATGTCACAGTCCACCCTGTGCCACGTTATCGATCAGACATTTTGTCTCCCTTCCCAGAATGGTGGTTCTTCTCTCTTGCCTTTACTGCCTGATTGTCCAGTCAGGCTTTTCATCGCCAGCCAACAGCTGCATTTACCCCCCACCTCGACCGGCTAGGCACAGCAGTGTGGCCCACTTATATGATTACCAACACTAAAAGGCTTTTGTGGTGTGAAACTGAGGTTAACAACTCAGACATGATAGCCAGGAAGTGGGAACCGATCAATACATGTCCTTTAGGAGATCATTCTGTTCCTCTGCAAGGACAGGAAGTACTTGGATACTTTACTGTGGTGTATTTAGAGTAAGGCCCACCTCTGGGTATGGCGCAAGAGATCTGTCCACAATTCCAATTAATCCAAACTGGAGTTGGCCACGGTTTTATTTTGAGGCACTACCACTGCCAAGTACTTTTTGTGGGTCCATAGCATTTAGCCCATCTGCCTTGCAATCAAAGAGTCCTGGGTTTGATTCCCAGAGGAACCACATATTTGGCGCCTCCAAGGGGCAGCATGTTGCAGCAGACCTGGTGTTAACGCAACAATTTTCTCCAGTGCGGGATCAATTAAGTCTATAAAATATTTAAAAAAAAAAAAAATTGGAACCACACCTTTCTTTTAAAGCAGTTGGGTTCTACCTGTTGTTAATCACAACAGATTATCCTTTGAACACCACCGTTTTCTAACACAATTGTCACAGAACTGCTGAGTCAACAGGTTGCAGGTCTCTAAAACAGTTCTGTAGGAACAACACATTATAAGCAATATTTTTCTTTTTCCCCACAGACTGGCGTCAGCAGTCACTCAAAAGCAGGAGTCATTGATTTAAGTCGATTGTTTTCCCCTCTGTGTGTGAAAACTAAGCCAACTGGGAAACTGCAACATTGCATAATTTCTGGCACTGGTGGTCTGGTGAACCAGACGGCTATGTTTTAATGCCCTTTAAAAGTTGATTTAAGCTGGAGCAGCTCTGCATCCTGTCCTGTCAACAGTAACTGACTGCCACGTTCGGCTGCCCCAGACTGTAGCTACAAGGCCACTGTAGAAAGTCAATGTTGACAATGTAGCCAAGTCATTCTGCTTCAAACTGTAGAACTGCTTGGCTGCTCAGGTCTGTCTCCCTGTAACCTCAATCCCACTGATGTGTTGTTCTCAACTGCTGAACACACTGAAACCTAAAGTGTCCATAACAAGCAGAATATAATATATACTAATAAAGCTAACAGCGGTCCAGAACTGATAACCTGATAACACAATGCCTAAAGATAATTTGGGGGGGAAACGGTTGTATATGAAAGTGAAAGTCACTAGATGGCAGCATTGCAGCTCATCGTATTAATCTTTTTTAATAATCAGGGGATTGTATGCAGAATGCTGGTGCCAGCAACACAGTGGTTTGTACAGATTAATAAATACATATTACCAGGCCTTTATCGGTATTGGTTATCGGATATCGGAAATTAAGTGTTTGGACATTATTTGCATATCGGATATCAGCAAAAAGTTAATATCAGACATTCCTACACAACATCAATGACAACATCTCCAGCAGCAGAACTTCACTTAAGGAAATCTTTAGCCTATGTGTCGGGCACAAACCATGAAAACAGACTGAAGTAATTCATTAATTATTCGAACATGATCTGTGAGAGCAGAGGGCCCCCTTACTGTGCTCAGTGGTGCATGAGGAGGCACTGAATTCGTTTTGTTGATGTGAAGTAGTGCTGAAAGAGACATGTGGACTTAGTGTGTCACACACACACCACCAGGCCATCACCGCCCTGGACTAATGACTACGTCTGCACCACAGGGACTGAGGGAAAAAACAGACGAAACATTGAGCAGTTAATCTTCCGGACCTTTTATTGATCACAGTCAAGAGCAGAAAGATGGCGCTAACACTCAGATTATTTAGCAGTTTTATTTTTTTTTGGATAATTAACAATATATTTCATTTGGGTTAATTGTTTACTGTAAAGTAACCATAGTTGTGAATATCAGTGTGAATGCTTGTTGTCTTCCCATGCGTCTAGATGATCTATCTCATCTCACATACTGATGTGAGCTCAATAATATACAAAGTAAATAGAAGGGGAACTAAAGTAGACCCCTGTGGTACACCCACAGGGAAAGGCCTTGATTAATACAGTTTATATAGAATTATGGTGAAGCTTAAAAATGTGTCATTAGTCTGATTATAGAAATGACCATAAGGTTTAGATTTGATTTGATATAATTGGATTTATTGGATTGGATTAGATTAGATAAGATTATATTTAATTAGACTTTTTTGCCCTTCTTTAGACACTCTCAGTTCTTTAATTCTAATAAATCAGGACACTGGATCACCACTGTGGACTGTGGACCAAAGTGTTGTCACCACCCACACTGACATGCAGTGACATTTTTAGACAGCAGGTACTCTGTCAGGGCTTACATGTCTGCGGTGACATCTGGATGTTCTTTTTCTCATGTCCCCATGATGTGGCCCAGGTGGACGCCTTGAGCAGCTTGGTGTGGTCAATAATGTGAAACATGTGTCAGCCCGTCTCTACCACATCTGCCAGATGGATCCTGTCCTGTCTCCGTCTGTAGCTTCTTTTGTGTTCCTTTAGATAAAAGAGGTCTGACTAATGGAAGACACTCGCACACATACGTCAAATTGGAACCAGAAATCAACCTCAAAAAGAACGTGTCACAGTCACAAAGAAAAAAAATGAGAACGTCTTTGATCGATGTGCAGCTTTCAGCCGTTATAAGTGTTGGACGTGTTGTGAGCAAAGGAGGAGATAATGAAAGACAAGTACTTAAGACACTTTACTCATATGAACAAATGAGGAGAAATTAAAGCCACAACGACTGAACCCTGGAACATTTAGTGAGTCAGTCTATGAATCACTCTGATTCACTGTCAGTGACACAGAAATGGTTTTGTCTCAGAATGAGATGAAGACACTTTTCTATGGGAGGTTGTGGAGATGATTTTAGATTCTTTTCCCTTTTGTTAGTGCTGTTCTTAAACAATGCCAAAACACTGGGATGTTTTAATCCAGAAAACTGAAACAGCACAGGCATGAAACAAAACAGAAGCAACTTAATGAAAGCTCTTTTAGCGATTCTCATGATATTAAGACTTGTTAACGGTAAAGTTCAAAATCTTTCGATTTTATAAAACTTTCTTTGTTTCTTTGCTGCCTGAGCCGCACTTTTACCTTTGTCTCGGCCATAAGGTTTAGATTTGATTTGATATAATTGGATTTATTGGATTGGATTAGATTAGATAAGATTATATTTAATTAGACTTTTTTGCCCTTCTTTAGACACTCTCAGTTCTTTAATTCTAATAAATCAGGACACTGGATCACCACTGTGGACTGTGGACCAAAGTGTTGTCACCACCCACACTGACATGCAGTGACATTTTTAGACAGCAGGTACTCTGTCAGGGCTTACATGTCTGCGGTGACATCTGGATGTTCTTTTTCTCATGTCCCCATGATGTGGCCCAGGTGGACGCCTTGAGCAGCTTGGTGTGGTCAATAATGTGAAACATGTGTCAGCCCGTCTCTACCACATCTGCCAGATGGATCCTGTCCTGTCTCCGTCTGTAGCTTCTTTTGTGTTCCTTTAGATAAAAGAGGTCTGACTAATGGAAGACACTCGCACACATACGTCAAATTGGAACCAGAAATCAACCTCAAAAAGAACGTGTCACAGTCACAAAGAAAAAAAATGAGAACGTCTTTGATCGATGTGCAGCTTTCAGCCGTTATAAGTGTTGGACGTGTTGTGAGCAAAGGAGGAGATAATGAAAGACAAGTACTTAAGACACTTTACTCATATGAACAAATGAGGAGAAATTAAAGCCACAACGACTGAACCCTGGAACATTTAGTGAGTCAGTCTATGAATCACTCTGATTCACTGTCAGTGACACAGAAATGGTTTTGTCTCAGAATGAGATGAAGACACTTTTCTATGGGAGGTTGTGGAGATGATTTTAGATTCTTTTCCCTTTTGTTAGTGCTGTTCTTAAACAATGCCAAAACACTGGGATGTTTTAATCCAGAAAACTGAAACAGCACAGGCATGAAACAAAACAGAAGCAACTTAATGAAAGCTCTTTTAGCGATTCTCATGATATTAAGACTTGTTAACGGTAAAGTTCAAAATCTTTCGATTTTATAAAACTTTCTTTGTTTCTTTGCTGCCTGAGCCGCACTTTTACCTTTGTCTCTGAGACTCCCGCACAGAGAGGGAGAGAGAGAGAGATACAGAGGCACTCTCTCTCTCTCTCTCTTCAGGGAGCTGTGGTGTCAGACAGACAGTGATGCAGCAAATGTCTGATGAATTATTGACGTGATGACTTTGATGAAGTGGAGACTGAAGTCACCCAAACATGTCTGGACCTCAGCCTGCAGTTCTGTCTGCTCTGCATCATATCATCTACCATCACATTACTGTAGTCTTCTGCTTTAAGAGAGGTTCATATGCAACTTATACATATATACTATATTATACATATATGTGTTTTTTTCTAATAAATAATCAGTTAAGGCCCAGCACTTGTTACAACATTAGTTTCTATGTGACCTGAATACCAGTTTTAAAAGCCTGCTATAAGAAGCAAGCATGAGGTTTCTCTCTTGGAGCTGTGCTCTCTGGCTATTCTTCTTCTCACCTCCATCTCTCACTCATTTTCTTTTCACTCCAAAGACTCTGTAAACTGTCGGCGTCTGTGTGTGTGTGATCAAAACTCGTCCGTTTGAGGAGAGAAGCTTCATAATTTGACTTCCTTTCAGAGTAGGAACGGCTCAGGTCACTGGGATGGTCCTCAAGGCCGTGATGAGACGAGAGGTTAAGACTGCTGATAACTAGACTTAAGAACTAAGATTTACATTATAAACAGTAGAACTTGGAGATGCTGAAAAAAACCTGGGGAGGCAGCAGGGGTTGAAGAAGTAGATTCAAGTGCTCTACGTGAGTCAAATGGTCAGCTGTTGGAGTTGGATGGTTTATTTAGCTTTTACAGTTTGAAGCTCTTTAAGACACTTAGTCCTGACATGATGTGAACGACATTACAGTCTACCTGCTGGAAACGGCTTTAATTTTTTTTATTCTTCCCTGCAGATTTTGACCTTCTACTTAACTTCACTTGGATTCTCACCCTCATATTCAGTTTAGAATTCAGTGAAAATGTCAGATTTTATTTTCGTTGCTTGGTCTAAAATCTGCAGCACTCTTACTTTAAAATAGTCATCACGACTAGATTTGCAGAGGTGGAAAAGAAGGTTTTAGCTCTGGGCCAGAACAACACATTTCCCATAATTATGACTTTGGTTCCCATCCCAGTTTAAGGCCCTGAATGCCATTTCTGGAACCAGGAAGAGGTTCCTTCAGTTAGTGGAGGAGTAAAACTTATAGAATAAGTCTGGGTAGAAAAAAAAAAAAAGATTGGTGCCTTTTGTTAATTGGGCTTCTGTTTTCTCCGGGGACTGGAGGTCAGAGCAGGAGGCTCAGCCTGTCACCTCCAGACAGAAGCTGAGTGATGTTTGATGGGCTGGAATTTCAAGTTTGCAGCCTCACACTGTATCCATGTCAGTAGCATCTGTAAAAGAGGAGCAGGGTTGGTCAGCCGAAATGGCAGAGGTCAGGTCAGCGGTACAGTTGAGCCTTGAGTAAATCTCTGGTCTAAATCCCTCAGTTCCGGCAGAAGAAATCAAAACAGTTACGAGAACATTTACTACAAAAAAAACTAAAATGTCATTTAACAGTTGATTAAATTTAACTCTAAACTGTCCAAATGAGGTCAGACGGTGGTTGTGTGATTAATGCTCTTGCTTTACAGTGAGAATATTACCAGCCCAATCCCAGTGGTAACTAGTGTTCTTTGTGGAGTTTTGTGTTCACAGTAAATTCAGTTTAATCCGGAAGTCATGGAGAACTTACATAGTTGTCACCAACACTTATACTCTACGTGTGTGTGTGTGTGTGTGTCACTTTGATCTGTGATGTGGAAGTGAGCAGAGCTAATTATGTCATGCTGTTTGACTCAGAGGGGGAGGTGTCTCGACCAAATCCACGTGAAAAATTAACTCCGGTGAAGTCATTATGAATCCTTGATAATCTGTTATTAAGATTAATGGTTCTCCAAAATATCCTCACTAGTTCTGTTGCACAGATATGGATTAAATCACTTTTCACTAATCACTAATCATTTTTATTTCACGCTCGGCAGAGAATATTGGTCTCAGAATGACAGATGTTTTTGCTGTCGTAGCTTCAGGTTTATGTCGCCGTCTGGAGGAAATGTTTAGTTCAAGAGCTTGAATTTTATTTGTGTTTCAGGGTAATACCTCAGAGTAAGCACCTCAGTTGACACACTGACCCAGGAGACATGCTGTGTGTTTTTTTTTTAGTTTGTATTTGTATAAACGCTGCATAAATCTGTGGAAATGTGTTGATACAGAGATTTTTTCTGGAGAAACTAAATTTGGTACAAAATACCTGCGAGCTGAGTTTTCATAAAGTGATAACGTCTTTAGTTTAGTGGCAAAGAATTCACTTAAAAAATAATATTTTTGTGGGAGAAATGCCATTTTATTTTGTTTGTGTTTGTGTGTAAACGGTGTGATATAAGGACTGTGTTTGTGGAGATTTATACAAAAAGTTTGGCCAATTTAATGCATTGCATTTAAAAATAAAACAACTGAAAATTGATACATACTCGAAACTGAATCAGAAAACAACTGGTGATATAGCACAGATGAACTGAAGAATTAAAATCATTAAAATAATTTAATATAGATCATTGGGAAAACAGGAGAAACATTTTTCAAACAACTGAAAACAATATTAAAAATTTGCCCATTATAAAAAACATTTCCTGTTATAAATAAACAAATTGTTAAATAATTATTACATTTACAAAATTAAACAATACCTATTTTTTTAAAATCTCCAGAACCTGAGGAAAATTGTTTCATAAAACTGTAATAATAATAAAAATAAAATGTAGTGAATATTTCTATAAACATTTACTATAAATACACTCAATTCTAAAAATGTTGTTTTCAATATTAAAATTGAACCTCTAGGTTTACTGTTACTGCAGTTTTACTTCTATTCTTCTCCAGAACCTTCTATTTTATGAACTATAATCACACTAAAGTATTCCCATTGTTTTCGGGCAGATTTTCCAATTTTGTTGACAGTCACATGATCATTCCAAATCCTTCTCACCACTTGCCTGTGAGTGAGTGGTAGTGCTGCGATCGCTCAGCCTTAATAGTGGTGACCATTTTACTTGGTGCCCAGTAAATGTCTGATTTTACTGCTCTGCTTCTCATTCTGATTTTCTTTCCACTCTCATTTCCCCGGAGTTCACAGAGTGACTAAAGTCGTGTGGAGAGACGATTAGAATTTAACTGCATATCACAAAGAGATGTGTTTGGAAGAAAAAAAACAAAACAACAACAACAACAGCCTTTTCTCCTCAGCTGGTGTTTAATTAAAGCTGTTAATTCACTGCAGCTCGTAGAGAATTACAAAAAAAAAAAATTATCAGCTCAGCGTTCATGAACAATAATTGTTTCAGAAGGTCTGTTTGTAATTAAAAGACAATGAAACGCACGCTGATGGCCCCCTGCTGGCCGGCAGCGAATTAAACAGGTTAAAGCATCTCCACAAATTTACTTTCTCTGGCTTAGTTTTTTTACTTTTCTTGAGTGAATTCCCTCAGCTGCAGCATTTTTACTTCGGTCTGGACACTGCAGTTTCCAGGCTGTGGCACCAGGGGGCTGAGAAAGCCAAATACTCAGGGGAACTGAGGCAAAGTTAGGAGGTCAAAAGGGCAGATATACTGTAGTCTGGGATTGTTGAAGAAACAGGAAGTGAGCTGTTTGGACTGATGTACTGGCACTATACTGTACAGACATAAAGCCAATGGAAGCATTGATGGTGTCACTGCTACTAGCACAGTGGGTCCCAAAATAGGGGACAGGCCCCCCCAAGGGATCAGGAGCTGAACATTTATTTTTTCTATGTGTATTATCCTTTACAGGTGTCGTCTGCATGGTCTGGTTTAGAGTGCTGTCACCAGAAGAAAAATCACAGGTTTCACTGAACCAGTCATTTTGTCACAGCACTAACCCCCCACCACCACTGTGTGGCATCAGTAATCACATTCAACAACAAAATATTTCCCTGAACGGTTTGTAGCCACAGCCACTTGTTTAAAAGTCTTAAAAGTTTGACAACTGGACACTGTCTCACAATCGCATCACATTTTCCACATGATCAAAATTCTTGCCGCCATGACAATCACCTAAGGCCACTGTCATGGTGAATAAATCACTCTGTCATTGGCAAATATTAACTTTCCTGAATGTGTCACCAATGACCTGTCCTGGTCCACCCACCCTGATGTGGTGACATCTCATGCAAGAGTTTCTCTGGAGGATTGTGCTCCAGTCTGAACTTGTCACCTGCTAATACACTAAAGCTGAAATTGACCACCTTTATTTATTTAAAATGCTGTCTGTATTAAATAAATATACACATAAATATATATATATATGTATATGTATATATATATATATATATATGGTCTCATCACAGACTCAACCAAAGTTAGCTCAACATGCTAACACGTGTAAAAATACTGAGACATTTATGGTTTAGTTTTATTTAAAGATGTCTGATATTAACTTTCTGCCCATATTCGATATGCCAATATTGTCCAAACGCTTAATTTCCATTTCCAATATCAACCGATACGGATATAGACCTGGTAATATTTATTTATGTATTACTATGAGATTAATTAAATGAGCTGCAATGCTGCCATCTAGTGACGTTCACTTTAATATACAGCGGGTTAATCCCAAAGCTATTTATAAAAGAGGCATTGTGTTATTGGGTTTTTACTATTGGAGCAAAAACAATAACGATTCTTACATATATTATATAATATGCTAATATCTGCCGATATAATCGGTTGGCTGATATTATCAAACTTCCCGAGTTTAATTTGTGGGAAACTGTCTGCATAAGAAATTCGTCAAACTTCAGAAAAATACAAAAATATATAAAGAATATATTGTCAACACCTCAGCACACACCACACTCATTTAGTGCTCCACTGAAGTTTTTGAAGTGGGTTAGGGTTGTGACATGGATTTTCACTGGAGAGGTTTTGGGTTTAGACAATCCATCACTGAAATTCACAGAAATAGTAAGACAGATTAAATCACATCTTTTTTGGAAGTGAGAGCGAGGCTAAGACACCTGGACTCAACAGCAGGTTTCTAGACAGGTTCACAGTAAAAGTGTAAAACATTAAATCTCTTGAATTATTCATTCTATGGAGCACCGTGTGAGGCTTCTTTCCTTTCCAGTGCCCTTCACAGAGCCCTCCGCTGAGGGTCCAGCATTTCAATATCCAGCCATTATGTCTCCATCAGGGGTTAAAGACAGGAGAATATGTCGGCTCATTGTCCTGCAGAATAAATGAGGGGGTTTTTATAGCCTCTGTAATGGGACACCATCGATCCTAGGAGCACTTGATGACCTTGTTGTACAGTTACAGATACACATGAGTGACCTTGGCAGTGAAGTAGCAGACTGAACAAAGTTTTAAACTGTTCGAATACAAATACTGAGCACTGTAAGGTAATGGTTCTAACTGTCGCTGACACTGACAGCAGCCACTGGTATCATATACCTGCTGAGACGAATCATTGACACAATGTTGCTTCACACAGAATGTAAAAGGATTGTTTCAAGTAAGACAAAAAGTCAAAGGCTGATCATGTGACTCTTGGTAGTAGATTTGAAGTGAAGTGCTTCAATGCGACATTTCCTGGAACCACAAAGGCATCACTGGATTAATAAGGTGTTTAATTTGGTAGCTCTGGAGATTATAGTGAAGTATAGTGTAATCTCACTATAATCTCTCAATATTGAGCTACTTTTTAAAGATAAAATATATAATAAAATGACTAAAATGACACAGTCTGACAGATAATGGGTGAAATGGTAAATGAACAGCGAAGGTTAATGTGACGACTGTTTAGTCAGGTATTTAGAGACTGACTGACTGACAAGAAGTCCAACATGCAGCTCCTTACACGTCCAGTTAAATGGATCTTTTCCTACAGTTCGGTCAACTGGAGGAGGTCTTTTCTGCGGTATCTCCGTGCTCCTCTTTCCCGTAGTAAATCGATTTGCAACACGACAACCGGCTGAGAGTGGGTCTCAGCTTGATGCCAAGCAAATAATATCTTTGTGTCTGTTCCTCTCATATCTCATATTTCCTTGAAGTAGTAATTTGGGATCATATCGTGCTCCACTCCGAGCTGAATTGCTTTTGTAGATGTCTAGATTGGAACAGTAAGTGAAGCCCAGGCATCAGTGTTTGGCTTTCATCAACGTAGCTGCTGTTGTGCTTCTATCTGATGTCACATGATGATACCTGCTCTCTATTTATCTGGATGATGGACCTGCTGAATATGAAACATTCTGTTCCAGGCTCCTACCTTTAATTTCCCTTCATGATGTATGGGTCAAAGCGAAGTCAGCTCAATAATTCACCTCTTCTGGTAAAATGATCTGAACTCTCTTTTTTTTATGTCTCATTTAATGCATTCTGAGAAACATTTCTGCCTAAGAGGTAAGAACATCATGTTGTACCCTAGATTTCAGATTGATTCATGATTTTTTTTTTTTTTTTGCCCTGCAGCTTTTTTACGTTCTGTTTTATTTATTACTATGTGCACGACTCACCGTTTCACTGCTTTGACCCCTTGACCCCTGCATGTTGTGTGATTTCTCAAGACATTTTTCTTCACTCCATTCCTGTGTATGTAACATATGGGATTAATGTTTAAATGTGTGCCATCAAAGCCGAGGTTTCACAGGTGATTCATGAATTCATACATGACAGAAGGTCCAGGCCCAACGATCCTGCTGTCTGATCATGTTTAAAAACGTTGTTTGTTTGTGGCTAACAATGTGGATGGTCTGGCACATAACCCAGCCTTTAATAAGGGACACGATATAAAAAAAGAAAAAGAAACCTGAGGCCCAGGGTTAATATTTTACCATGCTGTCAAAAAGGCAACACGTTATTTAAAAATGAATTAAGACAAAAGTACAGAAATTTTCTGTTATTAAAAAAAGTTTCCTTCCATGCTGGTGGTCCAAAAAAGTCTTGACATCTGTGTTCTGTGAAGGTGAATCATAACAGAAAATAAATCTTTTGTAAAGTTGCACTAAAAATTTTTTTTGCCCAAATCTGAAAACTTAATTCTGCATGGATTCACAGCCTTGGTGATAAATTTAAACTGAGACAGAAGGTAAAATAACAAATGGCTCCAACTTTGTAGCAATAAACCTCCCTTCTGTTGCTCCACATGTGCAGGTTCAGCGTTTACAGCAGAGTTTAAAGGAACAGGCGGGAGGTGTTCTGTTTTTAGTGATGAGAAAGACGGGAACACGTTGACGATATCAAGGGATCTTTCATCTTCGTCGACTTCTGCATCTCATCGTCCCTGAAAACATCCCACTGATGTCAGCTCCCCCTTCATGTTGTGTGTAGCTGAATCCTGCTGTGTATTTACACATTTTTCTTCACTTCTCTCCTTTTTTTACCAGTTGATCAGAGTATGTTTGAGAACTCCGTTGCTCAGCAGCAGAGTCCTCAGATTTCCAGGCCAGCTCAGCCCTCGGCTCGGCGCTCCCCAGCCTCAGTCAATCCAAACCTGGGCTCCGGCGGTGTGGACTCGACATCGTCTGGAGGCCAGCAGAGACTGAAAAATGCCATTAACCTGGGTAAAGCTGTGGGGGCAAAGGTCAGTACCTCACACACAGGAATGGAAAATTGAGTTTTGCAGCAAAAAACTTTTCACAGTGGTTTTTCTGATGGACTCGATTAAAAGTAGAAGTACTTCGAACTTCGTCGTGTTGTTGAACACGGGGCACTTACCATAGGCTGCTAAAAAAACTGTTTAATTGCTGTTTTGTTCATTATTAAGATATTGTTTAATTTCAATCAATTCAAATTAATATTATTATTATAATAATATTTAAGACTTTATTTTAAACTCACCTTAGAACTTAGTTTGGGGTTTTGTCTTTTCAGGTGTGATAAAGAAAACATAATCAAATATCTTCTTCTATTCTACTTCCTGTCTAACTTCCTTCCTTTCAGGTCAACGATTTGTTGAGGCGAAAGGAGACTAACCATCTCGGGGACATTGGTGTCACCGAGGTCAACAAAAACGTGGGGGCTATTTGGAGTCGCATGGACCAAGTCAACCAAACCACTGGCAACAGGTGTGTGTGTGTGCATGTGTGCATTTGTTTGTAATGGTACATTTCAGACTCACCATAAATATATTTTGTCATAAAGTTCTACAAAATATATATATATATATATATATATAATTTGTGTTGGTGGCCTTGTGATGGAGCCTTATATTTTTGCCTAATTTTTTAAAATTCTGTTTTGAATAAGTGATGGTTATTATTACTGTGAGATTAGATGGGAGTCAACTTCATCAATCTCCCATAGATATTTAAAATATTTAATTTAAATCTGATCTCTGGTTCTTTAATGTCATTTTTAATGCATCTAAAATTGTTTTTTATTTAAGTACAGATCAGTTATTTCTTCAGTAGAATCAGAACAAATCACAAACAGATGTTTTCAAAGTAAATAAAACTATTCCTCATCCTGAAAGTGAGATTCTACGTATTATATGCCATAACTTGTGTATGAAATATCACATTATTCAAACTGTTAATAAGTTTTGACCTTTTTATGTAACAAACAAAAAGAAAAGAAAATAGTTCCTCTGCTGATTTTCTGCAGCCCAGCACTTTTTTAATGTTGCCTCTGCGTCGCCTCCGGCTCCAGTGAAGGATGTCACAGCTGTAATTGTTGCCACTATGGGATGATATTTATGGTGGTAATTCTCCCGTCGGTGCAGTGAACAGCTTGAGAAATTAGCGTGTTTGTGTAAACACTTTTAATTGCATGTAATTATTGCTATCATAATTATACAGGAGGTGGGAGGAGGTGGATTTAAAACCGTGCTGCTGCTCTCATTAAGAATATAATCTCTTATTAATCAATATGAAATAACATCCCTGTCGTTTTCCCGTTATACATCAACTTCAGTTGGTCCTGCAAATTATATATTTTTAAACGACTTGTATATAAAAATTCTACATCATATCATTTATGGCCACAAGAGGGCAGCGTCTACTCTTCTGACTTGACTAAAGCCATATTTATATAAATTAAATTAAATATAACCAAAAATAAAATGATATCATGCAGAGGTTAAACTGCAGATTATAATTTGATTCTGTTACATTAATGTATTTAGCCTTTGTTCTTTGACGTATATGAATAGTGTTGAACTTATTTTCTAAAAAAAAAATCTGACTTTGTCAGGTTTATGTTTTTTTCATGGGAAAATTCACTGGAATTGTGTTGAAAATTATAAAGTTACAAACAGTAAAAATTCAAACTTTCAAAATGACCATAAAGGATTTTATATTCTTCATCCATTACAACACTGTTTACATCTGTCTCTGTCCCCATCAACTTAAATAAATGGAACTTCCTGAGTGTAATTCCCACTCTGATGATTTTTGTTTGTTTTTTTCAGTCACATCTCCTCTTTTGACACCTTCCCCCGTCTGGACCCTCCACCACCAACGGGGAAGAAGCGCCTTCCCCGAGCCCTGAAGACAACGCAGGACATGATGATCTCCTCTGATCCTGTGGTCTCCTCCCCGGAACCTGCAGACTCCTCGTCGTTCCTCTCTTCACCTGGAAAGACACCTCTGATCATCCAGGAGGAGCAGCAGCACCAGGAGGACAAGGAGGTGGAGGAGATGGAGGAGAAGATAATAAGGATGGAGGCAGAGAAGTCAGCAGACATCAATTTTCCATCGGATGACACGGAGAAGACAGCACCGGCTCATCCTGAGCTGACAGGCTGCACCACTAAGGAGGCTGAAGAGACAGGTGGAGAAGATGGAACAGGTGACAGGGGGACTGGTGGAGACCAGGAAGAACCTCAGCCTCAGCTGCAGCTCTCGGTGCCGGACCTCATCAACAAAGATCCTCCTCTGCTGGAGCCCAGAGCCAAACCCTGCGACATCTGGCAGAAGGCCACAGGTCCAGATTCTCGGCTCGCCTCCACACCCTGCCCTGGAAAAACGCCCTGTCGAATCAGTTTGGGTGAAGACGTCCTGCTGGGTAACGGCGCCCCCTGCAGTAAAGGAAACACAGTGAGCAATGAGGACGCAGAGCCCCACCCTGATCTGCTGTCGTTTGAGTAGAAAACAAACATCTGGTCCACAAACAAGGCTTTCTAGTCTAATAATTCTTTTTTCAATGAGCTGCAAATAATATTAAAAAAAGGGAACAAAGAACTTTAGTAGCCACAAGGAGGCCAGAAACGTCTTGCTTTTTAACATTTTAGAGTTTAAGTTTTTCTAGAATTAGAAGATCACAATTATGGTCTTAAAATTTAAAGTAAAAAAAAAAAATCAGACCTTCAGAAATTCTGATAATCTCAGTGCTTTTATCTTCTTTTATTTGTTATGACATATCAGTCATGTGCTTTGTCTGAAACATGAGCAAAAAATGAAATGAATGTAAATGTTTTTATTCAAATATGTCTTTACATGAGATAGAAAATATTTTTATTTCCATCCACAGTGTTCATATATTTTAAAGCTTTTAGATTTTAATCCAAACAGTGTAACTGATTGTTATAAACCCATCCCTTAGAAAAGCTGCTATTTTTGAACCACTATGTAAATGATAACGTCAAACGAAAACGTGCTTAAAACAGAAGTAAGACTAAGAAGGAGAAGGAAAGGAAACAAGTGTGAAGAGATGAATGGTTGAGGACGTGTGAGGACAGAGGAGGTTCAAAGGGAAAAGTTCACTTTGAGTCCAGTTGGTACAAGAGTTGTCGTGAGAGGTGTCATTTCTGTCTGAACGAGGAAGTCGTTTGAACCTGAACCTCATTAATATTTAAGCTTTATTCCCTTAGATCCTGGAATAAAATAAAGAAGGGTCTTAGTTCACTCCGACACCAATTCAGTGTTTGACTGTGGGGTGGACTCTGACCTTTCCAAACTCATAAACATTAAACATTTATGTGTGGACTCTGATTCTGATTCAGCCCAAGGATCATGGACTGTCTTTCTGACCATGATTTAAAATGATCAAGACCAAAATGTCCAAATTCTGCCCTTATTAAAAATGTATATACTGTATATATCATGACAAATACAATGCAACATGAACTCCTTGATAAAATGTGGTATGCACCAATTTTCCAGTCAATATAAATACATTATTAATAGATTCAGGTTGATTTGTGTTTTTTTTAAATTGTGGTGTCCTTGAGACGGGAGACAAACTTTTGACTAACTGAACTGAAGTGGACATTTTCTATTGTTCCTAAATGAGATGGAATATCAAGATAAATGCTGTAGATGGCATGTGGAAGAAGAGACCGAGAAAATGTTTTTGAATAGGTGTAAAGCAAAATGTGTCATAAGGTTTTCATAAGCAGAAAATAAAACAGTTTTTTATTTATGAATATAGAAATGAAGTGACAGACCAAATGAATACTTTAGCAGTTCAGCTGGAAATGTTTGTGGGGGGTTTTGTACATCTTCCAGTGATGAAAAAAACAGAGCACCAAAGTATTTTTGATTAATTTTGTTTTAATAGAAAATCTAAAAGACTGAGCAGCGACATTTACGGAAAACAACCTGTTGTTTTTGGATCGTCCTCGTCCGTGTCAGCAGCTAGATCTTTGGTTTTTTCTAACACTGTAATCTGAGCATCTGCGATTCACCTTCTGTAGAGAAGGAACACATGCACGGATCTCAAACCCTCAGCTGGAGCCAACAACTCTGTCCTTATCAGGATTTCCTGACCTCCAAAACCAAGTGGGACAAAAACATCCCCAACGGACACAGACAGGGCTGTAGCTGAGGTCAGGCCGTGCCCAGCAGAATGAGAGGAATGTGGAGCTGGACTGTCAGAGAAAAGAAGCTTTGTTCCCCGTCTCATGTCTCCTTGTCTGACCCAGTGTTCCCAAAGGTCACTTCATTTCCAGGCTGTAACTGATATCAGATCAGATCTTTCACAGACCAAAACATGAAGCAACATCATTCAGCAAATAAATATTTCTAATATCCTAAGAAAAATTGTAAAAATGTAATGCATTCTTCAAGCAGTACAAGCGATACATATAATTGTGGCATTCTGTAGAAAATAATATTGTAGTTTAATTATAAAAATACCAAAAAGACCAACTCAGAATTCTTAACTTAAATTGTACATTTATATGTGTATATATGTGAATATATATGTGGGATTATATATATCTTGTATACACTATATGTATATTTGTGTATGTATATATATTATATAACTAAAACTACAGATACATATGTATGTATAAACATATATATATACATATATATGCAAATGCATATTGACATATTAACATTACTGGAGTTGGAACGATTTGACATTTTTTATAATTCAAACATTTTTTTTTTTTACATTAATTTAACAAACGGTCTGTTAGTTTAGGGCCAAAGTCAAAGTTCCTGTCGGTGAGAATGGCTCAGAACTTTTCACTATCAGTTTACCTAATTATTATTAACCCTATACCTGATCAATTAACACCTAACTAAAACTATGATTCACATTTTTATCCTTTAATTTATATAAACAAGATTCTGACTCGTGTGGATCTGGTTTTGGTGGCTGTGAAGATTTTTGGTCTGAAAAATTTTAGTTACAGCATGATAATAACACACACACAAACACACACTAAGTGAGGACAGTTTCTCATATTAGGAGACGCTGAGTGGCCGTGAGGCCGTTGGGAAAAAGTCTTGATTTTTTTTCTCTGCAGTCAGATCAGCTGCACAAAGTTATAAAACACTTCATAAAAAACCACTAACTTTGATTACTTTACTTTTGTATTTTTTTTTTATAATGAAGGAATCGCTTTGTATATTTTATGAAATGTATCTTTTATTATGCAAATGGCTGTGGGTCTAACAAATGAAGGAAACTGATATATTTTATTATCCCGGCTGAGTCTGATTCTGTCGCTGCTGCAGCTTCTAATGAAAGTAAACAATTTTTTTTTTCTTTTTGTTGAATCTTGTTCTGTTGTTATTAATTGTGAATGAAGGATGACGAACACTGCACGCGATGGCTTCGGAAAAGGTGGCACAAATGGAAATGTGGGTTCATTTTTCTCTCTGATTCTCACTCTGATTTATATATATATATATATATATATGTATATATATATATATATAGGATATATGTTACAGAAATCAAAATGATTCATTGACTTGTATTTTTCTAATGTGTTATTTTTTTAATGAGATGAGAATGTAATGGGTCTGTAATCTTTAAAGAAAACTGGAAATTGGCCGTGATATGCCTTTGTTGCTTCATTTTGTGTTTCAAATTGTTTCATTTTTATTCTCACAGATTTTGTACGTATGTGTGTGCGTGTGGTCACATGACACACAGTCAATGATGAATCCTGACGTGGTCAGACTTTTGGAGGCAAACCCCAAAGTGAGATGTCTCTTTAGTCTCAGAGATCTTGAAGAACAGTCTGGAGGTGCAGCAGTGCCTCCACTGTTTGTTGCCAGGAACTTCAGAATGATGTTGCTGCAACCGCTTAACTGTTCCTGATGGTTCATTTTCTACGCAGCTCTTACACTGCATCACCAAATACCAGTCTGATCTTCTAAGTAATCTATGTCCCACCATCACTGCCCTAAACCTCACCTTGTTTCTACAAAAGATTGTTCTTTTTCTTTACCTGGTCCTCCAACGTTCTTTTTCCAAAACACGGTCCAGAACTCCATCTGGACCCAGTTCTGTGTGAGATCTTCTCATGTCTCCCTCCATTTCACTCCTAGTCTGATGAACGAACATTGTGTTTTCTGTAACCCAGCTGTTTCATAGAACCTTTGTAAACAAGAACCCATCAGTCAATCTGACTGCACAGCTCACATTTTTCTTGCTGTCCTCATGCATGTCTTTCATAGCTTTGAACTAGATAGTGTAGCATTGTTTCTTATATAAGTCTAGATGAAAAAAAATCACACACAGTCTGAATCGGGAATTTCATACACGACACTCTGCCTCCCAAATCCCAGCCCAGGTCTCATTTCCCTTTTTTATTTGCATTTTTTAAAGTATAATGTGACAGTTTTCTTCCTCTGCGTGAAGACAAAGCATCTCTACATTTATTCTGGGCACATCCTGGCTCTTATGTCTTTCCGTCGTCTCATTCCTGTGGTGATGACAACCAGCCTCCCACTGTCGGCAAACTTCCTCTTAAAGTAGCACTGATGTCTTTGTCACTTTAACTAGCTTTTTTTTCCCCTTCAAGTCTTCAGCACAGACTAGTTCCTGTGCGTGAAGGCTCTGATAGATGTCTGTCTGTTCTTAGCATGGAGAAACAGCAGTGACAGGAATCCTGTGATGTTTAATTCATACATGTTTGTCCTCATTCTGCGAAATCCCTGACTTCCTTGTCCTCGTGAGTCGATAAATGTGGGTGTGTTATTTTATTTTCACCGACCCTTTCAGGAATCCAAACAGACCCAAGTCTTCACGTTTGAAAATGACTGCAGTATGAAACCTCCACTGCGTCAGTGGTGCCAACACCAGGACTAATTAGATCAGACACACAGGCCGCTACTTGTTGTTGTTCAATAATTCAAAAATGATTCATTTATTCATTCTGTACAAACAAATCCAAACGTCTCTGTGCAGGATAATTAAGCAAGTCTGAGACTTGTCATCCAACAGTTCTAATTTAACTGCTCAGGTCCACTGTGACAGGGTGTAATTTAGAACAGGATCCCCAATCCCTGGTCTGTGGACCAGAACCGGTCCCTGGGACATTTGGTCCAAAACATGCAGATGAAGTAAAGTGGACACTCTAACTTGACCAACAGTGTGAATGTGAGTGTGAATGTTTATCTGTCTTTACATGTGGCCCAATGATGGACTGACTAACCGTGCTAGGTGTAATCCTGCCCTCATCAGATTACTGCTGGTATTGACTCCAACTAGTCTGCTCCCAGAAAGGAATAGATAAATGAAGGAGGTCCTGATAGAACATAGAGTCAATTTTCTTACTAATGTTGTTTAATTTCCAGCTCTGAAATAATTGATTGAATCCGTCTCCAGGTCCCCAGATTTGTGTTTTCCAGCATTTCACTGACTGAAAAAATAATGATGGTGAGTGAATGGATATTTGTGAGTACCGTCATTTAAGATATTTTCCAAACTCTCTTAAAGAATATAGAACACTTTATTAACTTGAATGTATTGTAAAAGCTCTAAGAATTCCACACAAGTGGGAAATTATATTTAGAATTCTTAAACCTTATAAATAAAAGTCAAATACTGCATGGTGTCAAAGGTTCTTTTCACCTGTTCTGGTTTTCAAACAGCACCTTAATGCATGTCGAGTGTGTGGAGATGATGGTGTGTGACGGTGTCTGGGCACTGGTGCAGAGACGTCAGACTGTAACACTTCTTTAAAAGACCCTGTCTGGACTTGTTCTTTCAGAGTAATGAACAGATCCAGTCTCATTATCATGCTCCTCAGTTAGGTGTTATTTATGTCTCAGTGCTGCTGTATGAACAATAGACAGAGACATGGATGAGGATCAGCCCAACAATCAGACTCACAGAGCTGCTGCAGATGAGCTTCCAGGGCAATGATCAAAAGGAGAAGACATCCCCCCTCCCCAACCACCACCACCCACCACCACCACCACCATGTCTTTGCAGTGTATATTTGATGTTTATTATGATGTCTGTATACCACCCTGCATCTGTCTTCATGTTCTTTTTATCTTCTTGACCAGATATCTTCAACCTATGGCTCCTGAGGTCCAATCTCCGGCCCCCTCTGCTAAGACACCCACAAACCCCCTTCTCTGAGGTCTTGCTCTTCTCCTCCTTCCTGGTGATTCCATCTCCAATGTCTTCTATCAGATATATTCACACTCCACCTCTCCTATAACTTCATCTCCAAAGTGCCCCACATTAACCTTTAACCCTCTGGTTGTCTTATTATTAATCCTGTCCGTCGCAGAGATGCCAAGATTACTCCATATCACAATTAATTGCGTTACGGCTAATTAATCGGAACGTTTAATTAAAACTGTCAGACGATAATATGCCGGAACTATAGTTAAGTGGAATTCAAACGGACTGATAACAAAGTTACACAACACCTGTGTGTTGCTTTGTTTTTGGTCTGTGCAAGTTGCAGTAGAAAGGCGTGAAGAAGAGTAATTTCCCCCCCGGGCATGTGCGATTTTTT
>NC_024308.1:13563301-13563951 GCF_000523025.1 Cynoglossus semilaevis
AAAAAAAATGCAGTAAAAGGAGGAAATACATCCAACGTGTTCCATCACCTGCGGGACAATCACCCGACTTCGTTCGCCCAAGTAAAGGTAAATACACAGTAATTTGTTATAAGTCAGTGTTTTCCTAATGTAAAATTGAACTTATAGAAAATGTTAGCATGTCGTTTGCAATTAATTGTGTACGACACGGTTTTAAGTGCAACGCGACAAGTTACACAGCGTTTACCTAACGTTGCATTTCACCGTTCGTATATAAACAGCGTCAGGTCGATAGGGGATTTTATTTGGACAAAAAACAAAAACAAAAAAACAACGTAGAATCTAATGTATATAAATACATAAATAAAAGGCTGCAAAAAAGGGAAGGGGAGTACATGCATACAAGTGCCTAAACTTTTGCTCAGTACTTTATATTTTTGTGTATATATATATATATATATATATTTGTTTGTTTGAATATTTTTATCCTACTTTTTTTATCCTACGTTCCGTCTTCCATCTCAGACAGTAATCATCATCACACAGCTCATTTTCACAAGCCTCTCACTTTGGCTTGTTTTTCACTCTTGGCTTCCCTGAAAACCAACTATTCACATCCACTTTAATAATAATAATAATACATTTTATTTCATAGGCACCTTTCTGTCACC
>NC_024308.1:13566950-13568399 GCF_000523025.1 Cynoglossus semilaevis
TTGAAGAACCATTTAAATTTTCAAAATGAAACATCTTTTAGACTGACTTACTCTGTTAGCATCGGAGTCTGAATGACACATTATATCTTTAAAGAAGTAAACGTATTAAATTAAGTAAAGGTAATTACGTTTTTATATGTAATGGCAGTTCTAGGCATTATACATTATATTTATTGCTGTTCAACTATTGAATAGTTGTTATTAAAACATGTTTTTGTTTATTTAATGTTTTTATGTATGAGATGTAGTTCAGTTATTACTGCAGGGTCACCAAGTTTTTTTTTAAATGTGCAGTATTAGTGGATTACTTTGGTTTCATTGTGTACTACACATGAACCATTTGTTTAGATCAAAAAAATCTGAATCTGATATTCAGTCTAGGGCAATTAATAATGATAAAAATGAGAGAACAAGAAACATTTCAGTGCATAGTTTTTTTTATTGATATCACAATTATTATTAACCGTTGACAGAATCAAGTTGAGAAATTAAATGTGACAGAGAGGGGAAAAAACAGAAAATGGCAAATTAAAAAACAAACAAACTCAGATCTTGTTGAAAGCTGCAACATCAACACTCTGGACCTGGAATAGAAGGTAAGAAATGTATTAGTTTGCATGTACAGTATGTTATAAGGATTTATGTTGATGTTTTGACCGTGCAAATGGAGCAGTTATTTTTATGCACTGTATTAACACTGGAGGAAGAAAAACTTACGAAGTCTTCAAACTTGGTGATCTCCTCTTCCAACAAGTCTGTTCCCACCTTGTCGTCCTCTACCACACACGCGATCTGAAGCTTCTTGATGCCATAACCCACAGGAACCAGCTTGGATGTGCCCCACAACAGGCCGTCGGTCTGGATAGAGCGCACACACTCCTCCAACTTCACCATGTCTGTTTCATCATCCCACTGGAAAAAAAAAACATGTGGAAGGAATCATGAGACCAGGTGTGTTTGTGTCAACTCTGTAGGTGAGATGTACTGATAATATTCTGCCATAGCCAGATTAACATCTTACAGGTTTGACGTCCAGCAGGATTGAGGACTTTGCGATGAGGGCGGGTTTCTTGGCCTTCTTTTCGGCATATTCCTTCAATCTCTGAGCTTTTAGTTTTTCTGCCTCGTCATCATCTTCGTCACTGCCAAACAGGTCAATATCATCATCGGCGTCTTCCTCGTTCACCAGAACCCTGCTTTTATGTGGAGCGGCTTTACCCTGCAGAGAAAAACTTTAGTTATTAACAGTGTGACGTAACAAGACAAACAATCAGTTCAGCGAAACTCACATTTGTGCAGGGAACTGATGGAGCTGCAGCTGCTGCCGGTGTTTTCTCCAGAAGTGCTACTCGACACTCGAGTTTAGAAAGTGCTGCACTCAGGTCATCCACCATTAAGAAAACATAAACAAGTCAGACACAGGTGAACAAAACTGTAAAAACAAAAAAA
>NC_024308.1:13570009-13570776 GCF_000523025.1 Cynoglossus semilaevis
AGAGAGAGATGTAAATACTGAATTTGGCTGTCTGATGATGATGATTATATGCTTAAATGGGCTACCTAATGCCAAAAAAAAAAAAAAGGAATTTATGTAAATATTCAGATTATTACCCTTTGATCACATGCTGTTTCCTTCATGCATGATGACAAATACAATTTAATAGAAAAACAATAAAATAAAGGGTGACTGGGTTTTTTTTCAGTCAATAAAAAGAAATGACAAATAATAATAATAATACAAAAACAATGAAAAAGAAATCTATTGTTCAAATAAGGATACACTATGACGTGAACAAAAACAACAAAAGATATGGAACTCGCTATGGTCGATATGGTTTTCCCAGTTTGCTCATACGTGTTTGTGGCGGTGGTGGAAACTGAAGCAGCATTCGCTCCCGTGCTCCTCTCTTTCTTCACACCCGAGGCTTTCTCACACCTGTTCTGGTAGAATTGGCTCTCTGCAGCATCATACCTTCCCTTATCCAGCCACACCCGTTCATTGTCCAGGTGGAGGAAAAAGCAGACACTTGCCCCTGATTCGTCCTCCTTTTCGGCAGCCTCCACCGGCTCCTCTTCATCTTGAATCGGGTGCAGAGCGTGAAAGACTTCTGCTTTTCCCTGCTGGATCACCCTCACCTCCTCCACTGCTGCAACATCCTGCTCATCAGCCTCCGTGTCCTCCTCTACTTCCACAAGGCTTTGAGGATGGTCATTACTTCTGGATGTGTTGTTGTACAGATTTTCATAAAAAGCCGCTTCAGC
>NC_024308.1:13571002-13578105 GCF_000523025.1 Cynoglossus semilaevis
CACCTGCTGGACAACATGGTGACATGCCACCTGATCTCCATTGTGGCACACCAGATGTGAAGAGGATGAAGTCACGGCTGAGAAAGATTGAGACTCTTGTACCATGCCTGGAGGTGACCAATTCGATTGGGTGGTCACATTGGAAGAGCTCACCAACTGACTCTGGTAGAGGCTCTCGGCCTGTTCGTAAGGGCTGTGTTCAAACCACACATTAGCACGCTCAGACTGGAGGCCAGACAGACCAGGAGCAGTGCTGGAAGGTTGACAACCATTTTCTTCTGGCTTCTCATCAGCCTTGGTTTGGTTGTTGACCCTCTCAGTGCCGTTCTCAGAGTTAGATGAACATTCTCTATAGCAGCGGCGGCGTCGGCTTTTCCCGCTACGTTTTGCATCTCCATTTAAGCTGCCACTTTCTGGGGAAGAGAAATTTGTCTCTTCACTTCTTTGACCAGATTCAGAAGTCCTCCTATGACCTGCAGCCTTGTTCATCTGACTGTTGGGAGGTTGCTCTGACTCTGGCTGATCCGCAGCAGAGAACTGCTTCTGAGACATCTTTGGTTCATTGTAAGAAGAAAAGAACAGGTAAAGGCTTCTGGATTAGTAAAAGACGCAGGACATTTAGAGACACATGGGACTGATTTATTAGACTCAGATTCCTTAAATTTTGTGTTATGCTTTTTTGTTTCCTCTTTCTTAGGGCTGTCAAAATTAGGACAGTGTCAGTGTACAACTGACAAGCTGACTGACAAATTTGACAAAGTTCAGAATTATAGACTGATTCAAATTGATAATGACAACAGTTTCACTCATGTTTTTTAAGGCAACTCTCACTATGTTCTACAAGCCACCATCAAGATAAACAGTGTTACAAATTAGCATATTTTTCTGGACATTTTTCCACAATAATAATAATTTGGATCAGTCATAAATTAAAACATACATGAATTATGTCAATCTGGTCTAGTAATATACACAAATTTTGGGGAATTAATTTGTTAAAAAGCCCTGCTTTTTAACAAAAAAAAAAAAATCTACATTCAATCAGTCCCATGATATTTAACAACCATGCAGCATGCAAAATTACACACTTATCAAAGGCAAGTTTATGCAAACAGTAAATGGGAGTCTAGATATGCTTACAACATGCACTTAAAATTATTAATAATTAATAAGATTAGCATCCTGTGCAGTATACCAAGGGTGTGTTCTCACATTTACAGTAGTAAATGCTCATGAACATAACAAAATGTCACCTGGGTTTCTTAATAATACTTACTGCTAAGCTAAAAACTTCAGCCAAAAAGTCACCTCTGACCCTCTGAGTTAGTGGCAAAGGAACTGGGGTTCATCCTACGGAACCAGTATTTAGTGTGAACACACCCTTAGGGCTTTTTTTTTATTTAAAATGCCATGTAGCACTGTAATACCATGAACATGCATAGAAGAAGACAAATATCTGAAACATAAACACTGACATCAGCTATGTTAAGACATGCCTGTACACTTGTTTAAATTTGTGAGAACTGAACCATGCTGTTTTATATATGACACTACAGCAAACAGGAAATGCATTCTCCTAACATTTAGTAGCGTTAGTGGTAATGCTGAGAAACAAATAAAACACTGGAATACATTCACACAATGTGACTTACGGTGATAACTAAAAAGTATACAAGCTCTTTACTCACCCTGCCTAAAGTTGCTGAGCTCAAACTATTTTCATCCAGTTAAATGTAAGCCATTAAAAAAACAATTAAAATAATTATTGTGAACTTCTGGTAAATCAATAAAAACATTTAATCATAGGTACAAAAATTGGTCAATTTTAAGAAATATTTTTCTTTCCATAAACAGGAAGTAAAATGTTGTTTTAGAGGGACACCAAGCTGCTTTCAGTAAATAAGGCTGCAGTAACTCGGTAATCCACCCAAATAAGTGTGAACGCTGACACTGGCGCACGTTATCAGTTGCACATTCGTCTAGTTTATTGAAGAGGCTCTAACCCTGTAGAAGTTGGTGACGTAGCTAAAGAACAAAAGACACAGCACTCTGATCTTACACTATTTCTCCAGAGATAAAGTGGGATTTCAGTTTGTGAGAGAGATTTTTTTTACAGCTGACAGTCTCTAGTTTAGCAACACAACAAATGGTACCAGGTACCATCAAAGGATAACTGTTTAACTAACTACAATTAAAACTACAAAGCAGTGTTTTAAATTAGGCACTTCAAATTATCAAAGGATAACTGTTTAACTTCTTTCTTCTCTTTGGTTGCACATTTGAGATCATTTTTATTAAAACTATTAAGCAGTGTTTTAAATTAGGCACTTCAAAATACAATTTGCAGACACAAAATATATAGCTTTGCAGTCGTCATATAAACTAACAGAGCACTGGGCTTGCTTAGCCACGTTAGACAGCAAATTATGTTGTTATTATAGTTTATATTTCACATAATTAAAAATCAACATGACAGAAAATCAAATGCTCTCTGCGACCTATTAGAAATGTTTTATTTCGCCACATGCTTTGCAAAGTATACCTTTAATATCGATATTTAAAAATCTGATTAAAATGGTTAATTGAAAAACAATATTATCTGTTCCTTAAAAAAGCCAAGTGTCCATTATGTAATAAAGACAAAGGTTACAGATGTCACGAAGTACGTAATGGCACGATTTAAATCTGAGCACAGCTGTCTTCATTAAAGGTGCGCCCTGCTAATTTTAGCCTCGTTCCATTCTGCCCTGACCATGAATGAATGTTACAGGCTACGATGCCATAATGTTAGTACGTAGTGTACTGTTAACAGAGCAGCTTAAAACCCCCTGTTGATTAAATTGTGACACTAAGACATTAGTTTTTAAAGATGACGTTTATGTAAAATATCAATGTCAATGAAGCCGGTTTCCTCAAGGCACGGTGTGCCCGCCGCTCTGACAGTATGTCAGAGGGTTAGCTTAGCGTTAGCTGGTTGCCCGATTAAATTAGCCGAGTTAGCCGCTATCCGCGTCCCCCACTGTACCGCATCGTGTTAACTCTTCCATTTTACTGAAATGTCATTTAAGGAAGACAGCGCAATACCAACCAGACAGAAGCTGCGTATGCCAGGCAGCCATTACTTTCACTTACCGAGTTGTGTTTTTGTCCTGAGAACAGCAGAAAACAGGCCGGTGGACAAGACGCGTGGTCCTTCTAGAGAGGATGACAACGACGAGGAGGAAGAAGAGGAGAAACAGCAAAGACAGTTGCGGTTACGGGTGGGAGGAGCAAAGAATGGTAATACGACTATAATTAATTATAGTAAAATATTACTCTTTTAGAATGCCTAAACAATAATAAAAAGTATTTATTGTACCAGCGTGTGCTGAAAATAAAGGATATATTGGATAAAGGTGAAGATGGAGGTGATACTTCTGATGAGGTTGTATCGTTAGATTTTTTTTGACGGATTTGAACAACTTCTTAGATATCTGTTATATTATGTTATGATGTAACACTTACTGTTATAGTTAAATATTTTTAAAGACTGCGAAATTATTGGTCCAAAAAAATGCAGCTCAATTAACCTAACAATAAGCAATGTAACATGACACTGCTCAATATGTACCGTAATATAACCCGCAAAACAAAGTTAGGAACGCTCCATTGTTCACTGAAGTAATGTGGGGAAAACAATGTAAGTATTTGGTTATGCATTAAATTGTACATGGAAACCAACTTCAGGTTAACTAGTAATGGATTATTCGAGGGTGATAAATCCAGTTTAGGCTGCAGACAAAATATTTTAGGTGATGGCACACAGAATAACCAATAGTGACCTGGAACATTTGTTAAGCATAATTCTGGTTCCTGAATCAGTCAAAAATATTAAAATGACAAAGCACTGGAGAACTTCCAAGTTTCAGAATAATTAAACCGAGCTTTGCTTGAGACTTCACCATTATCAGGAGAATGGATTCATGGACAAACTACATCTTTTAATAGCAACATTTAATTACTTATTAACTTAAATAAATTAAAAAAAATAAGGCAATGTACAAGGAGATCTTTTTCACAACACGTCACAGATATTTATACAGACTTGGCTTTGTAGAAGAGAAATGTTGGCTTTTACTAACATTGATGCTAGCTTTTAATTTTTAAACAAATTATAGTGTGCTACATGAATCATAATATAAATTTAAATTGTTTAATACACTCAGCAATGGCTTGTTTAATCGTGTACTCTCTTTCACTACACTAGCTTGTTAATTTCATCCCTCTGTATAAGGCTATTCCAGGCATATAGATGCCACCAAGTCTTTTTCTAATTACAATATAAAACTTTTAATCAACATGAAATATATGTTTCTATCTAAATTATAAATCTAATCATTTGTGTGCATGGAAGTTTTTGTTTTCAAATATTTTTTAGTGTAAATTTTGATGTGAAAAATGGTCACAAAAAACAAACAAACAAAAAATGAAAGCAAATACACCCTGATCCAGTTTTCCTTGTAATGCCTTGATGACGTTGAGCCTGTTTTTAAACCTACTTTATTGTTGAGCTTCATTAAGTCCAATGAGTCCATGCTCTTTAAGGCACTCATCATTTTCTGTAACCTGCTGCTGGCTTTCGGCCAAGATCCCTAGCTCTCTCTGTAGCAGCCTCCACGGCGCTCATGGTTGATGCCCTGACGCCGCCTTGCTCCAGGGCATGTAGCCCATAGATGGTCGTTCCACCCGGAGTGCAGACCTCAGAGCGGAGCTGAGCTGGATGCTTCCCTGTGTCACGCAACAATCTTCCAGCGCCCTGCAATGTTGAAGTAAATTGATGATGCAACTGTATCAAACAATTAACAGCATTCCAGGTCTGATAACAAATAATCAGACCTGGAATGAGTGCGAGTCAATTTGAGGTCTGAAGCTCACTATAATTGAAGACAATCGTCATGACGACACAGCTCCAGTGTGTTACTAACCAGAACTGTCTGAGATGCAATGCTGTGGGCGAGAGAACTTGGCATCCCCATTTTTACAGCTCCTTCTGCCAATGCTTCAGCAAACAGGTAAACCTGCACAGCAGAGTTGGATGAATCAGAACACAATACTGTCTAATTGTTACCAGGTATTTTCCATTTGAAGTTTAAAAACCTGTTTGTTAGAGATTGTTTGGATTAGAACCCTATATATTTTGGATTAAAATAGTTGAAACTGAACAGATGATGCGGCACTCTCTCCATTATTCATTTCTCCAAAACTATCAATATTCTGCAGCACTGCATCTTATTCCTTAATATTCTTCCTTCTCTAGCGATTACAAATTACAAACACCAACATCACAGAGTTTGTCCTATTTTGGAGAAATGTTTTATCTGACTCATAATTAATCATGATTCCTTAAACTTAATTTAAGTCACTATATTTGAGGTAACTTACAAAAGCCACACCACTTCCACTGAGTCCGGTGTGAATGTCAAGCCAGGTCTCTGGTCCCTCCTCCACCAAGCCACAATGATGCAACAAGGAGCGGAGCAGAGCTCCATCTTCCTCCTTTGCATTAGTTCCCCTAGCAAAGAGCAGAGCACCTTCCTGAACCATGCATGGCAGATTTGGCATCATGCGGATGGTGACTGTATTCTCTGGTAGGATCTTAAATTGGACAGGAAAAAAAAATTAACAAGTTACTGATAAACTGAGATGTTTTTAAAGTGGCTGGTACATTCACCTCTTCTAGTGTTGCTAGCGTCACCCCTGCTGCAACTGACACCACTATGTGTCTGTCAGTGACGTGAGGAGAGATCTCGTTTAGAACCAGTGGAATGAGGTGAGGTTTGACCGCCACGAAGACAACATCTGAACCACCCACCACCTCTACATTGGAGTGTGTGATGGAAATCCCAAGCTCCTGAAAAAAAAAAAAAAGACAGACAGACAAAATGATAATGACCTACACTCCATGAATATGTGATCAATTATTTTAGCTAAAGGGTTTTTTTCGGCTGTAATTTTTTAATGTTTTTAGAGAATGCAGTAGGCGTTCTAAGAACAACATGTAGTATATAAAATATAATACACACCTTGGTGTGAGAACTCGTTTTATATATTTTTATGTGTTTGTTATTTATTGTTATATGTTTTGTTTACTTTGACATTTTTCCCCCGAATACATGTTTGAAAAAAAAGCCAAACTTTATCAATCACGATTGATTTATTTTAAAAAAGGGTCAAACAAGGGGGTGAATACTTATGATAGGCACTGTATATGGTTAATCATTGTGCTTGATACTCAGAAGAAACTGAACAGCTGTTACTGTTGTGTGTGATTCACAGCTACCTGAAAACGTCCCAAATTCCTAACAGAAGGTGCGCTCACTAGGATGTTCTCAGGAAGAATATTCCCTGTCGTAAAAACAAAACATTTTGAGCCTTAACTTTTCTAATTATCTGCAAGAGAACCTAAAAAATGCTGTTAGCTACTTACCTGCTAAAATGCCCTTTGTAATGCCATACGCCATGTTGCCTGCACCAATAAAACCAATTTTAAGATGCGAGTTCATCTCCGGGTCCATCTTAATCTGACAGAAGAGGGGTTTAGTTTTAATTTAAAAACAAAAATTATTTAATAAAAAAAAACAATACTAAAAGAACCTAAAACAATCAATCTATGTTAGGAGCCATTAAATTTAGCATTATAATGGACATGTAGCTGTTTGGTTAATAGATACATATGCAGTTATTTGTTTGCTACTCCAGAATTAATCAATTTAGTCAACATGCTTTCTTTTAACTACCTCTTATTTTGTCACAGTTCAGTGAGATTTTAAATGAAGATTCACCAAACTTTCTCTATTCACTCTTTTCTGCAATAGCAAAAATGCTACTTTTCCTTTTTGTAAATGTTCAGCAATAAGATTGGTACAGCCAGACTGGCTGCAAACACCATTACGATTAAAATAATAATTGTGTTTATGAACACGGGGCAGGTATGGAGGTTAATGTAAGTTTGGGTCACTCGGTGTGTGACGTTGCCAGGCTTCTATTGGTCAACGTAGATGTCAATCACAAGCGGTGTCCTTTCACGTTATCCAAATGACTTGCATTTTACTGTCCAGTTTTTT
>NC_024308.1:13578233-13596261 GCF_000523025.1 Cynoglossus semilaevis
TTCCCTCCCTTTACTGATATTATTAAAACGTGTTATTTTACCCTTCTCAACTAAAGGATGTTATAAAATCACTGCAAATACATGATACGCCTGCTTTTTAGTAAATACAACCAAATAACTCAGTATCAAGTAGTTAGGAACACAATTATAATAATAATAAACAGCATCCAGGGTTTCAGCCCTACGATTAAATCCAGGTTCTGGGTGTTATTGTCCCGACAAGACTGCGGCCAGTGCAGCATTGACGCTTCTACATCCGAGTCTTCTGTCACTTCATCGTTCCTGTCAGAGTTCACTTCAGGTCCCACCAGTGGGTGTCTGGACTCCATGATCGCCACCATGGTCTTTTCATAGCGCCACCAGCCCTGGATTTTGGTCGGGGCCGGAGCATTTGGCGATCTCTTGCACTTGTAATACGCACTTTTGAGAAGTTTCCAGCGAAATTTTAACTGATCCACGGATCGGTGGTAACCGGCAGCTGTCATTCTCCTGTGAGCTACCTTAAACAGCGTGTTGTTCCTTACTTTCCTTCCGTCCAAACACTTCTTCATGTCCAGATCCTTCAGGATTTCGAGGAATAGCTCCGTCTCCTTCACGTCCCAATTCTGCTTCTTCATACATGCCTCATCCATTGCTTGGAAGGGAAACAAATCCCTAGGTGTAGTTAGCTCGAATATTAGCGTTTGCTAAAATCCACCGAGGCTCCTAACCAGCATCTCTGATGTGGCAAGCACAACCGTGCAATGGCTACCTCGACACCCAATTTAACACAACGGCTGTAAAATTAAAATTCAATATTAATATGAAAATACATCCTCTCAAAACAGAGTCTCCTGCAAACCTGCGTTCGCTCCTGCAACCAAGCTAGAGACAGCGAGAAAATAATCCAGAAGAGATTAGATTAGAAATACAACGCACGTGTTTCTTGTTTAGTGGACAACAAAAAACTTACACGGAGTGACAGACTAAATAATTATTTTAGGTTAAAAAAAAAAAGAAGTAATATGTGGTTATTCACCTTAGCTTTTATCCAATTCAAAGATGTCCGAAGATTTGAAAAATACAAAACTGAGGTTAAATTTTAACTGCCAACGCATCGGTTCAACAACCTCCAAACAGCCAAACACCGCAGTTGAATCGGAGAAGGCGGAAAAAAACTACTTCCTGACAGAAAAAAACGTAAGTGTACGTAAATGAACTTCATGTTTTTCTTAAACACGCACACACTTCAATACACATTTTAATGATTATGCTTAAGGAATAAATAATGTTTACTTTTAAGAAAAACACAATTTCTGGTACAGAAAATTTGCATTAATAACCTATTGAAGTAAACGTATTTTGTCTGTGTGCATGTACAGTATATACAGTATGTGTAGGTGTGTGTATACATTCATATAAGTATGTATGTCGTATTGTATATGTATCTTTAATACAGCCTTATGTTTACAACGCTATAGGTATGAAAACAGCCACTGTTATCGCACATTCATTTTTAAATTCTTTATTTAGTCCATACACATTAAATTAATACTACACGGTAATCTTAAAAACAACTACATAACTAAATTATCATTTAAAAGTAAGATGGAGAATTTAGTTTTTAAAAATTATTTCCCAGCATCAAGTTTTCATCTCACACCAAATAATGTCACTTTTCTAAGTTCAACATTTTCATTTGTTTGCTGGTTTATTGTTTGTAGTGCGATTAACTGTACACAAAATTTTAAAGGAAGTTTTTTAATCTACCAATCAATTTTATGGTGTGGCAAAAACAGGATATAATATGAATTATTAGAATTACCTGCTATGACCTTGGTGACCAAACCAAGCTCTCTTGCTCTCTTGCGCTCTCTTGTGGGACGCGGGGAAAATTCATATTTTCACATTTACATTTACATTCCATTTGAATAAATCTGAAACATACCATGCACAATTAATACAACATTCAGAAAAATATGTAGCTACATGTGAGATTATGAAATAGGATGACTGGTCTTTTTATTTATTTACTTGTTTTTTTGCTGCAATGCATGTCTGTTGCTCACATAAGCACAGGGAGCACGGAATCATGGGATCACTTGCAAATTGAATGTGGAACGGGCAGTGGAATTCTAATGTTGGTCATCTTGGTGGTACTTGGAGAGCTCAATGTTTTCTCAGGTGGCACAGAGTATAAAAAGTTTGAGAACCACTAAACTAGATGATTACCCTTATCAGACATACAGTAGCTATTTAATCACATAACCTGATATATTCTACCTCCTCCTGACCTTTCTTTTGAGTAAATATTAACCTTTCAGCAATACAAAACCAAAAATATGAATAATTCACTACGTTAATCTTCTCAAAGTTTTATAAGACCATCTGTGTTTTCTATCTTTGAAAAGAATGTGGCAAGGCAGGTAGAGTTATGTTTTGAGCTCACGGTTTGTACCATGAGGAGATGAAGATAAATATTGCAGATTTTTCTCAGATAACCATGTCAGTAAACTCAAATGAAAAAAAAAAGAGAAAAAGAAAAGCTGACCTAAGGATGAACTTTAAACATAAGCTAACAGATTTTTGGTTTTATAGAAGCCTCAACAGCTTTAGTGAAATTCATCCAGGAAATAGTTAAGTCATAGCTTTGCTTATAATTTCTTTAAACAATTCAAACTGGGCTCATCCTTTATTTGCCATTACATTTTATGAAATTCATATTTTTTAATTGGTTGCTCACTGTTGTTGATAAGTTGCCGACAGTTGACTATAAATCGTTTGTTGTCTCCCTTTTTTATTTGCTAGTACAGAGAACCAGTAATAGAAGTCAGAGATTTTAAACAACATTGATACACCGTAGACCAGGGGTCACAAACCTTTTTTTTTAAACCGAGAGCTACTTCAAGGGCACTTAGTACTACAGAGAGCTACTTGTTTAATACAGACTTCACAAACAATGTAATAATAATCTGTTCTGGGACATAAAATAGCAGACGCTCTCGTTACCATTGTCATTGCACCCATTCGAATATTGTTGCAAGTGTAACTGATTCAAAAAGACCCTCTTGACCCTCTAGTTTTATTTTAAGAACATAAACTGTGGGCACCTAGTCCATGGGGACTACCAGGCACCCCCGGGCACGACGTTGGTGAACTCTGCTTTAAACGTTGATGTAGGCCTTTTTACCAATTGTTTTTGTACAAATTGTTTGTGAAAGAGCAATACGAGCAGTACAGAATGTTTGAATTAAAGCGATTGGGTCAGGTTTGACGAGACAGAAAGCGAAGCAAAAGACCTGATTATCTATGGACGTCATAAATATTTGAATTTGTTTTTTGTCACTCATGTGTAACATGAGATCTGAGCCCTCCTGCAGCGCCACATTCTTCTTGATCATAGGATTAACTGGGTAAATGTATTCGATAAAATCGCCTCACATGTCTAAAAGAATTCAGCTAATACAAGTGACAAGCCCGCTTAAACTTTTGCAAAGTCTTATGTGACTCAGGTCAAAATTTCATGAAAAGTTTTGGATCTCAATTATTAATTGCCATCCTATTTAAAGGAAAATGAGGTGGTTGATTTTTTTTTTACCACACAGCACCATATTTATGCAGTTACAACCAAAACAGAAACAGTATTAAATCTTTATTATTCTAAATTATATTAGATGTTCATTCTTTCAATGGAAATGAAATGTAAAACATTCTAAATATTAAAGTCTCCCTTTAATTATATATTAAGCTGTATGTTAAATTATATCTAAAATGATACTTTTTGATGAATCATTAAACATTTGGTTTTGGATTAGAGTTGTTCTAAATTCCTTTGTAACCATCAAATGGGAGAAGCCATGTTCTGAATGGTCACCCTACAATAGCACACCCTTTTCCTGATACTGTTAGTCACGCATCTGCACCTGAAAGCTAACCACTGCACGGTATATAAAGAGTTCAGCTTCCAGTACTAGCCTTCAGTACTAACCTTCAGCTCAAGATGAGGCTCCTTTCTCTGATGTTCATCTATGCTTTCTTCAGCACAGGTAATGTTATTTCCACAATACCGTTAATGAGAAAATATAAACACTACTGACAATAACCTGTTTCATGTTTGTCTTATTTGTTTGAGGATATTAAGTGTATCTGCACAACAAATAACAGACAGACAAACAATATATTTATTTATTATGTTGTATATTGCACTTTTACCTTTAAAGCCTTTGTGTACTATAACCTTCTGCAGCTGGAGCACTCTCTTGTCATGTTTGCCAGAGTTTGTCATGTGAACAAACAATTTCAGCTTCATGTCCCGAACAAAATATGTGTGCAACAGCTGGGCTAAAATGTAATTTTACCTTTTTACCTTTAAAATTTTCAATAAATTATTTTTAATAGATTTTTAGGTAATGCTTTAGGTAATACCAACTGAATCTTCATCCTGCAGATACTGCCTTCGGAAACACTGCGCAACAAACCTTGAAGGTCTGTGCGTCATCCTCCTTGTGTCAAGTCGTAGGGACCCAGGAATTTTCACTGAACATCGATTTTGTCAGTGCCCAGGCTTCTATTAGCTGCTGCAACACAGACAACTGCAACCAAAGAAGTCCAGCTAGTAAGTATTTTGGACATTTACAACTCTTACAAACAACTTAAAGGCAACGGGTATTTATAGATCCTGTCAGTGCAGTAGAGTAGAATGTAAATGGGGATCAATACCAATGAGTTCCACTAGAGAAGGAAGTTGAGATGTTGGAACAGAATACTGTCAGGCAATTTACAGTAGCATCTGCACCGACGCGACCGTACAGTTAAGCATTAAATCCTGTCTCTCAGTCCAGTTTACTTCACAGTTTCTTAGAGACACAAATAGTTTCTCCTGTCTGCTCAGTTAGCCCGGTCCTGTTTCTAGTTTTTCACTCAATGCTAGGTCACACAAGGGAGAAGTGACAATTAAGAGCTTTCTATCTGCTTCACATCAGCAACATGTTCCTCCTCGCCTTCTTCTATCAAACTGTTTGTCTATATTTGTTTCTTATATAAAGGAGGAAAATGTTTACTGAAGAAAAGTTTAACTTTGCTCCCCTTACCTGTTTAATTTCTGGTAGATATTTCTGGAGATCAAGCTGTTAATGGTCTTAAGTGCATGGCTATAAATCCTACACAACAACAGACAACAGTGGAGTGCAAGGGAAAAGAGAATCGTTGCCTAGCAGCAGGACGTGAGTCTTTTTTTTTTCTTTTTATGTTTTACAAACTAAACTTAAACAACTATACATCGTAGCCTTTACACCATTACCTGGCTGCCCACTGCTCACCTTGGTGATGGGTTAAAAGCAGAGGCTCAGTTTTGTTGTATCCCCGTGGTACAATGACAATACAGACCATAAAAAAAAAAAAAACTACTTTTAATAGGTCCAAAGCAAAGGCTCAATCTGGTTTAAATTTGAAAATGTGTCTTGCTTATCATCCATTTTCATACTGTTTTTGAAAAGATAAAAAACAAACAGTATTTTTTTTTTTTTCTAGTGTCAGTGTATTCAAACCAATATTCTGCCTATGGTTGTGTGTCTGACAACATGTGTCAAGCTGCCACCTTACTGAACGAACTACCTAACTTGGACTTTGTCAACATCACAAGAGAACCAACCTGTTGCGAGATAGATTTATGTAATGCACCTACTTCCTTACAACCCTCCACCCCTCACCCCCCGACTACCAGCAATGCCGTCTATACCAAACAGCATGTGACCTATCTGCTAATTGGACATCTGGTCTTAACTCTACTCAAAAAGTTGTAGTGAAGAGAGTTCAATCTTTTGAGTGAAAAAGACTAGACTATCTAGAGTCAATGCTTTATATATTTGCTCAGATATAAGTAAATGTGCATTTGAATAACAACAAACGTATAAGTTGCTTTGGATAAAAGTGTCTTCTAAATCCTTAAATGTAAATGTTATGACATTGCTCTAAATGTTATTCTTGTGTTTAATCAACAAAACCACAATAAACCAATGCATAAAAATAACATGCTCTATACGTACGTTTGTTGTGTATTCCTTATAAAGAATGATTAAAGTGATTGTGTCAATACATTTGGGATAAAGATTATGTTTGAGTGGGACAGCATGGGACACGTCATTTGTTCACAAAATGGTATCAAATTGGGATTAGACTAGAAGAGTATTATAGTTCGAAGAGTAAGCCATTTCTCCCGTAGGGGGCGACAGAGCACGGGTGAATTGAAAACACAGAAAAAAGGCTGATAATTAAATAAATAATTATTTAATAATTATATGGTAATAAAGTGTTCGTAGTGCATTGACTGATTAATTTATTGGGTGTTATTTACAAACATCGTTGTGTGCTGTAAAACCAGCCAAACTACAGTGAAACTGGAATTAAACAGTCAGCGTTCTAACCAAATGTATGGCATTAGTTGCTAAGACACACACAACAAATAAGTGAACCTTAACAATTAAGTTACAGTCAATTGTGTGGGAATTGAAAGTGTGGCTGCTTCTTCATTGGTCTATTCATCCTTGATAATGATGATGATTTATCATCTGTCATATGACTAATCAAAGTTTTTGGTGTGACCAACACTAGCGTCAAGGTGTTTTTAAAGCTCCTGTATTTATTAAATAACAATGTGGGTATCGACTGTGTATTATAGTGGGAAGACGGTGGAATTATTGGATATACAGTGCACATCGCTCCGCCTAGCTGAAGCTCTAAGGCATTCGTTGACGAACTTCCCATCAGCAAATGCTTCACTCTTTGGCACCATTGTGCAGGATATAAAGCAGGTCCAAAACATTCATTGACACAACTGAGTGAAGGTGCATTAGTACTTTTAGTAGGTGTTACAGGTTACGTAGTTGTTACATTGTTTTGACTTTTGATTCAACAACAATGTCATGCGGGCTGGTTGCGCTGGGTGTATGTAGACTTTTTTCTACTTATGTCATCAGGCTAACAACACAGGGTGCAGTTTTTCACCTTATCCTGACTTCTCTTGTGTAGTTTCTCTGTTCAACAGGAAGCATCTTCAAGCCGCAAACAGGACGGACGACAGTATGATGGAATGGCGTTTCTGTCAGTTCACAAAGTTCAAATAATTTACTTTTCCTCTGTTTAAGAATGGCATCCTCTTTCATACACATACAGTAATAACCAACAGGGGGCCCATGGGCCAAATCTGGTCCACGAAACAAACTTATCTAGTCAGTGTCTAGATTCCAAAAATAAACATCAAATAATTATGTTAAATAACAATGGTAATTTTTATTTCATTTGATTGTGTGTCTGGTCCCCCAACTTGTCTATCCAGAAAAATTGTACCCCTCTGACAAAAATGGATGGTGATCCCTGACCTACAGTATGAACAAAACAAAAGAAACATGAAGAAGCAAGTGGGAAAAAAACACATTTTATCCGAATTCTGCAGAGATTCATTAGGAAGGAAGGAAAGGAAAGT
Source organism: Cynoglossus semilaevis (assembly GCF_000523025.1). Lineage (NCBI taxonomy): Eukaryota > Metazoa > Chordata > Actinopteri > Pleuronectiformes > Cynoglossidae > Cynoglossus > Cynoglossus semilaevis. Next base: position 13,585,693 of record NC_024308.1, read on the forward strand.
AAAGAAAACTCCTTGTCATTGTGACACATACCACTGCACACAACCAAACGTGACCTCTGCATTTAACCCATCACCAAAGTGAACAGCTTTGAGGTGCCCAGGGAGCAGTGTGTGGGGATGGTGCCATGCTCAGTGCACCTCAGTGGTAACTTGGCAACTGGTGGATTTAAACCTAAAACCTTCCAGATCCAAGTCCGCTTCCTTAACCACTGCCACCACCACTGCCACTGCTTATGTTAGTGATATATTAATTAAGAACCACGTGACAGGCTGCCCTCCCCCTTAATTCCCACTCTTCCCTCAGTTTTAAACAGAAAGACGTTCAGCCCTTATTTTCTATTTATTTTATGTGTTGTTTTTTTTACAGGCAATAGTTTTTTCAGAGAGGATTGTTGGACTTTGTTTCATGTGTAAGTAGATCACTCTTATCTGAAATTGATTTATTTTGTAATCTTGGATTATGACACTATACCTTTTCCCATCATCTACATCAGGTTTTGCCTAACTATATGTTATACAGATTAGTTTGACTCAAAATAATAGACCAGAGTTAAATATTTTAATGATGAATTAATACCCGCTGCCCTCAGAAGAATAACCCATACGTATATGTTTTTCCTTTCTTGGTAAAAAATAAAGAATTAGACAAATTCATGAAATGGAACTTTTTTGTGAAATATTTAATTTCCTGTTGAGTATTGCAGTCATGTCAGTCATACAATGTGTTCAAATGTTACATCTGTAGTGATTTTCAAAAATGTCATAGGTTTGTACATTTAAAAAGAAAGTTAAAGATACATAAGGATACTTATGGAGTAAGAATTAGAAGTTAGAATTATTAAAATACACTCACTGTCCCACTTAAATAAAACAAATAAATAAAATGATTTAATATGGAGAGCCTTGGAAATCAAACCCCGACCATCCATCAGGTGACAGACGGCCTTCAAGTTCTAAAGGATGGTAAAAAGAATAACTCCCATCATGAGATGTAGTACACCATGTCTGATGTAGCTAAAGGCACCAGAGGTTGTTGTTGTTGTTTGTCCAGCAGTAGTAGTTATGCCAGGGATTGTGGTAACACCAGTGGCTGGTGGTGTAGATGTTTGTGCAACAGTTGAAGCATCAGTAGCCCCGGCAGCTGTCGTTACAGCAGCTGGTGTCGTTGCGGCAGCTGGTGTCGTTGTTGCAGCTGGTGTCGTTGCGGCAGGGGTTGTAGTTGCGGCAGATGGTGTCGTTGCGGCAGGGGTTGTTGTTGCGGCAGATGTTGTCGTTGCGGCAGTTGGTGTAGTTGCGGCATGTGTTGTAGTTGCGGCAGATGGTGTAGTTGCGGCATGTGTTGTAGTTGCGGCAGGGGTTGTTGTTGCGGCAGATGTTGTCGTTGCGGCAGGGTGTTGTAGTTGATGCAGATGGTGTCGTTGCGGCAGGTGTTGTAGTTGATGCAGATGGTGTCGTTGCGGCAGGTGTTGTAGTTGATGCAGATGGTGTCGTTGCGGCAGGTGTTGTAGTTGCGGCAGCTGGTGTCGTTGCGGCAGCTGGTGTAGTTGCGGCAGGTGGTGTAGTTGCGGCAGCTGGTGTCGTTGCGGCAGTTGGTGTAGTTGCGGCAGCTGGTGTCGTTGCGGCAGCTGTTGTGGTTTCTGTAGTAGTTGTAGGCATGAATAGTCAATAGACAAAAAAATCTTGTCATTTAAAAATGTAATACTAAATAGATTTTCTAATGGGAATTATTGTAATTTGAAATAACTATGCTCAAGTCTAACGTTTCAGGTTTTTTGTATTTTTAAATTTTGTATTTCGATTGAGCAAATTTTCTTTTTCTTTCTTACTTTCTTACTTTGAGTTTTAATTCAGCTTCTCTTTTCCCTTCCCTTCTAAATAGACCAACCATCCTCATGTCCTGCTTTAGTATTACATGAACAGACAGCAGGATCTATCTATACCACTACCTCATCAGGAGACGTCTAAATCACCTCTATGTTTGATCACCTCAGCCCTGTCTTAAATACTCGTATTGTCTTTAACCATACATTGCAGCAGGTCCAGCTTTCTACTTAAAAACCTCGGCTTCACTACTGCTACAACCCTCGTGTCCCACGTCAGTCCTGTGACTGGAGTCCACTACTCCAGCCTGTCTTCTTTTATTGCCTTCTTCACCCCTATTGATCACTGTGAAGTCGATCATGAATTCTACATGTTTAATCTCATAACTCCTTGGCTTTTTCCAGTAAAATCTTGTCTGGGTTCAATTTAAAAAACCCATTAGTTTTCTAGTGTAACAACTGGAAAAGAAAATGGTCTTACCTAGGAAAAGAGCCCCCATGAGAGTGGTGTATAGAGCAGCTTCATCTTGATGGTCAAGATTGTGTTAAGTTTGTGGGTAAGGCACAGAGGTGCGGAGGCTCTATATATACTGTGCCAGTGTTGTTACAGTCACATACTGTATGATGCACATTCAAACAATTCACATGTTGGGTGTGATATCATTAAGAGCGTCAATCTGTGTTTTGTCACAAGAAAACAATGCGTCAAAACATTCCTCAACAAAATTACCTCATCTGTTTATTCATGTGCTTCCTGAATACTATAAAACATATGTTTTAGCCTACTGTACTTAATATGTATTTTGCGTTATTATATATAAACTATATATATACTTGGAAACGATCAACAATTACTTATTATTTGACTATTTTTTTTTCAAAGTTTATTGATTTCAAAGTAATTTCCTAACATAGTTAACTATTATTCCTCTGAGTTAAATGCTTTAAATGTTTTTTTACTCAGTGTCTTGAAAGTGGCCAACATTAACTGTTTATTTCAAGTTTCTAATTTTCAGTTTTGTTTCAACACATAACAGACTGGAATTAAACCAAATGTCTAATATTATACAGGTAATTATTTAAAAGCAAAATCCCACTATATGTTGAGTCACCACAGTTATCAGATTTTTTTTGTTATTTTATTGTATTTATTTTATTCTCATTTTAATTTTATGTAACAGTCCAGCAATTTTTACTGTATTACACATTGGCCTGCTTTATATTGCTTAATTCTTCCATGAGTTGTTCGTTGTTCCATTGCTTCCATTGTTTCCATTGTTCATTGAGTTTAGGAAACATCGATTATGACCGGTGATGAACGTCATCTGTTGGTGCTGTGATCTATAATATCTCTGTCACACCTGACGTTGCGTCAATGCTGGTCAACTTTGAGGAATGTTGTACAACTAGAAGCTCACCTGTTCATTCACTAATATTGTAATTTAATAACGTAAATTAACACCAGACATAAAAGAAAGAACATCTGTGGACAGTCTTTTGCTGTATTTTTTAATGGTGGTCATTAGTGGATGTCTCTGTGAATATGTTAGTAGCATTAATGGGCCTTTGTCTCTTTAGGCTTTGTTTAGAAACTGGACAGCAGACTTGAGTAAGCTAGTCTTTGTGAGGCACAGGAAAATCTTACTGTCAGGAGTGGCACACAAGTATGTGAGGGTGGCGTAGAACATGTATAAAAACAAAGAGAGATCGTTAACATCCAAGAATTTTGGGGAAAAAGTGCAGCTTAAAGTCAACGTCTTCACAGCATGTTTTTATTCTAAACATCAAACATACAGGGTTCTCTGGCTTCAAAGCACAGATTTAACGGTCGTTCACTTAACACAACACTTGACAGCAAATTTAGAAGACAAAGAAGTGTGACCTCAGTGCTTTGGGAAAACGAGTGAGCCGTGCTGTGAAAATGGAAATGGTACTGACTCAAATCACACAGGCAACAACAGACTGTCAGTTTGTCTTTTTGGGTCATTTACCAATATACCCTACTGACGGTTATTTCTGTATAAAAAAAAAACTCCAGCATTCAAAGTTCTTCTTTTCTCTTCAGGATAATCTGTCGCACCAGTTCAGAGATTTTTGGCCGGATTTCTTTGACAGAAACTTTTGGTCCCCATGCATCCACCACTTCACCGTTTACATCAATTAGATATTTCCAGAAGTTCCAGTCAGGCTCCCTTCCAGAAGTCTCTGCAGAAATATAGAAAAAAGCCAATAAAATAACAAATATATTCCGAAAAGAGTCATAATCAGATACATCTCCATTCACATGGCTAAAACCATTTCCACCTATGTTTCTCCCTTCATTTCTTACTCACCAGCTAAGTATTTGTACACATTGTTGGCTCCAGTTCCAACCACAGCGATTTTACTGAACAGAGGGAAGGAGACGCCGTAGATTCTGCGAACAAAGCTGTCAATCTCCTTGTCACTGCCCGGTTCCTGCTGCCCAAACTGGTTGCAGGGAAAAGCCAGCACGTTAAAGTGATATGGCCCAAAGTCCCGCTGTAGCTGCTGCAGGTCTTTGTAGTGTTCCTCTGTAAAACCACACTCACTGGCCACATTCACCACCAAGGACACCTGAAGTCACAGACAATATTGTAAACAGATTAGTACTATATATATATATATATATAAGTTATACCCCCTGTTAAGTCTCACGAGTCCAAGGTGTGTGTGATATACAGTAAGCATTTAAATCCAACAAAAGAGCAGCAATTCAGGTCAGACTTGACTAAATGTCGATAAAATGTATTTGATTTATTTATAATTAAAATATATATCAAACATTGTTTTACATTTTGACAAGGGGCCCCTGAGCCAGGCTTTTATTATGCTTCTCAGGTAAGTAAAAAGTTTTATTTTTAAATTGCTATTTATTACATTTAAGGTTGTATATATAATAAGATGTAAGTTCACTTAGTTCATATGAACGTTTTATTACACAATTATCATACAATAGGGGGCAGTGGCTAAGTGGTTGAGGACCCCAGACTTGGGTGCGGAAGGCTTCAGGTTCAAATCCACCAGCTGTCAGGTTACTACTGAGGTTAATTGAGCAAGGCACTGTGCCCACACACTGCTCCCAGGGTGCTTAAAGCTGCCCACTGTTCACTTTGGTGATGGGTTAAATGCAGAGGTCACATTTGGTTGTGTGTGCTGTGTCACAATGATAAATAATTCACTACAAATATTTTCATATTATCTAACATTTTCAGCAGTCAATATTGTGTAATGATCATAACTGTGTTTTACAGAGACTTTTATTCAGAATCACCGATCAGATGTCGTTTGGATGTTTAATCTTTAATTCCTGCTTTTTCATTACACATGTCAGTGAAGTGGTCATGGATGTAGAAGAGCTGGGTGCAGGTTAGTACATGCTACAGTTCCATGCTTATTCTTGCAGTTGAAGAAAGCCAATGTTAGTTGGTGGATAATTTCTCTGAAGTCCTCTTTCCCATCAGCCACCTGACTAGGTCATTCCAAGCTACATAAATGAGAATAAATTCATAAAGATACATTTATAGTGCAAATGAATGAGAAGAATGCTGAGAAAGCACTGATGATCAACCTGGAGCTTGTGAAAAGGCCCTTCACATAAACTTTTAAGCTACATACCGAAGATTCCTAAAAAGCGCCAATGTTACAAAAGTCTGTATAAAAAACTTTCTTATGAAGTGAGAATCAAACCTGTATCGTTCCAGAACCATTGAGCTGTATGTATGGAGCTCCCCCTGCTGCAGCAGCACTGCAGGACTCTTGCCACGTAAGCCAACAGGTCTACATGATGAGACACTCAGATCTATACGACCAAACCGGGTTACTGCAGGATCCTACACGTTCAACTGTTAGTCACACCTACAAGCAGTGCTAAAGTGGGAGAGGAAATAAAATGAAGCTAACATTCCCATGCAACACCTATTCACGCAGCAGTATGACTTGTACTGAGAGCCAGTACAGTTCCCATCATCACCGAGGTCAACTTTATTTTCATTCGATCAGAACCACACTCACCGATCCCCGGTATTTCTCCAGGGCCACCAACTTCCCTCTGCTGTTGACAACTTTAAAAGTGTAAAAATCTTTCTTTTTGCCTTCGCTGAGGCTCAGTAAAGTCAGCAACACTGTAATTACTCCAACAAGCATCATGTTCAACGCAGACTGCCAACGCAACAGCAGAGAAGAAACTCCGGAGAATTTCTACGGCAACTGAACAGCTCACCCTGACTCAAGTTACACAGAGAAAAATAACGGCGCATCCGGTTCTGGACTGTTCCTGAGATACAAAATAAGACGCACAAATTCAATCAGTTTCTGCGAAAATAAAAATCTGTTTTTATATTATTGGGTACATTCTAAACAAGAAAGGAAAATATTTTTTGAATGCGAAATTATTGCCCGGTAGTATATCGAGGCTTTTCTTTTTAGACGTTCTCGAAGTATTAGCAGTCAATCACTAACTGTAAAACATTTCCACGTGTAATTTGAACCATGAAAAAGAAAACATTTTACCCGGCCTGCAAATAAAAGCATTATTTTAAAGTGAACCTATTTTAATACACAAGGTAAATTTAATCTTAGTACAAAACATACACATTTCATGTATGAAGATAGAGATTAGATGGATAAACTCCAGATCAGTTGCAACATGTTTAAAGGATGTTAAACTGCGTAATTAAGTGAAACTCCTCTATGAATTTTATGTTGAAATGGTCTGAAACTTAGAAGATATAGTTTTAACTTTAATACGCCAGCTGATGCTTATTTCCAGAGCCACACCTGAAGGCAGCACGTAACACGCCCCTTTTCATCATCACTGGCACTCCCACAATGCAGCGGGGTAATGTAATAACATGGCGTCAGTGGTCGCTGTTTTGACCAGGGCCGTGGACCAGAAAAAAACATGATGCACAACAGAACCGTGGACACAGATGAAGTATAGTCAGAAGAAACGCTCAAAGTCTTAAAATTAGTTTGTACGCAATTTTGTGCGTTGAGCCTTTTAGTATTGTATTTCTTTTAAAGACTTGCTTCTGTGAGGCAGCTGGTTGCCAGTGTTATTTATTCCCCGTTAGCTAAAAGCTCAGTTGGGCGACCGGGCTAACGACAGTTAGCTCTCGGGGACGAATAGCGGTAAAGTCGGCTTAGCCGAGGAGCAGGAAGTTCCCCCGGATGTCACGGTAAATTCCTCCAACAACACGGAGTCTGCACGTCTGCTCCTTGGGTTTTTTAATGGTGAGTTCCCCCCTTTCAGTCGATGGTTCATGTAAGCTTTTGTTTTTTTCCTCTGGAAGTTGTGTCGAAGTATGCCACCCCATAGTTTCTGTATCCCCAGGACAACAACAATCAGGTCTGACCACAAAAAACCTGGTCTGCGAAGACCATTTTTTATCAACAAGTTGGAATGAAGCCCTGACTTCGAGCAAGCTTCGACACGGCATCACTGTTGTCTCCACGTGATGGTGTGTTTAGTGATATTACGGAGTTAAAATACTTCACATGTAATATTAGTGGAAGAACACATATTCGTGTTTCTACTACCGCACGCTGAGGAGAGTCATTCAACCTTTACCGCTATTACCGCTATATATTTTAAGTGCTAAGATTAAGCAAAAGTTGCGTTTTTAAGTGCTAAGATTAAGCAAAAGTTTATATAAAATATACATTAATTTAGAACGCAATGAAGTGTTACCAGAGTTTAAAGAAAACATATGTAACAATTTCTTACTTTTTCCAAATGTACAATTTGATACAATATTAATGTTGTAGAAAAGTATCAACATAAAGCAAAGAAATTCATGTAAGTAAATATATATTTTTGACCAGAAGTGTGACCAAGTTTCTTACAAAACGCACATTGAGTGCAGTGAGTGAAGAGTTGGGCAGATATGGCAATTTGACCAAAACATGACAGTTATGATAGTCAGTTGTGTTATGACACATGATATGTGACATTAATTAGTTCTATCCCTCCACCAACAATGTGAAAACATGTTTGGCCTATTCTGAAAGATAAACCATGTTTGCATGTAGTTATGTTTTGTGAATATATTACCAATTTGGCTGTTATCAGTAGTTCCCGGTTTCAGAGTAAATGAAACAGAAAGTTAAATGGTTTCTCTGCGTCGATGACTTGATGTTCTTATCACTCGCTGAAAAGGAGTCGTAAAGTGTTATCCTTTGTCCTTAAACAACATCTTTTTAGGCACGACAGTAACCCTTGACTGGTCTGTGGATTGGCACATGGGCCTTAGGTGCACTAACTAACTAATACTTAAGTCCACATTAGAACTCAGTGCAGCAAAGGTTGGATTGGGTTTCTTGGCTTCCTCTTTGTTTCTTTGTGTTCCCCATATGCTGAAGACAATGTAGAAAGAGAAATTTGATATTTTTTCAATTTTTTACAAATGTGGGTCAAACCAATGCAGTATTTTGGGAAGTTGCAATCTGACCACATTACGTAGTTGTATTTTTTTCACTACAGTTTGTTGTAGTCTAGAATTAACATTGTTCTTCTGCCTCAGATATCAATGACTGTTTTAAATTTACTTTTATGTTTTTTTCTGTTTGATCAAAAAGTCTTTCTTTTTAGAATTTGTATTTTCCCCCAAGCTTTTGTTTTCTGTAGGTACTCTGGTTTTCTCCTGAAGTTAAATGTCTTTATTGTTCAATTCTTAACTGTTTGTTTATGGACTTTTGTCTTTAAATTTGTGTACTCAGGTATTCTAATAAACACGCACACAGAGGCACCTACACACTGAGTTCAGAACAGCTTTACTGTAGCCTTGCTACTTAGACTGATTGCTATGTTTGCTTTTCTCTTAGATTTCAGGTGGCCTTTCTGCCTGGTGATCCTTAGTGTGGTGTTCACTCCACCAGGGACAACAGCAGCGGGACTGGAGGGATGGACAAGTCTACAAGTCCTGCAAAATCTGTCAGAGCATCTCAGGCACGGGGAGCCAAAGCTTTGTCCAACGAGAAGTCAAATAAAGAAGTTTCTGTGCAGAGAGAAGGTACAAAACCTGCAACCACACTTAACAGCAGAGGAAATCCAACAGAAGTTAAAGATGAGCGTACTATAGGTGGTCAGGCAACCTGTGGGCAAGGCAAGTCATCCACAGAGACCCCCCAGGAGAGGAGGAGAGGGCGGCCCTCCAGGCTGACAAGACTGTCAGGAAGAACCAGCTCTGGAGAGAGAGGCAAGACTAGAGTGGCAAACTCACAGCAGCAGCTAACGCCTAAGGATCCTGACTGTAGGCCCTCAGTGTCTGCAGACAGCAGCCCCTCAGCAAAGAGAGACCCTTCCCCTGTAGTACCTGGTACCCCTGAGAGGGGACTCAGAGACCAGGCCAGGAGCTCCATCCCAGCTTCTGCACAGGAAAAGTCCCATGGTTGGTCTATTTGATGTGGTTTCACGCATCGTCATTTTAGCCTCCAATTAAATCCACCTGTACACACCCTGTTTTGTCTTTGCTGTGTGTAGCTGCAGCCTCAATGCATCAGTCTGGCGAAGAAGGGCTACAGGTGAGGGCTATGGTGGAAGGTGGTGGTCTCACTGAGCAGCAGCTGGGCCTGCGTCAGGCAGAGGAACGTCTCTACAGAGATTACATCCACCGACTGCTAAAGGTAAGAAAAATATGACCCTGACCCACTTACAACTTCCTGATTTATTAATATTTGTGGTGTTTTCTTTTTTGTTGAGGCTACCTGACAAAAATAAGTACTCTATTTGTATATATTTGACTCAGCTGGGATATCTTTGTCATCTTTTTAAAAAATGGCTTATGTTTGATGACTCTACTGGTAATGCTGTAACATTCATAATCAAAGACATTTTTTGTGATCCCTGCTTTGTATTCTGTAATAAACTGTTAATGCGTGTTTGTGGATGTTGGTTGGTTGTTTTTCTTTTTTCCAGTAATCTATTATTAGTTTAGGGAAACTAATGTGCATTGCCTGGATTTTAACCCATTGCTCTAGTAATTGACACCACTGAAATCTATGGCTATGTCCTGCAATAAACATATCCATGTATGTAATATGTATATAATGTGTGTATTATATTCACCTCTGTTGTTGACCATAGGTGGTTATTAGCCTTTCTGTTTATTTTATAACCTTGGGGTAAAATTCAAATGAGGTCCACTGAAATGTGTAGTAATGGATAAAACATTTTTGATAAAAATATTTTTTCAGCTATTTGTTCTTTTTAAAATTATGCTTAAAACACCACACAAAATCTTAAACAACTATTTTTTTGCTAATACAAACATGAGCAAAAACTAATAATAAAATATAACGTATATATAAAAAATTATATGAATATTATATAAAATAATACAATTTCTCTGAGGTTGCCAGAAATGTGCGATATCAAAAATCTTGCAAATCACTGATATAGTTTATAGGTGTGGATTATTTTTTTCACATTTTTCTCACAGTGCTTTTGTGTACAACAATTAAATGTTTTTAATTGAATGATGAAGTTAACCTACCAGATTTTCCTGAAATCTGCAGCATTAGTCCATAATTACAGGAAAATATGCTCTGAAGAAATTTCATATTCTTCTTTTTATTATTTACAGCAGTCACCTGAATATCCAAACTACCAGTATTTGTGCAAACTCTGTTCTGTGCACATTGAGAACATCCAAGGAGCCCACAAACACATCAAGGAGAAGAGACACAAGAAGAACATCACGGTATGAGAGTGGAAACATTGTGTTCCTCA
>NC_024308.1:13596294-13611833 GCF_000523025.1 Cynoglossus semilaevis
TGTTTTGATTCACACAATACTGTCTGTAAATCAGGAGAAACAGGAGGAGAACGAGCTGCGTGCGTTGCCACCTCCTTCTGCTGCCCAGCTCAAGGCTGTGGACGCAGCGGTGATGGCAACGGGTCAGCAGCATGGCATCTCAGAAGAAGACTTCAGGGTTCGACAGGCAGTGGTCATCAAGATGGAGGAGATCATAAAGAGGAAGCTCTCAGGTTGGACACCTGTTTGTCGCAGTCTTGGAAACTTGAATATTACTTTTGTTAGTTAAAATACATTTCATTTGTTTTATCACAAAAGGAAATTAAACTGAATATTTAAACTTTTTTTTTTCAACAAAAGTACATTCAAACAATTCACAACTCTTCATTTTGTCCCAGCTTGTTCTCTCAGGCTCTATGGCTCTTGTCTCACACGTTTTGCCTTCAAAACAAGTGATGTCAACATTGATGTCACACATCCTTCCTCGGTAAGTTGCTGTGTTACAAATTCAAATTTTTATTTTCCTAATCACACATCAGGAACGTGTTAGAGACGATGAACTTGTTACTTTTATCTCTGCAGATGACGCAACCTGAGGTCCTGATTCAGGTGCTGGAAATCCTTAAAAACAGCTGTAAGTCAATGCAAACATTGCTGCAAGGACAGTGAACATTTGAGTCTCTCTGTGAGCTGGAACCTGAGACTTGTGTGTGCATTAATATTTGGGCCTTTCCAAGTTGTAGTTAAAAGAGCTTTCTTCATAACTGCAATTTCTCTTTTATGCACTTTGAAGAAGCATTAATTTATAAGGAAATCCTAAAAGTAGTTTGAATATTTATTTTATATATTATGTGTCATTTGAATATTATATATATATAATTGAATATTTATTTTATATATTATGTGTTTTGTTCTGTCATTTTTTTCAGCTGAATTTCTTGAGGTCGAGTCAGATTTTCATGCCAAAGTTCCTGCTGTGTTCTGTCGGGATGTGAATAGGTAAGTGTTAAACGGCTAACAAATTTGCAAATAATTGTTTAACCACGTATTCTGTTTTTATCCTATTATCTAATAAATGTACACTTACTTTAGCAATCCCTGTAATACATTTCATTGATAACACCATAGAATAAAAGTTTGGAAAAAACTTTGAAAAGAGATTTAATTTATATTTATATGAGTCGTCATCATCATGCTTCTTTTATTAGAACCTACATTTTTGAAACAAAGACACAGGCTATTTCTAAACAGTTTCTTGCTCCTGCCACTGGAGGGCAGTCGTTTCCAAATAATCGGGAATAAAAAATGCTGAAGGTCAAATCTCCTCTTGCCTTGATTTCTAGACACTGTTTTTAATATATGTTTGTATATGTGTTGTTACAGTGGCCTCTTGTGTAAAGTGAGTGCAGGTAATGACGTCGCCTGTCTCACAACCAATCACCTGGCAGCACTGGCAAGACTGGAGCCCAGATTAGTTCCTCTGGTGCTGGCTTTCCGCTACTGGGCGCAGGTGAGGTTTCATCAGTCTTATTCTTGGCTTAAAATATACTTTTTTTTTGAGTTCTTAAAATTTTTAAGAACAGTATTTAGCAGTGCTGGTAAAGACGTTATTGTCAACTCACAGTTAATCCCACAATATTTATACATTTTCTAATCAGTTCTAAATGTACCTTAATAAGTATGTTTTATATATGTAAATACATTTATTTCATCTATTTAAATCGATCTATATTTTAAATATTTTTCTCTACAGCTCTGTCACATTGACTGCCAAGCTGAAGGGGGCATCCCCTCCTACTCTCTAGCCCTCATGGTCATCTTCTTCCTGCAGCAGAGAAAAGGCCCCATCCTCCCAGTCTACCTGGGACGTTGGGTAAGTGTACTGCCATGTTCTTTGGGACACTAGTCGCCTCAGGTCGATCCGAGTTGCGTTTACTGTTCTATTTAACGTAATACATTCAAAGAACCTTTGGTTCATTCATTTTAGGACAGCCCTCAAGTTGAACTTACTTTTAGTCCTTCTACTGAAGATGGACATTTTTTCTGTCCCCTAGGTTGAAGCTGCTATGAGCTAGACACAGACTTAATGAGAAACGTTAAAGCTTAAGCTAAATGTGAATGTGAATGTAATGTAATCAACATAAGCTGAGGCGTAGGAGTCTTTAGAGCAGTGATTGACAGGGGAAAGTGTTGGCAGGAGGAACAGGTTAAACTTGACGGAGAGATAATCTTCCTCAGCTGTGTTTGACAAAATATTTAATTTTGCATTCAGTAGAAGAGGCACACCACCAACAATTATTTTATATGATCTGATATGTTAATGTAATGTACATTTTAGGACCATAATCTACATTCTAAAAAAATTTACAAAGCCGAAAGAGAAAGAAAGAAAGAATCTACATTCTATGCGCTATATATATACTGTGTATATATATATATATATATATATATATAGAGAGAGAGAGAGAGAGAGAGAGAGAGAGAGAGAGAGAGAGAGAGAGACGGTAGATTCTTTCTTTTAACTTATGTGTTAAAGTGCTTGGAATAACAAAAAAAAAAACAAAGCCACAAAATATTTAGAGTAAGTATGTTAAGGGTTGTTATAGATGATGAGAATGATGTATTTCAAGAGTAACCTAACACTACTGTAGCATAATGACATTATCTCCCTCTAATTGGAAACGTGTGTTTTTTTAAATTAATTTGAATAATCTAACTGCACCCAATTAATTGCTGCTAAGTAATTTGCTGGTAATTGTTTTCTTTTATGAGCTACATGTGCCAACTTTAAAAGAAGTCTATAATCAACATTGATGTTTTTTTTGCTTTACTGTTCAGACAATCGCTTCCCCTTGTTGTTTCACTCACGCATTTATTCTTCTATGCCAGATCGAAGGCTTTGATGTGAAGCACGTGGATGAGTATCATCTCACTGGAATTTCCTTGGACATTTTTGTGAGCTGGCAGCACAGACCTCCAAGTTCCACAGAGGGCAGAGGGGAGAACAGAGGCGACAGTCGCGGAGAAAACAAATCCAAGCATGAGCAGAATAAACCTGAAAAGCCTCGCTATTCAGAAGGCCTTGTAAGTCGCTCTGTGATCCACAGCCTTTTCAGGACAAGGACTTTATGATGTTAAAGGGTAAACAACTGAGGTGAGATAACTGGCTTTTTTAACTTTTTTTCCATTCTTCAAAAGACTCGTTTAACTCTGGACCAGCGCAAAGATATTTCTCTGGGCCAGTTGTGGTTGGAGCTCCTTCGCTTCTACACACTGGAGTTTGCTCTTGAAGAATATATCATCAGCATTCGCCTGAAGACGCTTCTCTCCAGAGAAGTGAAGAACTGGCCTCGTCGCAGGCTCGCTATTGAAGGTGAGAGCCCTCATTAGAAATCTTATCTTGTAGATCTGAGGAGGAGTCTAGAATTCACTTTTCTTCCTTTGTTTGTTGTTGTTGTTGTTTTTTTAAGATCCTTTTGCCTTGAAAAGGAATGTCGCACGAAGCTTGAACAGTCAAATGGTGTTTGAGTACATTCAGGAGCGCTTCCGCACAGCATACAAATATTTTGCGTGCCCCCAAAGAAGGGGCTCCGGAGGACACCTGAGAGGCAGGAAGGCCAGCAGGCAGAGTGCAATCGCAGAATGGGCAGAGAAAAAGGAGGCATCGTTTGTGGACACAGAAGACGACGAAGGGAGCAGTGAAAAAGTTCAGAGAGGCCAGCAGTGTTTGAAGGAGGATGAGGAGTTCGACAGCGAGGACGAAGATGGACCAGATCCGTCCAGAAAGAAGGATGAGCGGACTTTAGGAAGAAGCCTCCAGGACATGGAAATCAGTGACGGGAACAAACCTTCCCTCTCCCCTAATGGCCTACTGGACAGTGACAATGAGGAAGATGAAGAAGATGAGGAAGAAAACTATGTCTCAGAGAAAGACAGGATCATTTCACCTGAGGAGCTGCACTATGTGTTTGATAAGATGATTTTCACTGGTGGGAAGGTAACATTTATTGGAAAAAAACATTTTTACTGACCTTTGTTGCTCTTTTTTTTAACATGACAATTATAGAAAATTGACAGTGCAGTAGAACTGACTGTCAGTACCATAGCAGCTGATGCTAACAGTATAAGAAAGTGGTTACCAAAACATGGGGAGTGGTCACCCCAGTGGGCACAGAGGTGTTGCAGGGTACAAAGATATATCTGTGCTGCTGAAAAACTCTGGAAACGACCAATTTATTTTTATAAATTTAGAATAGTTTTAGCAGGTAAATGTGGTGGACAAGAAAAAATTCTGACATTTCTTATAATAGTTATAATTTGATTGATTTATTGCACCGTAGTTGTTTGACAAGTCAACCGGTGCAGAATAAAACTTATTGTGTCTCTCTCTGTTATCTCTCTAAGTGTTGAGCGTTACTGGCTTTTGTTCTATTTTGGCTATTTCTTTCTGACATTTAGCGATGGCATCCCAGAGTGCTTCACTTAACAAATGGACTTGTTTTCCTCCTCCAGCCCCCGACTGTCGTCTGCAGCATCTGCAAACGAGACGGTCACCTGAAGGACGAGTGTCCCGAAGACTTCAAGAAGATTGAGCTGAAGCCTCTGCCGCCCATGAATGACCGCTTCAGAGAAATTCTGGATGGACTCTGCAGATTGTGCTACTGTAGGTGGTTTGACAGTGCGCTTTTGACCAAATTTCTAATGATATGTTTAAGACAAAAAACTACATTTGTCAAAGCAGTTACACAATATAGAGCTACAGCAGGAAGAAAGAGATGAAAGACCAGGGTGTCTGCTGTATTAAAGAAGATGAAATTCTCAGTCATTAATACACCAGTAAATTGTAGTAGTAAATTAAGAAAACTAATATGATAAGATTTGGTACAGCGCTGTGGCATAGTCGTTGTGTGCTCTGTCCTCACGGCAGGAATATTGCTGGTACTCAGAGTTCCTCTGACAGTTCATAAACATTCATGGATTTGGTGAATTGTTCCTATGTGAAAGTGAGTGTGAATGGTTGTCTATTTCTGTTTGCCCTGATCCTGGACTAGAACCCTTTACCGAAAATAGCTTCAAATCCAGTACATAGTAGTTATAAAACTGTAAGCTCTAAAGATATAGTTAACATTAAACAACGTTTTTACTCTGGGCTGTGTGTTAATGACTGATTGTTGTCTGTTTGCAGATGAGTTGTCACTGACGCCTGTTGAGCAGCAGAAGAGGGAGCAGATCCTGGCAGGTCTGGAAAGGTTTATCAGGAAGGAGTATAACGGTGAGCACTGAACACTATACTGTGACAGGGGCAGTGGTGGCTTAGTAGTTAAGGAAGCAGACTTCAGTCCCGAAGGCTTTAGGATCGAGTCCACCAGCTGCCAAGTAACCGCTGAGGTGTTCTGAGCATGGCACTGTCCCCACACACTGCTCCCCAGGCACTTAAAGCTGCCCACTGTTCACCTTGGTGATGGGTTAAAAGCAGGAGTTCAATTTTGTTGTATCCCCGTGTTACACTGACAATAAACCCTATAATTCATTTCTATTTTGTGTAAAAATGAAAAAAATATATATTCTCAAATTCTAATGAGAATATAATCTTTTTTTGTTTCCACGGCAACAGATAAAGCTCAGCTCTGCCTCTTCGGCTCCTCCAAAAATGGCTTTGGTTTCCGCGACAGTGATCTTGACATCTGCATGACTCTGGAGGGTCATGAAACTGCAGAGGTAGTAGACAACACCAAACACATACACACACACACACAAATTAGAATTTCACATCAGCTCAAGTTCCCTGGTGGAGAGAAGTGATTTGACCCTCGTGTTCTGCCACTGTGGCAAATTTCTCTCCGTCTGAATAGAAGTTGAACTGCAAAGAGATCATCGAAGGACTTGCAAAAGTGCTGAAGAAGCATACAGGTCAGCTGTGTTTTTTTTAAACCACTATGACCTCTAAATCAAAATGTGGTGAAGTTATACTGGCTCTGACAGTTTGCAGTTTCTATTATTTCCCCCAACATGACAGGTTTGAGGAACATCTTGCCCATTACAACAGCTAAAGTGCCTATAGTGAAGTTTGAACACAGACAGAGCGGTTTGGAAGGAGACATTAGCCTTTATAACACACTGGTGAGTATATAATTGTTATTTTACCATGTGTTTAAACTGAGACATATTTATGAAGGCTTGAGTTTTTATTCAGGCTATAAATAAAAAAATGTATGAAATGTCTATCAGTGTTTCCAAAAATTGGACATTTATTTATTTTTCTCAATGATAAAGTTGCAGTCTGTTGCAGTCAAGTTCTTCATTTCTGGTTAAAGCATCATCAGTTGTTGATCCTCTGATTCAGCTCTTTTAGTGATTGAGTTTGACACCCCCGTTGTATAGTTTTAGATGCTTAATAATTACTTGATACGTTGTTAATGACCTTCTCATCATTATATCACACGTGCCTCCATTTTGTAAAAGTTGCCCCTTCACTGTTGTAGGCCCAGCACAACACCAGAATGTTGGCCACATATGCAGCTCTAGATCCACGTGTGCAGTTCCTTGGATACACAATGAAGGTCTTTGCAAAGGTGTGTTCAGTGTCTGGTACTTCATTCAAAACCCACACTGTAGTTTTTAATGTTTGCTGCAAATTTGGTCGCCTTGTTTTAACGGCCTCTGTTCTCCCAGCGCTGTGACATCGGAGATGCCTCCAGAGGGAGTCTGTCGTCTTATGCCTACATCCTTATGGTGCTTTACTTTCTACAGCAGAGGCAGCCACCAGTCATTCCTGTCCTGCAGGAGGTAACAACATTTAGACAACAACCAAAATACTACAAACGAAAACATGAGCCACAGGTTTTAGCTTTAAAGAATAAAATTAAAACAAACAAATGTGTACTCTTTAGATTTTCGATGGAAAAACTGCTCCTCAGCGGATGGTCGATGGCTGGAATGCCTTCTTCTTCAATGACCTGGAGAATCTGGTGAGCGTCAAAAGTTCTGGATCTAATCTGATTTTTAGATTTGCATACATTCAAAGATTGACTGATGTTAAAATATCCTAATTATCTATTTTGTTGTTGTCTTGTGACCATGCAGCGCCGGCGTCTCTCTGAGCTGCAACCCAACAGGGAGTCGGTCGGGGAGCTGTGGCTGGGCCTCCTGCGCTTTTATACCGAAGAGTTCGACTTTAAAGAGCACGTCATCAGCATCCGCCAAAGAAAACGTCTCACTACCTTTGAGAAGCAGTGGACCAGCAAATGCATTGCCATTGAAGGTGCAGACACTTGTGTGTTGGTAGATTTTGCTCAGCTTCTTCTGCCTGATGCCACTTTTTTCACTCCCATTTTTTTTCCAGATCCTTTTGATTTAAATCACAATCTTGGTGCTGGAGTTTCTCGCAAAAGTAAGAATTACTCACTTGATGGTTATTGTTTCTGCGCTACATTATCCGTTTGCTCGTTCCTTTCTCTAACATTGCCTGTTTTTCCACCTCTAGTGACAAATTTCATCATGAAGGCTTTTATAAATGGCAGAAAGTTGTTTGGAACTCCTTTCTACCCAGTCCCTGGCACTGAAGTGGTTCGTTATTCGTGACTCTAACACTTAGATTAAAAAGAAATGATGTTTTTGTGTCCAGTGGTCTGTTCTTTTTACTGTCTGTTTCACTTGTCTTCTGCTGCAGGATTATTTCTTTGACTCTAAAGTCTTGACTGATGGAGAGTTGGCCCCCAACGACAGGTGCTGCAGGATCTGTGGGAAGATCGGACACTACATGAAGGACTGTCCCAAGAGACGCAGGTTATTGGAAGCGAAAATAAAATAAAATGCTGCCGATTTTTCTTTTTTCTAACATAAAATTGTCAACATTACAATGACTGTAGATTTTTTTGTTTTTAGAAAAGGGGAAGACCACAAGATATTTAATGTTAGAATGAATCTTTTGATGTGTTTGCAGAATGAAGAAGAAGGAAAATGACAAAGACGAGGAGGTGAAAGAGGACGAGCGAGAGCTAAAGGACAGGCGCTGTTTCCAGTGTGGAGACATGGGTCACGTACGGAGGGACTGTCCTGAGTATAGACACCTCAAACAGAGGGCCGCAGGTGGACCAGGTACACACAGTCACACACAAAACCTGCACAGAATGGTTAAAACAAAGTGAAGTTTAGAACGTTGGAAACCTATAATTTTGTTTTTAATGGATTCAGGAATCAGACTGTTTTTGTGACAAATAAAACTTCTAAATATTCAGCAGTTGTGTGAACTATTTGAGTGTAATGGAAATGTGTTTGTCGTTCAGCTCCTCACATGGTCCGACCCCTGGTGAGCTCACAGTCCATCCCAATTCCACAGGCAGCTTCAGACTGTCCCGGAAGAAGCAGGCAGTCGTCTGAGTGTGTGAGTACAATGTAAACACACGGCACCAGTGCTAAATCTCACAGATTACATTGTCACACATGACATAATTATAACCATGGATTTTCCCAAGTTGAAGTTAAAAATCACTTAATCAACAACCATAATTTTTAAAATGCAAAGACAATAAAGATACTGTTCAGTACTATGTACAGCATGACTGCCTTCTGTCTATTGGTCAAAAACTTATTTTATATTTATTTTATAAATCCTAATTTTTCCAGATAAGAATCACCATTTACAGAAAAGATCTACAGTTTAATGAGAAATTTATTTTTTCAGTCTCACTTTTTACACACTCCACTTAAACACTACGAGTTGGGAAAAGTCTGAACTTTTTTTAAAATTTTTCTTCTCCTGGCAGTCGGACAGTCGTCAGACTCCGCCCTACTCCCCGCAGGCCAACTCGGTCTCTCAGAACTCCTCCCAGTCCTCAAGCTCCCCTCAGCCCAGCTCCCACAGTAAGACTGGTCCAATCAAACAGCCGACCCCTCCTCAAGTCCCTCTGTCCATCTTTGGCTTACCCTCCTCCCTCCCAGGCCAGTACCACCCTGCAACTCTCACTGCACTGGGGCTCCTGCCCACCCACCAGCACCAAGCCCATCAGTCACAGGTCCACGTCCCCTCCACCTCCTGGCCCATCCATGGACCCGTCCTGACCACGTCCTCTCCCACTGCCCCCTCCCCGCCTGGTCTGAAATTCGCCCTGCGCTCTGTGACGGGTAACGGAGGTCCCTCAGGCTCCGGGGTCAGTCCCAACCCCATGAACCTGAATGACCCCAGTATCATCTTTGCTCAGCCGGCGGGGAGACAGCTGGGCATGGGTGGACCGGGACCGGACGGACACTGGCACAACCACATGGCACAACCTGGGTCACTCATGGGCAATGGCACTGCGGTGAAGTCAGGTATTCACTGGGTGAACTTTGGTGGCACCGAGTCTCCAGGACTCTGTTAGTTTGTTCTTTGAAAGAGCACCAGAACACAAAGATTTATTCTTACTTCAATTATAGGACAAAATAAAATTGTTGTTCATTATAACACAAAACCAACAAATTTACCTGACAGAGTTGATCCATTCTAGTCTGATTTTGAGATTAGAAAGAACAAGACTCAGCTAGGCTGGAGTTAAAAAATCCCACATCAGAAAAAATTTACAGAATTAAATAAATAGAATAAATTGTGGTCCACATATAACAGTAAAATTTGTCAGTTAAAATAGCTGTGAGGACAACAGTACTTAAAATGACTTTTAAGGAAGACACTTGAAAGAGACCAGTTGAAATGTGACTTAAAAATAAAAAATAAATAAACTTTGGTGTAAAATAAGTCAGTATAAAATTGTGTGGCCAGGTGACTGATTAAACAGTTCTGTGCCTACAGTAGTTAGGTGGTTACTACTAGGGACACTCCCAGCATTCAAGAAATAGCTCATTATTGTGAGTTACTGAGTGTGTTTGTTTTTCCATGTCCTACAGATTCCGGTCACCCAGCCCAGTTTGTGGGTGTGAGTCAAGGCTCTCGGGTGTGGGAGCACAATAAAGCCCCACACTACACCCTGTCTCCATCCTGGCCCTACCGCCTGCCCCAGAACTTCATCCAGCAGGGGAATGGAGGTTACCAGCCCGGAAAACCCTTCAACATGGCCCATGGTCAGACGTCTCACAACTCGTGTACAGTTTCTGTGAAGAAAATTCAATCCATTGTGCTCCTCTAGGCTACGTGCACTAATTTGACTTCTTTATCCTTCATCTTTGCAGGTTCTGTTGTCAATCCCAATCCCAATTTCCCTCTAGTCCCCCATCAAGTCAATCTGAGCTTCATCCAGCAGAAGAAATAATTCAGTATCTCCTGTAATTAGATTAACGGTCAGTAACATAACAACGTGGAATCAATGTGTTCTTTGCATCATTTGATCGCAGGAATTTTTAAAAAGAAAATGAATTTTATCATTTTTGTACAGTTTTTATGTTTTATTTTTTTGGTCTCATTACATTGATTTGTGATACAAATGTCAAATATTTTAATGCCCCTGTTTTTGAGGGGGGTTTAAAAAAAGTGTTTTTATTTTATGTGTAAAGTAAGGAGGTTAAAAAAATGTAAACTTTTATTTTTATTAGCTGTATTCATACTTTGCTTGCTACAAGATAAAGGCTTTGAATAGACATTTGTTTTTAAAACAGTCTAACATTTCATCCTAAAACAAAGTAGTGCCAAAGGCAGGGCTAGAAAGAAAAAAGGGAAAAACGTTCAGAGTTGGAAAAAAAACTTAAAAAACTTAAACTTAAAAAAAAAAAATAAAAGCAAAGCCAACAGTTTTGTGTCGTGGATTTTTTAAATTGACGTTTGTTGAAAATAATGTTTGCTGAAAAATTTCCCTGAACCTCCATTCATGTCTGTGTACTTTTAAAAGCATGATTTTAGTACCATTAACAATATCATTAAAGAAAAAATCACTCTAAAATACAGCTTATAATCTAATAATGACAAACATTACATCATCTTTTTTGACACATTTATTTGAGGTTTTTTAAATCCAATATCTGTAGTTTAAACTTTTTTGTAAAAACTTTTAAATTACATAGTGTTTTGTCTTATCTCTACACTTGGACTAACCCTTGATGCTGTAGCCGCACTTATTTTACAGGATGGACTATTTAAAACTACACAGGTTGAGAGGCATCTGTTCTGTGGATTAGCAGTCCTGTTTAGAGGGAAAAAGACAAAAAAAAAAAAAAGCACAGCGTTGTGACAGTTACTGGGGGCCTGGTTGCAGGAGCCTAAGTTGAGGTCTCAGGCTCTAATTTCTTCATGTTGCACCTGCAGACTGTAAGTTTGTCTTCCTGTCGCTGTGGCGTTCCCCAGGAAATGTAGAGGCTTCAATGAACTCCAGCAGTTTTCTGTAATAAATCTGAAGCCACACATGTAAAACACAAAGAAGAACAGACGCTTTTGTGTGTTATTGTCTTCTATATATTATAGTTGTTCCGCAATATTAGCTAAGGCGTTTTATGCCGAGTTATTTTTAATGTAGTGGAAACATCAGTGTCTGCTCACCAGGGCGGCGTCCTCCTCATCAGAAAACATGTTGAGGAGGAGAGAGAACGTAGGTAGCTTCAGTGGAACTTTCTGTTTTAGAAACAGTTGTGTGATCTGCGGCCGACTGACTGTCCCACTGGAGGAAGGGTCCAAGCCTGACACTGCTCCCTCCGCTGCCCTCAGAGAGGAGAGCTGCCAATCACAGAGCTCCTGTCTGAGGACAGAGGAGAGCTCCGAGCTGCCTGTGTCCTCTGAGGGAGAGCTCTGGAGAAAAAAAAGTAAGTTTTTTTCATCATGTAAAACAGCGGTGTTTGTTCTTGATCTCTGTCAGTTTTACTCTTGTCTCCAGTCCTGAAGCTGATCTGCGGTCAATGACGTGTGAAGTTTTCGGGTGGATGTAGGACCTGGAGCGGTCACTAGAGGGAGCTGACACACAGAACCTGTCTGGAACCTGCAGCCAGAGAGAGAGGCGTGGGTAAAACAATAGGGCTAAACAGGGTAAGACTTGTGCACAGCACTTTAATCTGACATGTTTCACCTGGTTAATGCCCGTCCACACAGCTGAGTCCACTCTGGACTGGAGACGTTTCTGAGACGCTGATTCTGTCACTTCTGTTTCATCTGGAGGTTTTACAACTGTTTCTGCTGCTGCTGTAGTTTCCTCTTTTTTCTGATGTAAATCACTGTTCAGGAAACACACATAAGAGCACAGCAACACACTTGAAATCACAAAGAAAGTTTTGAACAATTAGCCTTAATAATATAAATATATTTCAGTGCACTTTTCTCAAGCTACACATTTACATAAAACAAAACAATATTTAAAAAAAAATCACATTACTGCCATCTATTGGGTTGACTTCACACTGGTGAATATTTATCTTGCTAATGTTCACAGGACCAAATAATTTCTGTTTTTTATTAATGAAAAGATCAAAATTATTCTATTTTATATTTTTTCCACTATAGTTTTATTGTAGATTTGTCAACAGTTATGACAAAGGCCTCTGCCTTCATGTCATAAACAACACTCTATTCAGCAAACATTTCAATGAGGTTTTCATCTCTGATCAGCTGCTCTTCCATTCTTCTCTCATCCACCTCCCCCACACCCTCCCCCTCACCCTTGCTGTTCCTCGATGAACTGCTTGATGTGTTTGCTGCCGACAATCTTGACAACAAGCCTTGGTTTTGTGTTGACTCCTGTCGTGTTCTTCTGAGCCATGATGCAGGTGATGTGAGGAACGATAACTCTGGAGACACAGACAGAGAGAATGAAGCAGCATCCATCTCCCAGCTGACAGTTTTACACTGATGGTATTAAGAAAAACAAAATCTTCCTTTTCACAGCAAACAGCCAGCAGCTGAAGAGATCTTTTACTCACCCGACACAGTCACCCCCACCCGTTTGTTTCAGCTCTTATTCTTTTTTTATTCTTCTCTTTTTTTTTTACTCCTCCAACAGGATCCTGTTTCTCCTTCTGTGCCCAAGCTTCCTGTTTGCGCTCTCTGCACCATGGTTACGGCCCTGTTCACACCCCTCAGCCTGGAACGCCCGACACGCTACAGCAGAGCACTGGGTCACACTTACAGTAAGCTCTCTCTCTCTCTCTCTCTTTCTCATACACACACACACACAGATTTATTAGTGTGTGTCTATGTCTATAGGTTTATTCAAACAGACATGAGTGATAAAAAAAATCTCGAAGACATTATTTTGATGATCATTATGTATTGTGTACATGTATGCATGAATGTATACTGTACATATGTGTATATATGTATGTAAGTATATCTGCATATGTATTTAAATCAACATGTACACTTATATGTTTATTTACACATAATAACATACACGCCTATATATGTACATGTGTATTTATGTATTTGAATATTTGTAAATACATATGTACATTATATACACATGCAGATGTGTGTATATATATATATGTGTGTGTGTGTGTATATGTATTCATATATATTTATATTAAGCCAAAAACTTTATTTTGTCCATCAGTCTGTGCTGTGAGGTTCACGCTGTAATTTCCTGCTCGCTCCCTGATTGGCTGTGATCCCATTCCTCCTGTTTGTCAACACAGTCTCTCTCCACACAGCTTCGTCAACACACCTACCAATTAAAGGAGGACGTCGTTTGTATTCATTTCATTCACCCCATCTCTTCGTAAATGCCCCGGGCCCGAGTCGACAGTTTGAAGTTAACTTATATTTCGCGGTTTTGTTAATGAGGAAGATTTTGCTAATTAAAATGTTCATGTGTGATAGAGAGAGATAAGATAAGAGGTCTGTGAGGAGATACTCCGGCCCTAATTATACTAAATTACTCTAAACCTGCAGGAGATATCTGTGTCAGTAACTGCTGCAGCTCTTTAATCTTCACACACACACATACACACACACACACACTATAACAGGGTGTGTGTGTGTGATTCATTCTGTGACGCCGACAGAGTCCAGCAGCAGGGGAGGCTCTTTCTGTTTCTAAACTGGTGGGATCTGGGGTCTTTAATGGCTGTCGTCAGCCTGCACGTGTCACACACGTCTGTGAATGTAGTGCTGCAGCTCAGGTGTGAAAGTCAGACTCAACGGTCCACGTCTGACGACTCACCGCTATTTATAAAAATGGAACCCATGAAATTAGTTTTGAATCTGAACAATATCCGGCATTTTTAAATTTGATTCAGGGTCATTTCATGACCAATTTTTACAAACTGATACAAGTAATGCAGTGATGTACAGTGTCTTGGTCCACAGTGAGGACAAAGGGCAGGAAAATAATATTTATACATAATATTTTATAGATTATTGACAAACTCAAATTAAAACAACTTCCATCCACGGCTGAAAGTTGACAAGGCTCTTATGTTTTTTTGTTTGACATTTTCGTTGCTGTTACTTTGTGTAAACCTAATTTAATTCATATTGTGCACCACCTGGTGTGGGGTTTTGGTGATGATTTTTGAAATTGAAATTACAGCACCCAATGCTGTGGGTTTGAAACCACCCAGTCATCAAACCCCCACCTTCATCGGCTGTGAAAACTCATCACTACTACCACTGCGGCAACCCGTGACACCCCCCTGGTGGATGACTATGTGTTCGAGGTAAAGATTTATCATCACTGTTAGACAATGTTCATTTAATTGGTAGTTGAAGAAAATTTAATTAAAGTACAAACTCAGGCCTACGTTAGTCACCACTGGGACTCGAACCAATGACCTTTCAGCTGTAAGGCAAGAGTACTCACCTCAGCTTTACCTCAGGCCCCCTCAGCAGTGCAAACGATTCTTGTCTTCTTGTAGTATAAATGTGATTCTATTTTTGAGTGGGGGCTGACATTTATGCAGCCCTGTTGTGATTACTTTTTTATGTATATTTTTGCACTGTCCCAAATCTTCCATATTCACAATTTTTATTTCAGCCTGTGACAGAAACCACATGAAAGGATCTGACCTGGTTTTAAAAGCTGTACCAGAATAACAAACAATAGAATATAATAAATCAAAGGCCTGCACTACAGCAGGATTATGGGCTAGCAGCAGTTTGTCTGCATCTCTCCTGATTGGACGACAGCAACACTGGATGACACTGTTCCTAAGATTCAGATGGAAAAGAAAAAAAACCCCAAAGATGCCCTGTTTAGAATGTTTTAGTAAGTTAAAGTTTTTACTCCACTTTTTATAAGAAAATTCTGAACATGGGTTGTTCTCAGATTCCGAGGGACAGGGAGACAGGAGGCAGCGATTCAAAATTACACAGACAATAACTAAAACAAAATTGTAATTACTAAAAATACATAGATTTCACATAATTTTATTTGCTTTGATAACAAAATCCCAACAAGTGCTTTATGTTTTTTAAGCATTATCCGGCCCTATAAATTAGTGGTCTTAAACTCTGGCCACTCCTGGCTTGTAAACCCCCCACATCTGGCCCATGACAACAATAATTTTAATAATTTAATTATGTAAAAGCTTTAGGTGGTCATTTGGGCTTGAGACCTCTAAATTGACCACAGGCATAATGTAAGTATTAAAGAACATTAGACATTTTCTTGTGTTAATTATCATAAAACCCCCCCCACAAACACAACCTTTTCCAA
>NC_024308.1:13611868-13614316 GCF_000523025.1 Cynoglossus semilaevis
CGCCCCCCCCACTGACTGCGGTGATAAAGTCCCCTCTCACAGACAGATGTGACCCAGCTTCCACCATGAAATATTAAAAGTCTATGGTGTTAGAGGATCAAGCCCAGAGGAAAACTCCTGTTCCCGGCCTGCTGATGTAAATCTCCACCCGACATCCATCCACAGCACAGAGCTGGGGTTTTTTAGGGCTTCCTATGGCTCCTCTAATCTGTCTGGTCGAGGATCCCCAGAAGACACGTTCCTGTGTGAGTGTGTCTGGAGACTGTTCCTGGCCATCTCCACCAGACCGTTGTCCTGTGAGCTTGTAGAGAACAGGCAAAGTTAGACTTTTTTTTGTTCCTTTCTATAAAAAAACACAAAAAATAAGTGGAATCAGTTTGAAGGACATATCTCATCATATCTGAATGGACATAGCTTCTAATCTACTTTAATCTATGTCTACAATAATGTTAAGAACATTCTGAAAATACAGAAAGAGAAATTCTGATTAAGAAAAACAAAACAAAACAAACAAAAAACCCCAGAAAGAAATATGAGGCAAAAAATGTATTTTTTTCCAGATAATTAGTAAAAAAATAAATTACATTAGTTTGTATTAATTTGTTGATTTTTCTGATGAATTATTGAATTGTCCTGAGAGTATTCCTGCCCCGTGCCCCCACCCACACTGATGAAAGCTGGGGGTTAGCTCAGGTGATGGACTATCAGTGAATTAAAATCGAGTCACATGAAGTCACAGAGGGTAGAATTTTCTGTTGTTGGTAAAACCTCATGAATTCGTAGGGCTGTTCGTGAATGGGTTTTTTTTTCTCCAAGATTTGACTTTGGTCTGTTGTTTTGTCAGGCAGCCAAATCATTAAATGATCTCTCATAACTACACTGCTGTCTTTACACTCCATAGGTTGGTGTCACCTTTGTCATCAAGATGACAAGTAGTAGTACTGCTGTAATATTTTAGCAGACAAATACTCTGGAGTATTACTGCATACATGATGACAGCTGACAAGTTGCCAATCAGGTTGCCGTCATTATTTTTGACGGGCATCGTTATAGGTACTTCTTCGGTGGTTAAAATATGTTTAACTTCCACCTTAACTTAAAGACGTCGCTGTACTGATTTTCTTGGATGATTAAGTATCAAAATCTTGACCTTTATTGTGCTATTTTAGTTCGAGTTAACTGAAATACTCTGTATTTCCCCACAGGAGTTTATTTTTAAATAAAACAAAACCACAACAGGAAGTTGAAGGGGATTGGTAGAGACAATCAACACTGACAGTAGCCAATCAAATCTCGTTACCTATTTTAATAGTTACGTTTGGCATTTGTCAAAACAAGGTTGTTGGGCCAAATTCAGTATCCAAACATTTTCCCTGAATGTAGGAAAATAAAGAGGTTTGAAAACAAACTCCAGTGTTGCTCATGGGCCACTTGTGTTCTTCTGTAACACTGTGACATCCAGCAGTCTTTATTGATGTCGCTTAATGCTCTGCCTCTGATTGGTTCTTTACATCCATTTATTTCAGACAACCAGGGCTCCATCAGTGATTATTTCTCTCTGCTGCCAGGATGACCGCACACTGACCAGACAACATTTGGCCTCCACGTGTGTTCTCAGTGTCCAGCGCAACCTCCAGGTTTGTAGGCTCAGCAGCAGAAACAAGGTCGTGGCGGACATTTCATTTTCACAGTAGAGACAGCGCCGTCACGCTGCCAGTGTAGGAGCTCGGAACCCGTCAGCACTACACGCAGCTTAGGAATACTTTAGAATATTAATTGCACACTTAGTATGCTGTCGTCATATGGCTTTTATTAGTATTCCATCAAGTCAATGAGGCGTGAAAGGGCCAGATGCTGTGTCCTCATCTTTTCTGCATACAGTTTTGTCTTTTGTCACTTATTAGTGCACTTGAGTGACAACCCACTCTTCAATTCACCACCCGGGTGTCAGGTATTTATTAACTGGACCAGTGGGTTTAAAATGCTTTAATAATACTCAGGTGTGAAGTACGTTATTAGTGTGAGTGTAGGATGACGGAAGTTTACAATTACACTGTTGTCACTAAACAATGTTCTTAATGACGAACAAGCGGTAGAACGCTGTATCATTCAGTGCCCAGTATTAATCTAGGAATGGTGCACAATTAATATACATATTATTTAAAAAAAGGCGACATAAAAAGCACACCGTCTGTACAGCAGAAGGCTACACCGTCACTTTTGCTAGGTTTGGCTAACTATCTTTTTAGCCTTTTATTTTTTTAATGATGACATTTTATTATTAAAATTTTGGGTATGGGATGTAACTAGATACATTATGTATATATTAACACAGTTTGACCTAATTTGTTCATTGTGTATAATTTATGAATTTACTTTATTTAACTATGTTTTAGGGCAGGCATGGACAAACTAAGCATTTTGCATTTTATTGCATTTCGGGGACTT
>NC_024308.1:13614416-13632996 GCF_000523025.1 Cynoglossus semilaevis
AGCATGTCGCTAGCTTCACTGGGTTGTTGTATATGCATATGTATGTATCTATGTTGAGTTTTTTTTTCTCAATAATCCCACTGGTTGTGGGGTGAAAACCCAAGAGTCCCATCTCCGTCCTTCCCTCTGTTGCCCAGGGGACGAAGATCAAACTTTTTTACCAGCTCATTTCACTGACACTTCCTTCTTCCTAGCTGTAAAACGGAGACGTTCATGTCCTTGGGCCTGAGGTGGGTGATGGCCCACCTCCTCCAACTTGGAGAGTAATGATCCATTATACTGCTGCAACAAGTACCGTGCCTCACTCTGCCCCCCAACGCTTCCCTCACCTCACAATGTGAATGGAGTGCAGTGCAGAACTTTGTTTTCAGCCGTCACCCAATGAGATGACGCAGTGAAGGAACACTGGGGAGTGACCAGGCTGACAGCTGATAACCAGAGATTCCAAATGAAATCCTAGAATCTTTCTTCATCCAATCAGCTGCTGTCTTCCTCCTGACATCTATTGTATATTTCAATTACCAGACTTCAGATTTCTCATTTATTCTTTACACCAACTCTTCTTCACGTCCCTGCTGACTGTCAGTTTGGATCATGTTCTCATCCTGCTGCTTTGACTCACTGGGCAGCATCTCATCAAATGTTTAAATGAGTTTTTTGGAAAACAGATTTCTTAATTGAAGAGACAGTTGCACGTGTCATGCTACAGTACGATGGTACAGTATGATGGAGTCAGAAATGTCATCGTGCACTCATTTCTCCATTCGTTCTCAGGTTTTTAAAGGGTAAAAATGATGGTTAAAATTATATTACATTACATTTATTTTGTCGGGGAAAGGATTATAAATACCTTAATCTGATGACAACAACTCAGCTAATTTACTTGGAAGTTGGAGCCGTCTAAATCATTACCCCAACATCCACCATACCTTAATCTGATGACAACAACTCAGCCAACAGCAGACAACAACACATTACTAGAAATCCACCATTTACCTTTTATGTTTTCAATGACGATCTTGTTGTCAGGTCTGTCTGTTCCCCGTTCCTGCAGTCTGCTGTGTGGGTTAATCATTGTGATCACGCTCACCTGTGTCTCTGTGATTAGTTTCACTGGTGTCACCTGGTGCCCTGGGTATACTGTATATACCTCCCTCCCTCACTCTGTCTTGGTGGGATCATTGTTCTGTAGCTGTTCATGAGTGCTTTGTACCTGTTTGTGAGTTTCCTGTTCTGTGTTTTGGTAGTTTTTTGCCTTGTCCTGTTTTGTTAATTCACACCTTGTGGATAAACCTGCTCTCCTGGTATCACATTTGTGCCCCACCTTCCCATGATTTTGACGTGTAACACTTGTTTTTACAAGGTCAATGCAACTGTTTTCATGTCCAATTGTTGAAGAATTTAATTTAATTCCACCTTAAAACAGATCAAATTTCAACCTGTGGTGTGAATGCAGCGTGAATATTCCTTTGTTCTAAACTGGCTTTGCTGCACTGTCAGTGAATGTATCACACCACAAACAATGGGACTCCACATGCTATTTAGATTTCAGTTTTGCACCTGCAACTAGCATCTGTGAGCACGCTGCACACCCGCTCTGCCGTCTCTTTGAACTGCTGCCATTAGGCAAACGTTACAAACCCATTGTCAGCCAAACAACCAGATGGAAGAACAGCTTTTGCCCCAGAGCGGTGGCTACTCTGAACCAGACCAAATCCAAAACAATATATTCAAAGAAGAAACAACAGCTGCTGCATTTCTCATTGTTCATATCACAACAAAGTATTTCCTTGAATTTAACTCATTGAGAAACAGTTACACGCAGGACGACTGTGTCTGCAGTGGGTTTCAAACCGGTGACCCTTCGATTAAATGTCCTTTCCTTTGTCCGCTGAGTCACAATATGTTAAAGAAACCACTCAAATTGCATACGTTGATTATTTCAGTTTAGTCTGGTTCATAGTATTTGCACTGTTCACCCTTTTGTATTCACGCTTTACTGCAGACCACAGCACTATTGCAATACACTTTCACATGTGCATGCTACTGTAGTACAGGTGTACTCAGTTATTCTGGCATTTTGTATTATTTGCTGGTCATTGTTGATAATTGATGTTTGAACATGTCTCTCCAGTATGCTCATTAGAGTCTGACTGCATGATCTTTCAAAATAAAAGTATCAACTGTATAAAACAGTCATCCCTCGATGGTGTGTTCTATCCCGTGCTCCCTGATCTAATTGCCAGGCTCGGTTGTAGATTTTCTTAAAACCATGAAAATTTCATCAGAGGCAGAAGAACAGTCTGTAACTCGGTTATTCAAAGGAACCATGGTGGTTCTTTCACCCCACAGTAAAAAGGAATTGGATCTGGTTGTTCAGTCAGAGGCATTTGCATGTGGTTACAAAATGAAATTACTGTGCAAGCGAAGTGCTGGCCTGGCAAACTCCTCAGAGTTTCTCCTTCTGCTTCACTTCTT
Source organism: Cynoglossus semilaevis (assembly GCF_000523025.1). Lineage (NCBI taxonomy): Eukaryota > Metazoa > Chordata > Actinopteri > Pleuronectiformes > Cynoglossidae > Cynoglossus > Cynoglossus semilaevis. The sequence continues at coordinate 13,616,895 of NC_024308.1, forward strand.
TCCACATAATGCATTTTTATTTCACCTGTAGTGACCCTTTTGAGACTTATGTGCATTATTCACACTGCATTTATACCAAAAGCCAAAAAGCATATTTGTGCCAGTGGGATTTACCAAATTTAATAAGTCCAATAACATATAAGTGGAAATGATAACATAAACTGTGACATAAATCTATTTTAGCTTTCTGAGTTAGGAAAAGGTAAACTTGGTGCATTTAAATAATCATGATTAATTGTGATTAATCAAATACCATAGAAATAACTGCGTTTTGCTTACATTTGAAATAGAACAATAACATGCATTCTGATCTTTATGTGACAGAAATGAAAAAAAATAAATGCATAATAGAAATTAACTATAATAAACTATAATAAACTTAATGTCATCAATTAATGTCATAAAATTAATGTCATCAATGCAGGATGTGACCTGTAGGGGGTGTGAATTTCTTTCAGCCCTGTTTATTTGTACAAAAAAAAACAAAAACACCTGGGACATAATTTGATGAAAAACCACTTAGGAACGTCAGCTCCTGATGAGATCCCTTTGGAACCGAATCGCTGCAGTAAGTTTCCATACATGGGGGGAAACTATAAATCACTGTCAACAAATTCAAGTCCCTTCTGCTTTTGCAAGCATTTTTTGGTTTATTTATTCAAAGTGTAGAGGCAGCCAAAAAATTGTAGGAGCACCGGAACATTTTTATTTTGGAAAAATTCTCATTTGTTATGTAGAAAGTGCTCACGAGCGATCGGCAACGTGGATTTAATGATAAACTGTAGTGGTTCGGGAAATGATTTGAAAATCATAACAAGTCCGTTGACTTCTTTTTTAGTGGGTTTGCAAAACTTTGGAGAAGAGAGTTTGCCTGTAATTGATACATGTGGAATCCTGCAGCTCTGTGAGGGAGGAAGAGCGACTTTGGTCTCTGTAAACAGAACAGTTCAGGATGATGGATGCAACTCGACTTTATTAAGGAACTCTTCTCAACACTACAGGATCAATACGACCCTGGACTGTATACTTACACTCTAACACACTCACACACTCACTGGTACTCTGGGCTTGTTAAACTGGCCGTCACTGATTACAAGGATCTGAGTCAATCCAGGTGAAAACTTGATATAAGTGACTTTTTCATGTACTACTACTGTATGTACTACTACACGTGTGAATTCTGCTCTCCAGGACAAAAGTGAAGAATGAAAAAAAAAAGAATAATTGATTTAAACAAGGAAACATGACCATTAAAGTTAAACTATATAAAACAAAATAAATGTATTTTATTTTATTTTCAACTATAAATGGAATTGGGCTGTATCACCAAACAAACATCAGACCACAGGCTGGACACAAGCTCCCAAACCCTGGCAAAGAACTGAAACTGACAGAAAATGGTCGGCTGCGTGCATTTTTAAAATATAGTTCTGTCTGTGAATCACTTTGTCTTATCATCATGCAGAAGCTTTTTCTTATGTCATATACAGTATCCAAATAGCCTCCAGCCCAAACAGTGAGAAATCCGTATCCAAGTTCTGCCTCTCTGAAGGCTGTAAAAACTGAACTTATTTAGAGGAAGTTTTCTCAGTCCTACATTGATACATTCTACTGACATCAGACACATACTGTTACCACCCGATGTGATGAACTGAGCAGCGTGTACCTCCCTTCACGAGGTAACACGGATAGACAGCAGTCAAATCCAAACGTGTTGTCGATTTCTATGCTTCATTTTACTTTTCTATTAAAGAAATTACCTGTTGTATATTTATAAATATCTTATTTCTTTTGAATGTTCTAAGTAAAGCTGTAGCTTTAGCTGTAAAAAAACTGCAAACTGCCTGGGTCAATAGTTGAGTGGCAGAGGCAGAGAAAGGAGGACGTCTCCTCTCATTATCCTTGAGTGTCCTCTCAAAAGATCACTGGTCAAAATAATCTTTAAATGTCAGCATGTTATGAATTTAAAATCATATAAGCAGAGCTGTCTAAGGATGGAAATGTATAGATAAAAGAATTGGCAATAAAATTATAGAGCAAAAAATAAATAAATAAATAAAGCAGCATATTATTGATAACAAATGCCTTCTAAAAACCCACAGTAATGGACTTGGATCAAGAACATGGATCTGTAAAGGGTTAAAACACCCAGAAACGTGTCGGATCATTTGAATTCTTCTCACTCACCTGCTGCAAGACCTGTGTTGTGAGGAAAAGGTGTTTCTTTTAAATCAATTTTAAATTACAAGGTGCGACTCTGACCATTTCCTACACCAATACAATAATGTTCTGACCTTTCCCTTAACGACTCAAGAATGGTGGGTAATTACTGAGGCTGACTTGAATGGTGAATGAAACATATAGAATTCCATCCCTGTGAGCGGCACCAGCAGCTCATTCCCTGAAGCCTACAATCCATCATGCTGAAATGATCTGGCATGTGCTTGTTACGTGAGGCTGACAGCTCACTGACCGTCCACATAAAAGCACAGGCCGTTTCCAAAGGGCTGCACTCCACACAAAAGCATAACCATTAGGGTTTTTTTTTTTTTTTTGTGAAATCTGTTGCTGTATTTTGTTCCCAAAGTAATGGTGCGTTTTGGTGCTTGACGGTTAGTTTAAAGTCATCCAGTGAGGTTTCATTGCAAACTCTTAATAACCCGTTTTACATAGCCTCAACTGCAGCCAGATTTATCTAAGCAATAACACACTGACAGTGTAGCATTTATCAAGATGTTGTGACAGCGTTTCCTAGTAGTAATATTTATTTATTTTTTATGCAGTGTGTCACCCATTAGCGGTGAAAATCCTTTCTCAAAACCCTGTCTCTCGGCCTAGGATTAACACTGCTACTACTACATGGTAAATGCACTAAGCTCATGCTAGCGGTAATGCTAAATAACTAGCTAAGAATAGCAGAGTTTGTAACAGATATTCTTAACCGTTCAGCCAGTAGGTGGCAGTAATTCACCATCAAGGATGCAATACAGCCATGAAAGAAGAATGGAAACCAATTGAGAAATAAAAACATGGCGTGTACAACTCCATCAAAGAGCAAAATTAAAGTTTTGTATCAAGAGGTAGAGTAGGTATAATATCGAGGCTCCAACTGGGGATTATTCTGCTGAAGGGACATGTACTATCTGCTCTCCCACTGTGTATCAAATTTATAAACAGTAAATGATATGTGTATATATAAATATCAATATAAATATTTCAGCAGTATTCTGCTGAATACGTACATATTTTTTTTTGCATCAAAACATTTAAAACACAAAATACTGTGTAAAAATCCATGATTAGATTTTCATCAAACATACCAGATGAGCCTGAATATTTCAGCAGAACAAAAGACTGCTCTCTCTCTCTCTCTCTCTCTCTCTCACACACACACACACACACAAACTTTATAAGATGAAGTAGAAAAGATAAAGTACTAGACAGGAACAAACTTATTTCAGCACTTCACCTTTTGTCAGCACTTTCGTTTGTTCTTAATGCTTTTAGCCACTCTTTGTGATTTGTTTTTTTTTTCTTGAGTGAGGACAGATTGCAGCTCAGATGCTGACAGAGTTTTTACATGTATATCCTCTGGAGACACAGCTCTCTAATTGGGTGGTGTTTTACAGATTTCTTGCCAGACAGCTCTACACTGTGTAGATTCTCAAAGAGACGTAAATGACGTCCACACGTCAGATAGTGGCCGTTTCTGCACGTCATGTCGTAGGTGTTGGGGAATGAGCGGTGATTTCTGAGGATTGAATGCAAACGTTGTGAAGTCAGTTAAAGAAACGCTGTTGAAATGATACCACCGCAGATTTCTCATTATCTGACATCTGTTTCAGTTCTCTGGTTTCATTTCCCAGGGGTCTGCATCAGCTCAGCTTCCGCATCACGCTGCAAGAGCAATAATGCAAATCCTGTGCAAAAATATACTTTTTTCAGATTTTTTTTATGTTTTATTTATTTTAGGGCAATCTCAAAGTATCCCTCTGTGCATAGAATACACAGCCTAAAATGACTTGTTAGCCAGAATCTATAGGCAACCATCTATTGCATTGCTCTGCATACACCACATTGCTCTGTTTGTGTCTGGGAATCTTAGGATGGAGTCTTGGGATAGACCAGGTTCTGCTTCAGGATGTTGCTGGGCTTGAAATGCACCGGGATCTGATGGGTGTTAAAGATCCTCCTGAGTTTCTCTGAAACTTCCTCCATGCTTTTGATTCTCCCTTGTTGGTAATGCTCCTTAACCAACACCAGAAGTTTGTTCATCTTGAGGTTTGCTTTAAGCCAGAGTTTCTTTGCGTGTTTTTGCAGATCTGCATATTTTAGTGAGAATCCATATTATTTATCGACAACATTATGTATCCCAAATCTGTGAAATGTTGCGTCGTACCTACCAACACCCAGAAACACAAACACACCTTCACTGAACCACATCCACACCATAGCAGCGCCAAAATACGGTATCCCATCAAGAACAAAAATAGCAACAACTGCCTGACTGGAGGCGTGAACAACAACAACAGTGCCTCCTGTGTCCACCTAACCTACAATTATCTCTGTGCCCCACTTCTGGGTTTGCTGAGAACTCTGACACCTAATTAGAAGTGCACTTGATAAGGTTTTTTTATGTTTATTTTAGCTTTTTAGCTTTAAGCAATTTTACCAAAATCCATCCATTTAATTGGATCTAAAATTAACTTTGCCCATCTGTATCCACAGCAGTAAATCTGTGCTCCTCCAGTTCGGCTGAAAAACTAGTCCATTCCAGTTACCCCTAGCTTGACGTGTGTGCTCTAAGTTCAACCAGATTCAGCCAGGAGGCGCTGAACACTGCATGTCAGGCCCCTTGAAATGACTCACCCCCTCCATTCTTTGCTTTACTACATTCCAGCGAAGCCGTCCTGGTGGTGGTAGAATAATTTAAGTGGGTCAAACCAACAGTACGACTGGTCATTAAACACAGGTCACACACCGCAGACCTGGGCCAGAAGAACACGCAGCTGTGACACAAGAGCAGACGCCTGGATGTTTTATTCAACACTGTCTCTCTACTCATAACAACTAAATTAGTAATTAATTAATTGACAATTTTTTTATCCAATGTCTGAGCAAAAATGTCACATAACAGTTAATATAACACTTTTTAAAAACAGATACAAAGCTAGATATATTTTTTTTTTTCAATTTTTCACTACATTTCCATGAAAACAAACCTGCACAGCGTTTTCTCTAAGGTTATGGCTGAAACACAAAATTGTGCTGTTGATTTTATTTTGCTAAAATAAGAATAAAGAATGGAGGAAAAAGAGCGTCTCATTGACAGCGCTTCATTTCTGTACACTGTCTTTTCAAGTGAAAGTTAATGTCTGCAGCTCAGTTCTCGTTGTCACTGGAACACGTTTGTTTGGTGTTTTATTTTTATTTGAGAAAACCTGCGAAGACAAATACTCTCCTAGTGTCATTAGTATGAAGGTACATACATTTTCTTTCATTAGCTTTTCATTTTTTCAGCTCTGCTGCTACAATGTAAAGTCTTCCTCTTAATGAAGTATACATACACAGTATATCCCTTTGTAAAGTCTTATGAAGTATTTACAAGAAAAAATACTATGTTTTAAAGTTGTTTATCTGTTTCTTTTTCACTGGGTGACAGAAGATACGTGACCTGTGAATGCATCCTGACTAATTTGGTGTGAGTGGAGCATGTTTTCAGAGATACACACACACACACACACACGTACGCACCGATGCGCTCTCACTTTGCTTGATCTTTCATATTTTCCACTCTGGTTCCTAATTATGCAGATTTGACTCATTCTATTACAGGGTGCACAGCGTAGCTGGAGTGAAATTATATTTGTGAGCGCAGAATCTGAAAGAACACCTGACATGTGAGTGCACACACACACACACTTATCAGGCCTTATTTTATTTCATTTTCAAAGAAGACTGGGTGAAAGAACTTCTGGAGCCAGTGCGGAGGACGGAATTAAATCAAAGTGAGAAGAAAAACTCTGCAAAGTCTGATTCACCAACTGGGATCAAAATATGCAACCTGTCATTTTCCGGCGCTGCTACTTCCCTAGCTTCATTGTTGTGAAATTCTCTCAGAGGCCTGGCTTAATTAACACCATAGAATGTTAATGGCAGCAGTGAGCAGAACAACAAGCCCACAAATAAACAGAACCACATCAAGTTGTGGATCTCTGGATTTTTACCCCCTATACCTCCACCCACCCTCCTCCCTTTCTTTGAGGTGTATTTGTGACATTTCCTAACACTTTCACACAGAGCGCATTTCTTATTACAGGCATTATCACATCTGTGGCTGCACCAGAGGAAGACTGACATCGATGCCGTTGCACAGTGCAGCCAATTATTTCCTTCTCCAAATGAGCACCGCTGTGCTCGCGCGCCATCCTGACACGTTCAGCACCGCCGTTTGAAGAACAGCTCGCCCTCAGCCTTTACTGTCTCCAGAAGAAAAGTCCTCAAGTGCAGGCCTTCTATAAACAACTCCTCACGGTCACATTTCCATTCATCACTCTTGAGGTTTTATTTAAAATACAGCTCAAGCATCAATTATTGTTTTTATCATTTTGCTAATGTTTTCTTCTGTGGCTACCAAAGCCCAAAGGAGAGGCACGAGGTGGAGATTAGAGATAACAAGAAAAGAAAAAAAAAACAGAAAAAGCCCCAGAGTCTAATCCTTCCTTCTCTTCTGGTCTTCCGTCACACGGAGGTTCAGCCAAATCGTTTCAACGCACAGACACACAAACACATCTTAAATCAACCTCTATTACTCTGTATCATAAACAGATGTCTGATGGGAAAATGGCTGGCAGGCATCTAGCACGGTGTCTATGATTTCTTTTCTCCGCACAAAGACCTGTTAAATCTGCCTGACTAATCATCAAAAGTAAGATGGCTTCTTCATAAGGAGATCACACGCTGCTGTTCGCCTGTGGTGACTGTAAATCTGCTTCTCCTCCAGGGAACCTAAAAAATCCAGAGTACTTGCGTCGGTGTAGCCTTGTGCATTAAATACCAGTACCTCATACTGTCATGTCATTGTTACCATGGTCTCCATGGATAACTGGGGCACCAACCACTCTTCCACCTCGTGGCCCCCACCGATAGGTTGACTATTTATATTCAAAAGACATTTAAGCATTTAACAACATGACACTGAATTACAATCATTTTATACTTGACTTTTACAATCAGTTCAAACTCTGTGTGGTTTAAGTGATTGATACTGTGTTATTGTACAGCACAAAGGAACTTAGATGGAATCAACCCTCACTTCTCTCAGTTTCCAGAATGAGTACCACGAAGACACGCTAAAAATACTACTACTGAGCTAAAATCATTTAGCAGCAGTTGTCCAAACACTGCCTCTGGTGGAGATAGTAAAACACAAGTTCTTCGTACCAATGATGGAGCTTTAAAAAAAAAAAAAAAAGATTTTCCTTAGCTACTTCTGAAGACAGAAGACACATTTGCAGCTATTATTCCACAAATGCATCACAATTGTCTTCAGGTCACAGTAAATACATTGTTGTAATTATTGTTATTACATTGTTTTTGTACTTTTTACCTAAAAACAAAGCAGATGATTTTCATTTTACTTGGACCATTAGTTTTTAAAAGAAAAAACATCAGGTTTTTTGGTCATCTAAATGACACTAAAGTCACTAAATGAAAGTTCCTGCTGTTGTGATTCTACGTTGGTTAGTTGTGTCAGGATGACACTGAAACATTTGTTGAACCATGCAGTCTTAAGTGAACAGGATGTAAAGGACTTGCCGACGAGGCAGAGTTCAGAAAACACATCTATTCTGGTTCACTTAATAGATGAGACTTTATTTAGTTTCCCCAGGAAATGGAGAACTTTTGTACCTTGGACCAAACAATGACAAATCGCTGGATCCACCAATGGGAACGCAACCTATTTTTGTCCAAACATTTACCCAGGTGACCGTGGCTTCACCATTCCTTAGCTCAGATGACAGGTCAGACTGCAGTCTCTGACCACATGACCTACTGTCTTTCCAGTTTCTCCACTAATTGTGTCTGGAAAAAGACGGACATTTTATCTTTTATATCTTTATCTAAGGTGTGAAGTTGATGGGTTAGAGGTTATTTCTATAGAAAAGTGTCTGTGCCGCAATTTTAAAATAATAACACACTATGATCAACTTCACAGAAATCAAACGTTTGATGTCCGGAATTGGTTTTAAGGAGATTTTAAAGATTTGTTTTTAAGGTTATATGTTAAATGTATAAGGGAACATACGCAGCTAAGTCAAAAAGTTAAAATGGAACACTTTTTGGAAATTCATGTTTTTAATCTTTATCCTATCAGAATTGTTATGGCACAACAAAGGCAAGAAAAGTACACTTTTATATTTTATAAAACTAATACAACTTTTGAATGTAATTTTCTTCAACAAATGTGAACAAATACCATAAAAATTGGACCAGAAAGTTAAAAAGCACAAAAGTAAAAGTAAATTAGCCAATAAAATAAAAACAGATTAAATGAGAAAATAGGAATAAAATAAAATAAAACACCAAGTATAAAAAACAAATTAAAACCTTTAAAACCTGATTTTCTGCTTTTATTTCCTTTTTTCTGTTTCTTATCCAAAGACAGTTCTAAATGTCAAGGGTTTTAAGATATTCTCATACAAACTAGAAAATGAATCTATCTTCCATCTCCTGTGGTGAAACAGACAAGCACAATGCTCATCAATCTTCAAGACTTTTAATTTCACAAAATTAGCCAATCACGTGACCTTGAAAATCATCTGCGATAACTAACCCCAGATAACCACAGAGTGGATGCAATCAAAGGAAACAACCGAGTTCACTTAATCGTTGTCGTCTCACAGAGAGCTCAGATAAAACCTCTCCAAATTTGAAATCTCCTCCTGTGGTTCATTAACACACATTTATCTACACACCACAGACAACAGCGCCAAGGACACGGGTTAATAGGGTTCAGGTGCCACTCGTTTGGTAATCACAGCCACAGCTGCAGCAATTCAATAGTGTGGTCTGATTTTAAAGTCTTTCTTTTCATTTTTTTAAACATTTGGGTTGTTTAAAATGACTCTGAAGGATGTTATTTGTCACACGTTTGAGTCGAATCTCAGTGATATGAGTTTTAAAGCATAAACTACAACAAAGAAACAGCCTAGAGGAAAATGTAGCTTTTAAAAAGATTTTTTTTAACAGAAGTGCTCCTCATATAAAACATTTTGAAGAAAGTCTTTGAAATTGTTTTATTTCTATAAAGCAGGCATCAGACACATTATGTTCAAATATTGGTCTTTGTATTTAGAATCCCCTACATCTCTCCTATCTCACGCTTTCCTTACTGCAGTGGAATTGAAAATACATGAACCGCGCAAAAAAAAAAAAAAAAAAAGTTTCTACAAACCCGAGTTGAATTCATTCAGATAGCTTTCTGTATTATCTTTGGAAAACTCTCTTCTTTTCTGCTGCACAGAAAGAACTGCTGCCTTCAAAACTCTTCAAAGAATGAAAGAAGCAGCAAAGCAACAATGAACTCGCCAGTGTTTCTTCACAGCGGTAGGGGAATCTTAAAGATTGACGCGATGCTCATATCAATAACTGCTGTTGCTCCTACTGTGAGGCTACGGCCGTGAATTCCAGCTGGAGAATAAAAACCTCTGTTTTTGGCCTTTTCTATCATGTGGAGCACACTGGACGCTAAAGGATGTTTGTTTTTCTGAACAGTATATTTTACTTCAACATATACATTTAAAAATACATGTATTTGTATATATGTTTGTAAATATATGTATAAATATGTCTATATATGTATACATGTATGTGTAAATATACTGTATGTTTATAATTTATGTAAATATATGTATATATGAATGTGCATATATACATAAATATCACTGCTACCATAATTTGACCCACTTCGAAGTTTTTTGCGTTTTTTTTTTGTTACTTTAGTACAGCGGATGCTTCTTGCATAATCCCTCTGATTCATACTAAGGCTCAGTTGTGTTACAAAGGCAATCAGTCACAATAATGCCACCCTCACCCGTTCTCCAGCGGAGGAGAACGACTTGACGAGCACCGAGGATGATTTCACAAGACGGCGCAGTCCCACCCGTCTTTAACTAATGACTTGGAAGTAATGACCTCCAACAATTTTAAATTTTTCATTGACTACAGTGGGCAGCATTATGAGGAGCGTGGATGTGATGTCAGCGGAGACAGATTGAGAGGCAGAGGGAGGAGAGTTCAGGCATAAAATAAGTTCTCACTCCTTCACTTAATTATCATGGATTGTAGGCGACCTAATGGCTTTTCTTACAATTGCAGTTTATTAAATCTTTTAGGCATTCAAATTAGGAAGTGTCTATTAACAAAAAACTGAAATTTCAGTGTTAAGGTCAGGATTAGCCAGGTCAGCTCTGATACACTGGATAAATGTTAAAACCTAATCCTAGTTGTTCCAAGTCCTGTATACGTTCAACAGTAAATGGTTTGTACTGTGCTCGAAACACTTGACATGATATTCAAGTCACAGATTCTGTACATTCCTATGACAAATCTATTTCCAGTCTTTATCATTTTAATTTATTTTCATTAAGTGTTTTTATTTTTATATGTATTTTTTAAAACAGAATACAATAATAAATCTCATTAAAGTGGTCGAACGCACCACAGAATCATGGTCTCTCCACAAGTTAGCCATTAAAATCTGACACATCTTGAAATTAGAGTCACTTTAAAAAATAAATAAATACATTTCATTTATATAATACAGGGAATTGACATCATTTTGACACGTCCTACCAGGTCCCCTCCTACATCACAAGTAATAAACTGAAGCGAGCGAGGTATGATGGGAATCACTGAACAACATAAATTCTATGGTGTCTTCATTTAAATAAAGAAAAAGTGTCATTAATTGCTGCTGCTCCTCCTGAGCTCCCTGCAGGGGCGTCACAGATGACAGGAAAATGACAGTGTGTCTGGGCTTGTTTGCTGTGTTGATGTGCAGAGTGTCGATGGCGAGAAATGAAGGGGGAAAAAATCCAGAAAAGAGACAACATTTGAAATAAAGTGATTCATTTTGGCTTTGGGTGTTAATGAAGCCTCATGAATCACGAAGGTCAAGTGTGATGAAATCGATCTAAAGGCAGAAACAGAGTCAGTCCAACAGGAGAGAGTCGTCGTCCTCTGATTCAAATTCAGAACAAGCAAGTCTGAAAAGTAAAAATGTCACTTTGAATTTATAGTATGTGCTTTTCCCAATGCATTTTGGGAAAAGGGGGAAGGATAGATGATTCAATAAATCCAGTGGAATGTGGTTCTGCACCATTACTGACGCCGACGGCACAAAGCATCTGACCAACGTTCGTCATTACACCTGCTCCAAATCCTAAGACAACCACCTGTCTTCTTCATTTTACTTACATCTCAGAAACTACAGCTGCACAATGGTTTCAGACAATACAGATAACTGACAGTTACATGGTTCCACTAAAGAAGCAATAACCTTCACATGACCTTTTTCTTTGTGTTGACCTGAGGACGATAAACTTTGCAACCATTTTATTTTTATTTTTTTGTTTATTGAAATATTGCTAAATCCTGACATTTGGCTGCAGTAAAATAATATGTCACATGACATGTTAAAACTAAACAGATAAAAAAAACATTTTGAAGCTAAAAGATTAGCTTGTACACTTAGCTAGCATTACGACATTAAGCACATTGTGATGGAATAGAAACATCCAACATTTTTATCCTTTAACTAGATTTTTTCTTCCTCTTAAAACTCAAAACAGGACGTAAATCTCTATGCACTAGCCCCTGTTTGCCATTTTTACCTCACAAGCTAATAGCCCTGAATAGAGTATATATTTAGTAGACAGACTTATCAGTGCTTGGGAGAGTCAGTGTGGAAATTGTGCTGCATTTATTGGTCAGTTTATCAACTTATCACACTGATAAAAGTGGATGCTATTTCCTGAAATCTTATCTTTTCAGGTAAGCCATTAATATTGACCTGTACCTAAATATTACATATGACCACAGGGGTTGAATCTTAACAGCGTGAAGCCCTGAGGCTTTTACTACAGTGTCGAACTTCTTCCTTAACCTATCGTTCCCATTGGTCCTGGCTGACACTTCCTCACCTAAAAGTGCCCAATGGCTTCCCCACAGCTTGTCATGTTGTCACGTATGGAAAGTTCCCACAGAAGCTTTGGGACAGGAAGACACTAATAAGGTGACAAAATACAGAGCCCGGCGTTTTCTTGGGGGAAAATGCTGCCACCGTCATTGTGGAAGAGGAAATTAGTCCTGAAACGTATCTGTCCCTGCAGAATGCCTAAACTGTTCCTGTCTCCAAAAACTGGTGGGATTTCTCTAGACCTTTAAGAAAAGTGCTGCGCGCTCCAACATGAAGCTAATGGATAGTGATGGACAAAGTGCTGCTGCAGCTGAGTTCTTTTTTCCAACCGTTGGCTTGTTTAAAGGTGTTACTACTGCCTCGGTGGGTGTGTGGTGGTTAGCTAAACTTTGACTAAATTTATCGTCAACTCGAGATTTGTCCAGCCTAAGTTTGAGACCTACTGTGATCAGGATTTAATGACTTAAAGCTATACAAAGGATAGCAAATAAATTCTTGGTAAATGAATTTGCAGAATTTCACGTTTTTTTTCTTCAATAATTATTCATACTAAACTAATTATATAAGTTTAAACTTCACAGAGTAATTATACGATTTTCCCAGAGTTATTTTTGTATTTTTTATTTTTTTTTGTCAGATACTGAAAGAAACTCTGTTTTCTTCTATTTCATCTGGGGCTGCTGTTCTCCAATGAACTGTGCCGAGAGTCAATGTAAATAAGTCAATTATCAATATTTACCATTCTCATTTTTTTCAAACCATGTGAATGTCACTGAGAAAAAAAAATACAAATTTTGTCACATACAGCAAGTTAAGGACAATACGTATTCTCCGTTGCTCATATTTATGAGTAAACAAACATTCACTGTGAGGAAGAAAAATTAAACAGTTTTCAAGGAGCAGTTCACAACACTTTTTTTCCCTGACAGCCAACGTTCAGGCTGAGGTTATAAATAGAACATTTTAATTGCTGTTTCTTTTAACTGATGTCAATTAAGCAGCCTCTGGAGGCCGCGTTGTTGTGAAACATGCTCATCAATATAAATGTGATGGGTACGGCCCAACAGATAAAAGTCACATATGGCCATTTTATCTCTCTCTGTGGTGCTTTTTTTTTTTACATTTCGAGCGTCACAATCGCTGGAGAATTAGTTCTAAAGTTGCACCCACTCGTCAGTACTTCATGGGCTTCAACCTCCGGGGCGCCAAAAAAAAAAAGCACGGCTACTTGATTTAGAAGAATCTGAAAACAATACATGTGCTAAACATAGCCAGGCTTTAGGGAAAACTGCTCCGAAGGCTACATTAAACACCTGCACACCTACTGCACCATCCATTAGACATAAGCTACAGTCTCAGACGGCCTATTCTCAATTGGATAGGATCATTACTTCTCCTTGAGCCCCTATCACTACATAGACTTAGCTGTTATCTCATCAGGGACTTCCATCTGCTGCGGCCCCATGTGGACTCAATCCCCTCCTCTTTTTACCCTCCTCCACTCTCCACCATTTCTCCTGATGAAGCCCCATCATTCTTAACTTCATCGTGGAAATCCTTCTCCTCCGCTCCATCATATCACCATCATGTCTTCTTCTTCTTCTTTTCGCAGAAACTCCTTTTCTTATTCTCAAGTGTACCTCCATTAATTTCACACCTCTCCTCTCTCCTTTCACTTCTCCACTCACTGCACTCTGTCCTTTCTTGGTCTCCTCTCTGTCATCTGTCTCTCCTACCCTACCTCTCTGCTCCTGTTCTCACCCCACCACTTTCTTTTTCCTCACTTGTCCTCTCTGCCTTGCTAAACAGAGCCTCACATCACCCTCCTTCCCACCTCCTGCCTCTATCGAGGGTAGCTAGCCTGTCAGCTTCGGGCCTTAGTTAATCACTCAGGCAGCCAGGCAGTCGGGGCAACTCGCTGCTAGCTCCCTGGACACTAATAGCAAGACAAGTAAAGAACAAGACCAGGGAAAAAGAGGGGGGTGGAGTGGGGTGGGTAGACTCATTAGCAACACAGGTATTTAAGGAAATGGTCTATTTCAAATCAAAAGATAATTTGTCTCCTGCTCAAGTTAAGAGTTATTTTCTGTAAAGTGGGACTTGTGTCAGGTCAGCAGCCAATCAGAGCAGACTGCCCCGTCGCTCTGAGGCCTGTCTGTTGACATTATCAATTTGAGACTTGATAAATACCTCCGAGGTTCAATAGCATATTTTTTATCCCCAGGGAAAGGGTTGGCTTTTCTACCCGAAGCCATTTTATTTTTTATTTTGCTGACTCCTTGTTGCTGCCATGCCAAAGGGGGCAGGACTCGATAAAGTTGAAATATGACCTCCATTTGCAAAATGACATTACTCCATATAAAACGGGCCCGTTGTCAGGGCTGCAAGGTGATCAATTCCCTTCAACAAATCTCTCATTGGTCATTATATTTTTCATGGTCAAATCAATACCGCCGCAAATAAAAAAATAATACCCAACAGGCAAATGAAAGTAAGAGGAGAGTGACAATAGTTTTTTTTTATCCAATATGACACACACCATACAAGGTGAGACTCTGTGTATTGACTCATGCAACAAGGAATGAACTACTGATAAATATAAGATTTAATATGTGGGCAATAACATTTACATTTTCTGAGGTGTGCGACACTCTAGGGTTTTCCTGCCTCAGGGTGAACTGTTGTCAGAGTCAGAGCTGTGTTCCTGTGTAACACGTCATTAACTTAGATGATTACACGAGATGGGAAACAGTGGTAAATAAAAGATTTTTTTTAAATAACTAGAGACTTGATACTGTCACCTTGTCCCATAAAACAGCTGATATTGCCTGTGTGTTATAAATATTTTTTAAACAAAACATTTATATAAATATTTTATTTTCAAATAAAAAAAAAATATATTCCCTTTGTTCGGCTTTTAAGTCTCTCCAAAATGAAACAGTTCAGTGACATATATAAACACAGAATTTGCTGCTGTCAGTGGAGATTTGTTGTCCAGTCAATAGTAAACACTGACAATCACCTCTGTAGATACCTCCTTTGTAGATACTTCACTGTAGTACTGCACATTTGATGTATTTACAGTCAGATTCAAATAAATAATCAAAAAACAGTTTTGAGGCAGAAGGTGACAGTGTTATGTGGAGAGCAGGAGGGTGGAGAAGAAAATCCTTCAGAAATGTATGACAGGAAACACACGCTGTCATCACACACAACACTTCTCTCCACCCTGGAGGAAAATACTAGAATTACTGTCGGGAAAATGTACATTTTGATCTGGGTTCTTTTTCTTCTTGGTAGAAGAGATGTTTGATGTTTCACACACAAACCAGAGATGTTTTTTTTTATTCCTAAATATGGAGTCAGTTTTAGAGTCAACACTTAAATATACAGTTTATCATAAAATATATTTGTCATTTAAGCATCAAGGACTCACTCTAAGTGGCATTAAATGTAAAAATTAAATATTGAAAACGTGATTTTTACAATTAAAAGTCTCACTGAGTGGGGCTTATCGCCATCTAGTGGCAACTCTTGTAGCACTTCACACTTGTGTAACAGTAAAAGTGTTAAGTGCAATTTTCTGATTGCAAAACCAGTAAAGGAAATATCAAGACTGAAATCAATGTTCTTTTTGCAACCAATTGCAGTTGGTTTGCGGCCAGGAAGGGGGGCCCGCCACCCACTTTGGGAAGCATTGTTCTATAGAACATATAATGGGAGGTTATGCAACTTATTTTATTTGAAGCGGGAGAAAGTAAGAATTGCTGATGGAACAATTTAGATTCGTTTTGAAGATTAAACCTAAAGGACATAGAAAATAAAGCAATAGAAAAATACAGCCAGAGAGCGGAGGACTGGGAGGGGCATGTGGGGGGGGGGGGGGGGCACGGCCTTTGG
>NC_024308.1:13633073-13697696 GCF_000523025.1 Cynoglossus semilaevis
AAAAGAGAGAGAGGAGGGGGGGGCGGGGGGGGGGTGGGGGGGGGGGGGGGGGGTCAACTGCTATTAGGTCAAATAAAAATAAAAATTCCCTTTAGAGAATGTAAATGTCAAGAATGTACGCCACAATCAACTGTCCCTTAGAATAATGTTTATGCCAACGTTGCATGAGGCACTGATGCCTGAAGAACACGTCCGTGGTACTGCATGAGCCCGGTACACTGCAATTGAAATAAATGAGGTATTGTGTTGGAACGCAGTGTCCTGCTCACTCATGCCGTGTCCTTCTGTTTGACCACACTGTCACTCACTTGACCAAAATAGCATTTTATAGCTACTGACTACAGGGAATTATGGGATTTTAATATTCTGCTGCTACAGCGTGAATGTTGGGTATTCTGGTGGCTGCAGTTTGAATTTGTTTTGGATTTTGCAGTATTTGTGTAAATATGTGCATCATTTTCTTACATACAATCTCTTCAGAAGCAATTCACGTGAGGTGTGTTTGTTCCCTGGTCCTGCTGTCTGCTCTGTGGTGCAATCAGTGTCATCACACTCACCTGTTGTATTTGTCATTAGTCTCACTCATATCACCTGGTGCCCTTTGTATATATACCTCTCTGCCTCACTCTGTTGCTGTTCTGTGTTCTGAGTGTGTGTATGTTTTCATAGTATGTCATGTTTCAAGAAGTCCATGCCTTGTAGTTTATGTTTTGCCACAGTCCACCCCTGGTAGTTTTTGTCTTCACACTTTGTTATTAAACCTGCTACACCTGAAGAAAGTCTCCCTGGTATCGCATTTGGGTCCTGCCTACCTCCACGATACGTAACAACTCACACACAAAGACCCGCTGTCTTTTGTGTCCTACGTCCCAATCAACTTTCAAAGATTACATATGAAATCCCTGTTCTAGGTTCTTAAAATCAGCATCATCATAAGGAGAAATACAAATGTTCAAAACATGTAGAAATGACAAAAGTTTGCGATTCTACTGGTGGTGTACAGCTCCACAGAACAACAAAGCTCTGCCCTTTGTTTAACATCCAGTTTTTAATTCAGTATGTTCCACCAAAATGATTTAAAAATTAAGAGAAGAATACAATTCAGCTTTATTTGAACATTTGGTGTTTTGAGGCATTCTCAAAACACACACAAAAAAAACCACAAGATTTGTAGAACACTAGATTTATGTAAATAAACACCTAACTAGTGGGCCATGTGTGTTCACAGCACCCCCTCCAGGGGAGTAAGAGTAATCTATGGTTGACATTTTTTTTCTCTTTTAATTTTTGGTGGATTTTTGTATTATTTTTCTGTCCGTCAAAGAGTATTGATATAATCAAATGTGCCAAGCACGTGACTCCTACAGCAGTGGATGGACATTGTGTGATGCCTAGTTTTCTGCATCCGTGGACGGGACGGAGAGCTGTGCAAGAGTTAATGCACAAGTAAAAGTCAAAAGTAAAATAAATAAATAATGCTGTTAGTGCAGAGGAAGTGGACCTGTCACCACGCTGACACCTCTGCTATTAGGAGAACATTCTCAGGTGCAGCGGTTGGCAGTCTCCAGTGTTTACAGAGGAGCATCATTAGCCCGGCGTCTCACAGCCTTAAAATGTCATATATCCACAGTAATGAACTGTGAGAGCGTTGACTATTCCCAAACTTCCACACTGCAGCGCCCACATTAATCGAAATGCTCAAACTCTGCCACTCGAGTCCCTCCACTCATTAACAGTGGCAGATATCAAGATAGGAATAATGAGGAAGTGCCCGCGAGTCAGGACATATTTAAAGAAAGGGAAAAAACAGGGGGAGGAGAGAGAGAGAGAGAGAGACAGAGGGAGAGAGAGAGATGGTCCCAGGAAGAGAAGAGGACGAGGGAAAACCAAGCCTGTCACGAATGTGGATAACAGTCCTGATAAATGCACCGGTCTCGCTGATGAACATTTTGCATTTGCATTGTTGGGAAACAGTGTCGGCTTTGGATTCCATGCAGAGTAGCCCTGGGAATGGAACTGGCACAGGTGGGCAGTCACACCTGAAAGTCTTAGTGTTTCAAAAATAGAAGGAAAAATGAGGACAATGGACAGGACTAGAGTCCAGAGGATTTTCCGTCATAGAAGTGGACTCTAATCTGAATCCAGACCACAGATTTATGACCTGACTCTGACCGTTGTTGGCTTCAAGATGGGCTCGTAATATCCTGCTACCGCTGCTGTTGGAAGTGGCGTGAACGCAAACAGTCTTTTTGAACATTTAAAATTTAAAATCATTAGGTGAGATGTTAAACATAAGTGACAACAGATAAACCCATAAACTTAACTACAGGGTACACTAAATGTCCATGAAATACTATATACAAAGATTGTCCTCATGAAGAGATGGAGAGATGAATCAGTTTCTGATGAAATGATGATTTATGAGACGCCGGGCTGATTATGATTTTCTATCTACAAGCCCCAAAGAATTTTACTTAGTACAAATCATGTGATATTTGAGTTTATCCCAAACTGCTGTAGTAGATTTATCCATCATTCAGTCATCAAAATTGTATTGTTTCAAAACCAACTCTCCACTACCATTTCTGCCTCCTTCCAAAATAACACTACCTAAAATGAAGTGACTGTATTTGTGTTTTAGAAACTCGGGCCCAGCCACATGTCACTAAGTTCCCTGCTGTGCTGTAAATTGACTTTTTTCAACTGTCACTAACCTGTAATAATTGCCCATGGCTTAAATCTAAACAAAGGAAAAAATGCCTCATCTCCCGGTGAAGGTTATGTTTTTGTTGCTTCTTTCATTCTTTCTATTATCCTTTTAAGAATTTTGATCTGCAGAGTCCCTTTTCACATTTAAAATCAAGTCTGACTGACAAAGGGATTATGCAAATGGAAAAAACAATTTTAGTAAAACTTAGTAAAACTTTAAAAAGCTTATCTTTGATCCAAGGTCTCACACGTTTGATGTGTTTTTCACATCTTACCTGAATAAACATAATGTTTTCCTAGTAATAATCAATAAAATAGTATAAATAGGAAATACTAGCTGAAATGATCAGTTATTGTACTGTTTTGGAATATAGCAGCTACTGGCAGAATTCCAGACAACTGTGAATCCACTCCTAACAAGAACGGCCTCCGGCGAACTACAACGCTGTCTGCTGCTTTCACTATGGATTTTATTTTTTAAGTTCAGTTCAGGCCATTTACTCAATTCTAAAGATGGTTTTCTAGGGTAAACGTCAGAATCGTGTCTTATTATAAAATCTCAAACCTCGGTCCATGCTGATACTGAACCAGTTCTACACACGGGACTTTTGTTCTTCAGTGACCTGAGGGTTTTGGCTTTTTGCCACTTCTGAAATTATCGTCAGGTCTTTATAGCTTTCTATAAAATTTGCAACTGTACATTAGGGCTGACGGTGCTGAATCATATCGGTGATTTCCACTTTACATTAAAGTACAAACTGCACTAGAAGACGGTGTAGGTCAGCTGGATGACATCAAGGCGTGAGATGAAGTTTTGTGATTACGCCACCATCTGCCATAAATGTATTACAAAAGTCTTGTTCAATCATTCCAGCATAGAGCATTAAAATAAATTTTGCATGGGAACAAGTTTGCAAACGGTGTGGATTATCACACGTCCATCCATCACCGTGACGTGATCAATATGAAATCCTGTGCCAAGACATTATTCTGCACATTTTGCCCAAATATTGTTTTCCATTTTGTATAGTAGTATATTGCAAGTCATTATCCTTCTATGCCGCAGCCCAGATAATGTCATGCTTCTGCTGCTGGTTTGATTAATATGGGATTCAAATGATCCTGCAGCATCTCGTCACAAGTCTGCACTGTACAAAAACAAAGTGTCACCTCTGGTGAGCTTGCATGGCTAAATTCTGTTTAACTGTAGCCTGATGTTGTCCCTCATAAATAACGGATCACACGATGAAGTAAAATCAAGTGTGCGAACTGCAGACAACTCTGAATGCAGCTCTGTGTACGGCCACCGTGCCGGCATTGTTACCACCGGCATCGTTTACTCTGGTGTATACCTGACTGCCCGGCAGTTGTTGGCTGCTGCAGGAGGGCGGCAATGTTTAATCCCACAGGGAGCGTGGAGTAGAAAGTGTGGATTCAGGTCCAGCAGTCTAATGGAGGCAGAAGAATGTGAGGTTTAAACCCTGTATTTTTCACCATCATTACAGGAAAATGTCAGGTCTCTGGGAAATAAGACGCCAGAGCTGGAGGCGCTCACCATCACCCAATGGGAGCAAAGAGAGTCTAGCATCAAGTATCATGGAAGGGTGGCCTGCAGTAACCCCCCCTACCCCCCCACTCCCTTCAATTGTCCACCGTGTATATTTGACTGAGGCATTGATTCAACTTAGACACTATGTAGATGCTGTTTTGGGGCTTTCAGCCTTATAAGAGCAATATAACAATGTAACAACTCGACGTTCGTCTTAAGTCGGAACTCACATACTGTACATTAATACCTACGCCACTCACCTACACTAACACAGTGTTAACATTTTAATCAAGGACGTAGATACATCTGAAGAGTTTGACTTACACAATGTCATCTGCAAACATCATAGTCCATGGGGACTCCTGTCTGACCTCATCTGTCAATCTGTCCATCACCACAGCAAACAAGAAGGGGCTCAGGGCCGATCCTTGATGTAGTCCCACCTCCACTTTGAAGTCTTCTGTCCTCCCAACAGCGCACCTCACTACTGTTGTACTATTCTCATACATGTCCTGCACCAAACTAACATACTTCTCTGCCACTCCTGACTTCCTCATACAAAACCACAATTCCTCCCTTGGCACTTTGTCATATGCCTTTTCTAGATCTACAAATACACAATGCAGCTCCTTCTGACCTTCCCTGTACTTCTCCATCAACATCCTCAAGGCAAATATTGCATCTGTGGTACTCTTCCTAGGCATGAAACCATACTGTTGTTCACAAATCTCCACTTCCTGCCTCAACCTAGCTTCAACTACTCGTTCCCAAATCTTCATTGTATGGCTCATCAACTTTATCCCTCTGTAGTTGTTACAACTCTGTGCATCACCCTTCTTATGAATTGGCACCAGAACACTTTTTCTCCACTCATCAGGCATCTTGCCAGTCTCTAAAATTCTGTTAAACAAACCAGTCAGGAAATTTACTGCCACTTCTCCTAAACACTTCCATACTTCCACTGGTATGTCATCAGGACCAACTGACTTTCCACTCTTCATCCTCTTCAGGGCTTTTCTAACTTCATCCTTTCTAACCTGATCTACCTTCTTCCTACTAGTCTCTGGCTCCTCGTTTCTACTTTCCCTTTCATTTTCCTCATTTAACAACTCCTCAAAGTATTCCTTCCATCTTCTCAGCACACTTTCCTCACTTGTGATCACATTCCCCTCTCTGTCCTTAATCAACCTCACCTGCTGCACATCCTTCCCAGCTTGATTTCTCTGTCTCGCCAATCTATACAACTCCTTTTCTCCTTCCTTTGTTTCCAAACTCTCATACAACTCCTCATATGCCTTTTGTTTGGCCTTGGCCACTTCCCTCTTCACCTCCCTTGTCCTCTCTTTGTACTCCAGTCTGTTCTCTTCTGTTCTGTCACTGTCCCATCTCTTCTTCGCTAATCTCTTTCTCTGCACACTCTCCTGGATCTCCTCATTCCACCACCAGGTCTCTTTGTCCTCCTTTCTCTGCCCAGAGGACATACCTAGCACCTTCCTACCTGTCTCCCTCATCACTGCAGCTGTAGTCTCCCAATCATCTGGGAATATCTCAACACTACCCAGAACTGCCCTTACTTCCTTCCTGAAGTCTTCACAACATGTCTCTTTCCTTAGTTTCCACCACTTGATCTTCTGCTCTGTCTTCACTCTCTTCCTTTTTGTCACCTCCATCGTCATTTTACACACTACCATCCGATGTTGTTTGGCTACACTCTCACCTGCCACCACCTTACAGTCTCTAATCTCCCTCAGATTACATCTTCTACATAGAATATAATCTATCTGTGTGGACCTGCCTCCACTCTTGTAAGTCACCCTATGTTCCTCTTTCTTTTGGAAATATGTGTTTACCACAGCCATTTCCATTCTCTTTGCAAAATCTACCACTGCCTGTCCTTCTAAGTTTCTCTCCCTAACACCAAACCTACCTATCACATAGGTAAACACAGACGTCATCCATGTATAGTGTTGCCTGATGACACATTTGTCCGCTCGTCCGAGGGAAACACTAATATACAGTATATATATATATATATATATATATATATATTCAAATTTTAAAATGTTTGAATTGTCGTTTATTTGATACAGTTTTGTGATTTTGTGCTGACATTTTTTTAAAGGATTGTCACAGTTTATTTGAGTAAAACCTAACATGTCCAAAATAATGATGATAAAAGAGTTAGATGAGTGTGATATTTCAGCCTGATGGGAGGATTTTTGAATTCACACAACTTTTAGAACTTCAGGACTTTTAACCTGTTTTGAACACGCAGTAAAGTTAGTTTTTATATTGACTTAAATTCTGACAAACTTCTGTTAAACTGTCACTGGCTGCATGTTGTTCCATTTGTACATGAGTTAAGAGATTTATTCTCATAAGAACTTTTATTTATTACTATCAGTGTCATATCAACGCTTGTCTTCACATTGTAGCTTTACTCGTCACAAGAAATTACTACAGGGAAAAAGAACTGAAGGTCCTGGTAAACAACTTGGTACAAATGAAAGTAACTCACATGTCACACAGAGACAATGATACAAAGTGACACACGGAGAAAATTATCCTTAAACATTACTGCGTGAGCCGGCATTTAAGCTTCTTTTCATGTAGCTTGGCTGATTGTGACCGACACTAACGACGACTGCAGACAATTTTCACATCCAATTTGGACCTCGATCAGTTTATCTCTCCGTCGTTCCTCACTCTGACAACTTGTTCCTCTTATCTCATCCGCACTCAATCTCCTGTGTCTCATGTGGCTGGGGGGTGGAGGGGGTGGCAGTTGGCTGTTTACATCCAGGAAAGCCTTGGTTTGATCACTGTGCCGGATCGCTGTGATTTGCAGCAGGAGAGCATTGTTTCCTGGTAAAAGTGCGATGGACGACAGTGATTCAGTGGCTGTAGAGCTGATTCAGAGCTGCTGGGATTTAAAGTATATAAAAAAAAATCTGGTAAACTTTGAAGTTTAATCTGAATATATTTAACTTACTGAATGAACTGACGACTCTTTGTCAAGACATTCAAAGCCAAATTGTCACTAGGGTTGTTCCAATAAAATAATAAAATAAATTGTAACAATATTAATAAAATAAAAAACATAAAATAAAATTAATAAAATTAATTTTTCTGCATTGTTTCAATTGTTTTTTTTTTTTGTTCCAGGCAAATCAGATAATGAACAAAATTAAATGTCTGTTGCTGTGTGGTATTTCAGTTCTGTGGATGGCTATATGTTCAGGTACAGAGTACGTGGGTAGTAACGAGTTACATTTACTCCGTTACATTTACTTGAGTACATTTTTAAAAATAAAACACTTATGGAGTAATTTTAAATCACTATACTTTTTACTTGTACTTGAGTAGATTTATGAAGAATTACAAAACATTAGGCTATACTGAGCTTGTTACTCCAGATACTGGATGAAGCTTTAGCTATCTAGTATCCAGTTTATCCATGATCCAGTGTCTATCTTTTATTTTGTCAGAGAGACACTTCTGCCCAAGGGTCTACCGCATGACTATGTTTAACCAATAAAATGTAGCCCTTGCTGTGGAGTCTGGTCACGTGACCATACTCAATCTCAGCGGCGGAACGGGTTATTTTAACAGTTATGCGGTGGATATCCACCATCTTTGATAGAATAAAAAAATATGGCAGAATCAACGGTCAGTAATGCAGACGAAGACGAGGAGGCACACCCCTGGACTCATGTTAAAAGCATGTTCAGTTTACAAACAGTGCGGAAAACAAACGGATATTTTAGCATTCAAAAACCTAACGTCTAACCTGAGGAAATATGTTGCAGTTTGACCGAAAAACGTTTGGTTTCTTTGTTATTTTGTAAATATTTATTTTTTTATATATTATTTTATAATGTATTTAATTAATTATATTTTTATTTTAGTATTTTATTGATAGGATAAACTCTCCTACTTTTTTCTAGCTGATAAAATAAATCAGATGTTACTCAACAGTTACTCAGTACTTGAGTAGTTTTTCATCAAGTACTTTTTTACTCTTACTCTTACTCAAGTAATTATTTGGATGACTACTTTTTACTTCTACCTGAGTAATATTATTCTGAAGTAACAGTACTTTTACTTGAGTAAAATGTTTGGCTACTCTACCCACCTCTGATGAGCTGTGATTGATGGATCACTGTTATTAATAAGGACACTGACTAGTGTCGGGTCTTTGGATGGTTTATTTTTAGTTTGGACTCTTTTTTTTCTAAATTTTATAAGTGCCAATCTATGCTTCTTTGTTGCTGTACTTACTGTACCGTTTAGAGACATACATTAACAGAAACCAGGTCTTTCAATAGAAGTTTGTTCCTATTAGTATAAAACACTAACGGCTTGGTTGTATGGCTGAGTTCTTCAGTCAGATTCTCAGCCTGACCCAGTGGTGATCATGTGGATTTTTCATTGAAGATAATGAAAGGCTCAGTACCGCACGGTTCCTTTGCAGCCTTACGTGCCGGTGATTGTGAGGCGTACAGTTGAGCCATGTGCTGAAACTTATAAAAGGTGCCTGGAGGAGTACTTAAAGTGGAAGCTCTTGACTTCACAGCAGACTTTTGTTCCTGTAGAATATAATAACGCACAGCAATCAATGCTTTCACCAGGCAGTTGCTGCAGCGTTCGAAGCTCACAAAGGTAACGCTGGCAACCGAGACTGTAATTTGTCACTAATGCCTGTGGTAGTTCTACCATGCCATAAGTGCCTGAGAAAATATACAGCTGAATAATGTTTTTATTATTATTATTTATTTAATTTTCTATATCTGCTCTAATAAGAAACCCATTCACCTTTGATATCACTGTGACTTTGTAAATCTACTTTAATTCCCCTTTAGTGTTGTTTTTTTAGGGACGTCCAATCTTTTTGCCAATATCTGATAGGCCAATATTATTATATCACCCAATTGTTAGGTCTGTCTGTTCCCCATCCCCGCTGTCTGCTTTCTGGGTAAATCATTTTGATCACACTCACCTGTGTCCCTGTGATTAGTCTCAATGCTGCCATCTAGGGACTTTCACCTTCATATACAGCTGTTTTTCCCCAAAACTATTTTTAGGGCACAAATCATTTGGCAAAGCACAGGCATTGCGTTATTGGGTTTTCATCATCGGATGAAAAGCCGATTACGATGCTAATATCAGACCAATCATATCGGACATCCGTATTTTTTTTTTATTACCTGGTTTTGTAGATCAATAATCAACATTAAAATGCTGTCTTTTTTAGTGCAATCAAGATGAACTTGGGGAGCGTTTTTGTCTGTGCAGCATCAGCTGTGCTGACTCACCGAAGGCATGACATTTTGGGAATTTTGTCAACGAAAATATATTTTTAATTCTGTATTTTGTTACAGGGATAATGTGAATAGCAGGAGGCAGGGAATATTTGTTCCAAAAGAAAGCCTCTCGCTGATGAGGTCTAACTGAGAGCAGAAATGGCTTTTGTTGTTTCTCATGTTCTGCTTTTGGCCACAGAAAAAAAATAATCATTTTCACAGTATAATGACAAATTTAACACTTGCTACCCAGGCCAAATGGACCAGCAGTGGCATCAGCTCTGAATACACAACACACATGGCAGGGGCAGCGGTGGGCAGGTGTGGTACCAATCCTGGATTATTGACTGACCACCGACGCCAGGCCTGTGGTGAGGCAGCAGGATAACCCCAGAGAAGACACTGTCGCCGAGTGACTGCATCAAAAATTGAGCTTGGAAAGCACTGTGCACGTCTGCGTGATTTAAAAAAAAAAATCTTGGCCCCAGAGGTAACAGAGAAGCTGCTGCTGCTGCTTTGATAAGCAATTAAAAAAGAAAAAGTATTTTTTCCCCTTCTTCATGCATAACAAGCCTGGACAAGAGGTCAAAGTGTGGGATGTTCACCCCCCTCTGAAAAAAAAAAGAGACATTTTATTTTCTACTGCTGAATTCCAAACAGCTGGCAGCGCCTACTTCTTGCATGGGCTGAAAGTGTTTCTGGCAAAAAAAGGTTGAACATGAATGAAAAACATGGCCGACTGCGATAAGGTAATATTTGGATTGTTTTTAAAGAAATACTTTGAAGTCCAGTCGTTGTGTCTGTCCTGCGTCAATTAATGAGACGGAATGAAAAAAGACCAAACTCGAAGCACACGTCCTCCTTGATTAGCATTCGCGGTGAAACATTAAAGAAATATTCTTTAAGCTAGCTTATCTTTCTGCAATAACACTGTATGAATAAGTGTAATTGCAAATTTATTTTTGTAGTGTTTACTTTTATTTAACTTGCTTTTTTATTTTCTTACATTAATTTTTTGTATATTTTTTTATGGTGCCTTTGGTCTGTGACATGAGGCTGCTGCATGTCAGTAAACTGGGGTCAATCAATTTGCCCCACGGCGTGGATCGCGTGGATTTTTCATTGAAGATAATGAAAGGCTCAGTACCGCATGGTTCCTTTGCAGCCTTACGTGCCCGTGATTGTGAGGCGTAGAGTTGAGCCATGTGCTGAAACTTTATAAAAGGTGCCTGGAGGAGTACTTAAAGTGGAAGCTCTTGACTTCACAGCAGACTTTTGTACCTGTAGAATATAATAACACACAGCAATCAATGCTTTCACAAGGCAGTTGCTGCAGCGTTCGAAGCTCACAAAGGTAACGCTGGCAACCGAGACTGTAATTTGTCACTAATGCCTGTGGTAGTTCTACCATGCCATAAGTGCCTGAGAAAATATACAGCTGAATAATGGTTTAATAATGGTGTTTGGAGGCGTCTGCCTTCACGTCTGTAATGTGTGTCGCTTTTGGAAATCAGAGTAAGTGAAGTACATAAATAGTCCAACATCTGCAGTGATTTCCAAAAGTTTAGAGTTAAAATGTTCAGACTCAGAGTTGAGTTCTTCTCCTCCGACTTTAAAAACACCCGTCAGTGACCATACTGATGTTTTCCGCTGGTAATTCCTGAAGCTATATCCAATTTGGGGAGTTCTAATCTTTCTGCTCAATTATCCTGAATATTCCTTTCACCTCACACAGTTACACAATCTGATGATTTGCAAAAAAAGTCTCCGACCCACTTACCGTGTCACGTCTGAGCGGAGTTGATTGAGGGACACATTTGCTTTCGGCCGACCAAATCAAAAATTTTATAGACTCCCTTTTCTCAATTACATATTCTCCGCGTTAATGTTACTTTGGGATAGAATTGGCTCTTTATGTGCTTCGATGGTTGTAGTCCATTAATTTAGTTTTACTGCAGCTAAATTAGATTCACTTACCCCCTCTGGCAATGAAGCCTAATGTGCATAAAAATAACTTATACTCCTAAACATTTGTTCTAAAAAATATCTATATATTCCCCTCAAGTTTGGCACTGACCTTCATACGTCCTTGATGTTTTAGATGTGTTGGGCTGTGAACTTAAACAAGATCAGTTTTTTTTAAACGTCCTTATGATGATGATGGCGATGATGATGTTTGTTACCATGGCTTTTGTCACCTTGACTTCATTTTAGCGACTGAACCAGTGCACTGTGAGCTTGCATGTGTTGTTCCACTTTGCAGGAAAGGGCCGCCACTATCCAAGTCACCCTGGGAATTGTGTCTTATTGCGGCATGTGTGGTGAACTGTGAAGTGCGTTATCAAAGACCCGTGCAGTTGCTCCACAGGGGACTGAGCTGGCACCAAGCTGAGAGGCAACAACACTATGTTGAACAATAAAAGCAAACTAGCGCCTGCTGGTGGAGGGGATGTTTTGACTCACAAATCACAGATTATTTGCCTCCTGGGGAAGAAGAAGCCTTTCTACCTGAAAGAGGAAGTCCATCAGGAATAGAAATTATGATGAGATATGGATTGAGTTGTTAGAAGCTCCAGCAGCAAATGTGCAGTATTAACAATGGAGGGAAGCTTTTCACGGTGGTTGATTTTGTTGAGCCCTTGCCAATAATTTCATTGATTGGATTTCACTTCAAAAATAAAACTGCTCAGTCTAATTTGCTACATCATGAAATACTTTTAAATGTTTTATATGTTAGGGTTTGAAAGATTCACGTGCTTTAAGGTTAAAGGATGTTCCTTTTCCCCTGTGTTAGATTCTTTTATTGTAAATACAAATCTCAGTAAAGGGCAGCAGATGGCTGTGGTTTTCAACAATGTTGACTGGCAGCTAGACAGCCATTGTTATTGTGTTGTTTTGCAGCGGGTGTTTTAGGTACCACGGACAGTTTCTTTCATTTATTCAATTGCCTGAAAGGGCGAAAAAAAATTAAAATTAGCTAGCAATGGGGGCAACATGAAAACTCTCTATAGCAGTGGTATCATATCAACATGAAAACTCTCTATAGCAGTGGTCTCAAACTCAATCACAGAAACTCACCACATTTGGCCTGTGGCAGAATCATATAATATTTACATAAATACAATTTTTAAAAATGTATTGAATATAATATTAGTCCAAATTCACAAAATACAATTATCTCAAAGGACTTTATAATTTAAAAACTAAATATACTTTTTTAAAACATATACATGGAGAAAACTGTATGACTGTATATATATATAGACAATGTTATATTTTGTTTGAGATCCCTGGTCTACATGTCTGGACTGTATGTACTTTGTCCACTCAGCCCGAGCGAGTGAGGTGGTTTGTAGTCCCACTAATGGCCCGGCTTTCGACCGATTAGTTGTACATTTTATGTAGAATTTATAAGAAGCCGATAATATAAGATTCATCTGAAGCCACTAACCACTGTAACCTTAAACAGCAGTACAGGAGCTCATACACAAATGACTCATTAAAAGTTAAAGCTACACTTCCATAGGAGATAATTCAGTCCACTGTGGCTCTGTCTCAGATCACTCGATTAAGAATACGATAAAAAAAAGCCATGAATTATTGATCAGTTTCTTTCCCGTTGAGAGTCTCCTTTAATTACAGCAGTGTCAGACGGAGCTATTATTACATAATCCCATTAAATATTTCGAATTTGCACATTTATTTCATGCCCAGCCATTGTAGTTAACACTGTGGTCTAACAGCCAGTTATTTCGTCCCACAGCAAAGTGTGTCTGGAGAATTTTCCGTGGGTGTTTTTTTGTTCCCTCTTGATGCTCCCACTGTTTCACACATTTGAAAGACACACAGACAGACACGGCACTGTGTTCGTTAGACCCACACTCTGGACTCTAACATCTAGGTGTTGATAATTGTTTTCTGTCTGTGTCATGGCTGATGTTTTTTAACCAATCTCTCAAGTTCTCTAGAATGGGCTTCGACCCCATCACTGACCCCGAGTGAAAAGCTGGACTGTCTTACTATATATGCCTCTGTTAAAGTACAAACTGAAGTAGTGATTCCTGATGATGTGATGGAAAAAACAGCCACAAATTTAGCTGTTCCAGGATAAAAGCTTTAATCGAAGAACTAATCGTATCAGGCCAACATGTACAAGGCATGAGGGTAAAAATAATAATAATAAAATATGTTTTATTATAATTTCCTCTCCTATGACGGTGGCTTTAAGGTCACTGTTCTATCAGCGTTCTTGTCTGGCAGTAACCAGACAAGAACATTAAACTCGATTGCCATGAACAACATAATGAAGAGATGTTGAATATGAGAGACTCATGTTATTGCTACCTTTGCCCTTGCAATTAGCATTACATAGCGCTAATATGATAATAAGTTGTCACAATCGAGATGAGAGGAAAAAAAGAAAAAAAAGTGATGGGTCATCTGCCGAAGCTAGTTAATGTCAAAAACATGAATAGTAGTGTCTGAAAAGCTGTCTCTTCTCACGCTGTCATAAAAAAGTTGAAAAATCTCAGGCTGTTGATCAGAAGGTCATAAACTTCCCAGAAGTCACCTTGAATGATGATTGAGAAATAATTCAAGTATTGATTCTTACGGTCTGACAGATTGTCGGAGTCCACGTGGGTCAGACCCAAACACCAGAGTGAAATATTGTTGGTCTTTGTGTGTAGTCTGACCTCAGCATTAGTTGGATTTTCCTCTAGATCTGTGTTCAATTTTCTGACATCCTGTCTCTGTCTGTGGCTCTGAAAAAAACTTCTTATTTCTTCTCATCATCTGCAGCTCATTTGTTCTTCAGCTCCTCCGTTCAACACTCACTTGATCTCAACCAGAATGACTTCCTGTCCCCCCTCCCCCACTGCTCGCTCCAGTGGAGTGCAGCCAAACCATTGATGCTGGATTTGTTGACGAGTGGCCGATGTCCTGGACTGACCACTGTATCGATGCTAAAGTTTAGTAAATGTAATTTCCCTTTAGTTAAAGACTTATTAAACCTCACACTGACACAGTCACCAGGGTCCATCTGTTGTGATCGAGGATTCTTGGACCTGAATGGGTCACAACAACACAAGGTGTTAGAATTTTAATTTAGATTTTTTTTTTTTAACTTTCTGAGCTGCATTTGTTGAAAAATAATGTCACTTTCAAAATGTTTTTGAAACTTTTTCCTTTCACAATTCACATCACACCTTCAATTTCAGACTTTCTTATCCATTTCTTCACTTCTCTGTAAAGACATAAACCCATGGAGCAAGACGTTTGATTTCACAGCTTTCTAAAAAATCATATTTTAACATTTCATGCCCCGTGGCTGTAGCCCGGCATCATATTTGATTTATGTGGTATACATAAATGTCCTGCATGAAATTTTGATGGGATCTTAGTATCTTTCAAAATGTTGAAGCATGATGATCAAATATCCTTTGTCAGTGTTACAACATTTAAAATATTGTATTTGTATATATTTTGTAAATGTCCATTACTGCATTTAGCATATGCTTTAATCCAAAGCAACAGAAGAGGATTAACAATCAAGCATGTGGTTCTGTGGTAATGTAACCCAGGACTCTCTGCTTCCAAGACAGTCATGCTAACCATTACAATATGGAATATGTATATAATAATATAATATGATATAATATAATATTTATTCAAGGTAAAGAACAGGTGTTTTTTTTTTATCTGACTCTGTGGAGTAATATTTAGCAGGATATTTATTATGTCTCCACAGCATTCTAAGTGAAACACAAACACACTTACATTTTATCCAATTTTTTAACCACAAAGGAAACTCCTAGAAGAAGCTTGGTGGTGGTTTGAATTTCCGAAACTGCCCCCCCGATCCTCTCCCCAGCTAGTCTTCATAAAAACCAAGGTTTCTAATGGCAACGAGCACAGTACAGCACAGTACTTTTCATTGTCTGAGCTGAAAAAAAAAAAAAAAAAACCTTTATGGATGAACATTTGAGCGTGTAATTAATGCCTCTGTGCTTCTGATCTTATTAAGAAGGAGTTTGTTTTTATCTCCTTTCTTTCCATACACCGTTAGCGTCGATAAAGAAAAGTTAAATTAAATTCATGTAGTTCATTGTGTAACCCCATGGACGACGTCTTCTGTCGGTGGAAATGGAAAAAGTAATTGCAGTAAATTGTATTTTGTTCTGGCGGAGAAAAAAAAGTCACAGTGTTTAGAGTGTGACACAGATGCTACTTAGGATTCTATTTCAATCAGGAGGCAGAAGGAAACAATAATGGCCGAATCAAAACACCAGACACACGCCACGACTCAGGCAGCGTTCTGTGGCGAAATGAAAGGAGTACATTCACTGCTGCTGCTGCAGAGTTACAGGATTATAAGAAGGCTGGGATTCTGCTCAGATGTGTGACTGACATTTTAACCCCTGGAAAATGTGGTGTGCAGTGAGTGTGTGGCAGCTGCAGACCACACTGTGATATGGCAGTGTGCTGGAATTTTTTATTTTATATTATTTACTTCTGTAATAACACAAGTAATCAGCATCATTGAACTGTAACTCTAACCCAAATTTCCTCTTTTATGATACTTATTTCCCAGCATCCTCGGCAGATAGCATCGCGTCTGTGGGATTACGCGATGGGGAGTTCACTGAGCAGCTTCCGAGCAGAACTTCTGAGCCTTTGAATCTCCATTTTAACATATACCGCTTTCATCATGCACAATGGTGAAACATCAGAGGAAGGGGAAGAGAGAATAGCTGTGCGTCCTGCGGAGCGTCGACTGTCAGTGCAGCACAAACCACTTGGGGGACTGGAAGTGTGAAGCTTTTATTTCACGGCTCAGGGTGAGACATAAAGCCCAGCAAATTACAGCAGCGGGAAAATCCACCTGAGATAACAGGCTTTGATGCTGCGTCTCTCCCCCCAGCCTCAGACAACCATCCATTAGCACTAATCCGAAAGGAATTCAGAGGGGCCGGGCTGAATCGTTCGCCTGCTACGTTGGGGCATTATACCATTTGCGTCAGTGTGTGTATGGCAGCATCAATCAAATTTTACAGGCCTGTAATCACACGCTCGCACATGGACAGACACTCATGCCTGACATGACATCACGTCAAAAAAGTGGGCATGGAACCATTTCGTTCTCAGAACAAATACCTGTCATTTAAACTCAAAGTACAGAGGTAAAAAAACACTTTTATATATGAATATATGTAGTATTATAGTCATTCATATACATACTGTATATAAGACTAATTCTATCCCCTAGCCTGATTCCAAGGATGTAACTGCAGCATGCCACTCAAATATATACATATATATTTTTTTATGTCAAGTACTTTCTAAAAATATGATAAAGTCATTTAGAGCTTCATGGAGCAGCTCCTGATGAGATTCAGCAAGTGCATTTCACTTAACTGCTGCTATCCAACTCTCTTCACTTCTGCTTCATAAAAAAAAGATTTCTTGAAATTGTCCTTTACAAAGAAGGAGGAAAAACCCTTTCTGTTAACATATTCCAACATTATAGAGAAAGCCTGTGTGTTTATGCTTTAAACATTCTGGCTTGATTTGTAAAAAAAACATTCCATGTGTCCTTCAGCAATCTGTCTCCTGAAAAAGTGTCTCCATGGGCTGTTATTTTTGGTAGGCGTTAACACAATTTCCACTTAATTTACTTTCATTAGCAACAGCTTTTGCACTTGAAGGGAAGTGCTGCGCTTCCACACCACAGAGAAAGTAAAAAAGTCAAACTCAGCCGGATGTTTCCAAACTGAAATGTGCATATGTTCAAAGTCACAACAGCCGATTCAACCAATCAAATCACACTGAAAATGCAAAGAAACCCAAAAAACTTTTATGAAATCAGTAATCTCTACACTGTGCGACAGTATTACTCCCTATTCTGGACCCATCTGTCACTCGAACTGCACATGTATACATTGTCCGAGGTGCAAAGTGCAATACACAGGTGACTCTTCTACTGATACTTCTCCATCTGTTAAAGGGAACAGCGACTGTTTTATTAATCGTAGATATTTAAATTGCTTACATCAACATTAGCCAAACCCAGACACAGCGTCTATAGACGACACATAAAAATGTATTTTATTTAGTGTATTAACAAAGTGTTTTTTACATTTTATAGACAGTATTCTTATAACTCTTGTTTCACAAACACTGCCATTATAAAAATAAAAGCACATGTAACGTTGTGTTATGATAACAGTGTCTTTTTTTTTCTCAACAGGTGAGGAATCTGACGGCATATTGTTCACTTTGTTGTTGGTGGTTTTTACAAAATTGTACAAAAAGCAGTGACGTTGATGATGATGACCATTCTGTGTGTCCGTCATGACCAATGGTTTACCCACGGAACGGAAACAAATGGACGATAAACTAAAAAATTTGATTTTGCACTCTGGAAATAAGGGTGAGGAAACATTAAGAGAAAAGAAACACGCTGGTGTTGAGATGGTTCTGTGGGTGAGATGACGACATTGCTCGTGTACATAACGCTTCTGCAAAAGCTTTTGTTTGTGAGTGATTCAGACTTGTGCAATATTATACAAACGTCAGCACACTGGCAACAAATTGATTGACAGCAGAACTTCAAATTATTATTGGCATCTGTCAAAAAACTGTATTTCTTTTTTTTCAAAGGACAGGCAGGACGAGAAAACCTACAATGCAAGTTTAATTCTACAATGTGGTACAAATTTATACCAAAAAACTGACGTAAAGTCTGACGTAAGAATCTCGATTTTCACACTGGGGATTCATGACAACGACAAAAAAAAATGTCCCCTAGATGTCCCTTGTTCTGCTTCAGATTTTCTCTAAGCACGGATCCGGCCTGTGTGATGAGAGATCTGCCATCTGTGCACCTGGACCACTGCCCACCTTAGCTACATAATTTGGTGGTTTCGTATTCCATGGTGTTGGGCTGCTTGGCAGCAAAAGTCTGCAGTGCTGCCTGTATCCTGGCAACATCAGTGGTGGACAGTTTGAGTCGGTGCCGAAGCAGACAGGAGAAAAGGTCCAGAGGCTGGGATCCCGGTGGAGAGAGCCTGTTGACCCGATCCCTAATCTCCAGCAGTTGCAGTAAGGCCGAGTCCTGCGATCCCTGAGTGTACGGGTAGTCCAGTTGCAAAATCAAGTCCTGGATCGCTTCAGGGTCAAAGTGCATACTATAGCCATACACTTGGATGGTATTGATCTTCATATAGCCTAGATTCTTCCCTGGTTCCAGGTACTCCAAGGGTTCATAATATACAGTTCCTGTCCCGTTGGTTGACGTTCCCCTGATCCTGCTCCGCAAATAGAAGTGGACTGTCTCAAAAAACGTTTTCCACTTGTTTCCCAGAGTCAAAGTCCAGTTATAGCAGTCGTAGGGAAGGTCTAATTTAGTCCTCTCCCAGTCTGGGTAGTTGTTCTGATCAATGGGCATGATCCAGCTCTCTGAGTGGCTCCCCCCAAATGGATTGATGTAGACAGACAGCAATGGGTCAAGAGTGGTGTTCTTGGTAAGGCAGATCTGTAGAGACATCCCCAGGAGCATGTGAACATGGTTCGATTTGTACTTGTTACTTTTCAGTGTCAGCAGCATCCTTTTCCTCCATGACGGGTCGAACCAGTTGTTCAGTCTCACATCGTTGCTGACAAAGATCCCGTGGATGCTGATGCGGTTGTCGCGTTTTTGCAGAAGGTAGCGCAGCTCTAAGTCCTGCAGATCTGTTTCGAAGCCAATGTAGTGGTCAGTGGAGTCCGGCACCTCATTGCGACACACGCCCTGACTCAGCATGTATCCCTGGTTGCAGGTGGCGCAGCGGGAGCGGTTTTCATAGGAGCAGGATGCGCAGGAGGTGCCCTCACCCACAGTGCAGGGGATGACTCCCTGGCAGGGTGGGTGCTCGTAAGGACAGGAGCAACTGCGTGTCTCCTCAAGGTAGGAGCCAACATGGTTGTTCTCACTGCAGTACATGATGGATAGGATGTAGTTCAGCCAGTAGCTGAAAGGTCTGCAACAGAGACAGGAGGGAAATACAAATGTGATAGAAAATTTTACTTTAGAAGTCACTTTTCTTTAACAACAAATGCACAGATTTGACAGACACTGAGATCAAATTTTCAAGGGTCAACAGGTAGTTCAGATTGGTTCTAGGAATATCAGTAAAAACCACATAAAAATAATATTTAAAAAATGCAACAATGGTGTTATGTCATTCAAAGTATCATTGTATCATGTATCATTCCGACTACAGTCCTGAACTCAGGGGACGGTGAAAATAATCCCATTGTCTGTTGTCATTTTTTTTTTTTTTTTTGCAAGAACGATTGGCCATTGTGTCACAAAGTACACAGCACTGCAAAGTGAAATGATAAGTGGGGTTCATTCACAGAATGCTCTATGCACAAAGAGCGATGATGATAAATGGGTCACA
Organism: Cynoglossus semilaevis; assembly: GCF_000523025.1. Lineage (NCBI taxonomy): Eukaryota > Metazoa > Chordata > Actinopteri > Pleuronectiformes > Cynoglossidae > Cynoglossus > Cynoglossus semilaevis. The sequence continues at coordinate 13,653,077 of NC_024308.1, forward strand.
GAGTTTCACAGGAGAACGGATCGGAAGCTCAGTCCGTTTGGTCTTCGTTAGCACGGACAAAAAGTTCAGAAACTTGAGGATATATGAGCTGAAAATAACGGTTAGAAACTAAGTATAACTGGTGAGGAAGACAGATTTGTGCACAATATTTATATTTCTTTGTTTAATTCTTTTTGTTGAATTTTTGTTTCTTATCCAGGAGATTTCTTCAAAATCCAACATAAATAGAAAATTGTTTGATGCAGTAAATTTGCCTTTGTTTTTGACAGTACAACTTTTCATGCAGTCACTATGTCATTTGAATGTATAAACAAAATCACCAATCGCTTTTGTATTATTATTATTTTTCAACACCAACGCCAAAGCAGATCAATATTCCTGACATTCTTTCTCGTTGAATCATCGGCAAATGGATCTCCTGACAGGAATATAAGTTCTTTAATCAGTCTTTCATTGTTTTCTTCTTTCTTTCATATCTGTCACATTTCTAAAATCAATTTCTAGTTTTTGGCAGAAACTGAAGTTTTGGTGTTATGGCTGTGGGCCTGTGCTAAATTAATGTAAGACAAAACAATGAAGGGTAGAAAAAATAGTCAGGCAAATAGTTGTTTGACTAAACAAAAGCCTGACGTGTATGAAAAAAAAAAACATTTCTCAAATGTACTGACGAAAATTAGACCAACATTATTAAAACTGAAAGCCAAGTTTCTACTCCTCTCCAAGGCTTTTCAAAATAGGTTGAGAGCCAAATTTCTGATGTTTTTATCAGCCTTTCAAAATAAGAGCGTGCTGCACCAAACTCCTCTGGAGGCTCGTCTACAGTTTTTACACAAGAAGAAAGGAAAAAAGTGTAAAGCCCAAAACATTGCAACTTTCTTTGCAGCCTTTGTTGCACACATTCTTCCATATCTTTCATATGGTCTGATGCATTGATGAATTTTAAATGCAAGGCTTTGCACAATCGGGATATATATATATATATACTGTATATATATATATATATAATCTCAGAACTGCAGATAGTTTTAAAAACAACCAATACTGCTGTTCCCAAAATGTGGGGTGTGAAACATTTAAATTTGAATATTTTTGTAAAAATCCAATAGGAAAATTACACTTATTTTTAATTAGATAATCAGATTTATAGAAAACAATATTTAGTAAATCAGTTTTGGAGAAACAGCTGTGATTGTATCGACATGCGATCCCTTTACAGTAGTGCTACCTACAATATAGGGCACGGCAGTAAAGCCTGGGAACCAACACAAAGTGGACACCAAATTAGCATCAGGCACACGGGAGAACGGGACACGTTCCTAAGTCACCAAGTATTTATTGCTGGCTTAGCCTGGGCCAGGATTCAAAGCGACATTTCTTTAATTACTGTAAAAAACAGATCTCACACATCTGATGATGTAAACCTTGTTTGAAGCCACTTGGCCATGGGAACACATCCATTGAGACTGCTGGCATTTGGGTTTTTGTGCTGACGTTGATGCCGAGGGGCGGGGGCTGTGGGGTGGGAGGTGGGCTTGGAAGTCTGCAGCTCCTGAGTCAGCAGAGTGTCGGCAACTTCATCTCACCCTCTGAACCTCAGCAGCCTCGCTCCATAACTTTACATGCTCTGCTAATATCTGGCTGAATCGCTGGTGGACCTTAAAAGTCTCAGGTAGAAAACACACTGTTCTCAATTGGTGGTAAAATAAAGGAAAAAAAGAGGAAGAGAGAGAGAGAGAGAGAGAGATGCTAAGGGTCTAGCAGCAAATGATAACACCAATATGTTGATTAGCTTAACCCAGTGGTGAAGGGATGACACAAATAAAATTAGACCACATTATTATGTAATTAATATTATTGTCATTATAGGCTGCTGACCTTTTATGTATTACTAACTATATTACTTATAATATATGTATACTTATATTGCCTATATACATCTTTTTTTATATTCTGACTGGACAGATAAAATATATAAAATAAATATACAAATTAATGCTATAACATACTTATTATATGTTAGTATATATTTATTATATATTCAAATATATTAGATAAATATTAGATGAGGATTCAAGAACTTTGAAGGACGCTGTGCCTACACTCTTCAACATGGATGTGATTTTTTTTTCTTATGTCTAAATCTAGGGCAGATTTTCTTCATTTAAATTCTCAGCTCTGAAGCCAAGTGTAGCGAATGGTGTTTTCTCACATCTTCAAGTTTAAAGTAAAAAAAAGTTGATGTAACGTGTTAACAGTTGCTGCGAAAGTCATCAGGCAGTTGTTGGTATCTCATCTCCAGACGGGGGCTGAGCACAGCGAGGGAAAGGAAGCCGCCCGCCATCATGAAGCGCTGCGTGTCAGCAGGACACGTAAACTGTCACGGAGACTCTGTGTGAAGTACACAGCAGAGAGAAGCTGGGCGTTCACGCTGCAATCTGTTCGCGGTCTGTCAGCTCATCTCACAAAAATCAATGCAGCTGAACAATAACGTTCTCCCTTTTTCTCAGGGATTCAATTTTCACTCGTGGGGAAAAAACTCCACTTTGTTCCTACTGTTGAAGTACTGCATTTCTCCATTAACAGGGTGATTTCCATAACATCAGTGTTGCTCTGTCACTGCCACTTGGACACCTTTTTCTACTCTGCTGCTCAAACCCAAAATAATTCTTGATAACGAAAAACAAAATGTTTATAGTATGTTGAGTTTTTTTTCTGTTGACTTATAATGTTTAATAAATGAATACAGACGTTTCTTCTTTCTTTTATGTAATAACAAAAATACTCCCAAAAGTGGGTCATTTCATGATTTAAAGCAGTTCTCCCGGAAGAACAGAGTTTTTTATTGCGATGAAAAGTAGAAGAAAGACACAGAAAGAATGGAGTTTGGTTTCAGAGACGATTCTTTGAACCGTGACAGATTCCTCAGATCTTAGGAGAGCAGCAGGTTAGATCACAGCAGGATCTGTTGGGGATCTGGCGTATCTAGTTTAGGTGTTGACTTTTATCACTCTTACACTGTCTGATTACTCTGCAGTCACTAAATTTGGCCCAGTTTAGTTAAAGTTTAGAGAAACATTAAATATTAGATGTTGTGTCTGCAGTTCTAGATGTTTCCATGGGCCGGGTTTTGCACTAAATGTAATACATGTATAAAATATATTTAGTTTATATGAGTGAATATATATTTAACATTTAAACAGACAAGAAACTCCACATATTTCCCATTTAAATGTTAATTTTTTATTCGAGTTATGTTTATTTACTCTCTTGTATAATACAACATGTACTCCTTTTCAGAGAGGGAAGAGTATATGGAGTGAAATATTTAATATTCCAACAGCTTTTGTCCCCGCAGAAACCAAAGGGCATTGTGGGAAACTGGCTAAAACTCCTTGAAGCAGATTACATCGGTCGCCATCATGACCATTACTGTCACCTTCCATCACACTGCAGTGTACTAAAGCTGCTCCGAGGCGCCATTTTAGAAATAACAGGTCATTGCTTCCCGCTTTTTGCTTCCCTTCTTTTGTCAACTTGAAGTGAGAGCTTTTGGACCTCGACTGGCTGCACAGATCAAGATCAAGTCACTGCTGTTTGCCTACAGACTGACTTCTGGGTCTACTTGAACTGATTGCATCCGCTTCTGCTCCTTCCCGGCCCACATCTCTCCCAGGAAAGTCATCTGGCTTTGCCATCTCTGCCCATGGGGCCTTCACACTCCAGACTGGTTCTCTCAGTGGTACTGTGGTGAGAGGAACAACCACGTGGTCTCAGAGTTGACTTCATCCTCTTGAAAATTCACTTCTTTCTTTTTGAGTTAGGTTAAAAAGATCGATGTTTGTTTTTTATTTTTATAGGTCTAAAAATATGATCTAATGGTCAGTAACACAGCCCAACCCAAAGATTTAGTAAAAAAACGTTGAAAAAGCTGTTGGAGAAGCCGGAGAGATGTCTGGTGTTTTACTGTAGATTTTTTAAAAATTGGACACCTTTTGTAATCCTAACTTCTACCTTTTCATTGGGCGTTCACAACAAACCCGATGTTGACAAAATTGACCTATAGCTCGATATACACAATCAATGTAAATGGATTTAATAACAGAAGGCGCGGATGGCGCTCCGGATGCGAAATAAGCGAATGATTGTCTGAGGTGACCGGAATAATTATGCAAAATCATTTTGTGACATCCGATCAGAGAGGAGAGTTTATCCTGGCATCACCTCCACAAAGTTAAGCAGAGATGTTTATGAACAATTGCGAAATAAAATTATCATCGCTTTTTGTGGGCACCGACACACTGCTACGTTTTCTTGGGACTGGGATAAAGAAGAGGCATGGGCCAAAGTCAGCCAGGGGGTGGGGCTCTCTAGTAAGTTGTGAGACTATCTGCGGTTTGTATTACTACATTATTGGCTGTGTTTAGCTTCATTCTTGACAAGAGGAATGAAGGACCAAAAATGATCAAGTGGTGTGATACAGGCATTTCAAGCATCTATCGCTTCTGGTATAAAATGCCCCTTTAGAACTTTTTTGACGTACTGTTTGTTATTTACTGCTTTGTTCCTCATCACCTTTTTCTCTAAGAAACAAATGGAGCAGCTAGGACTTTCAGTCCTACTGTACTGAAGCTTCAGTGTTGTCCATCTGTTTAAGGACTGTTGATACATTTGAATGCAGCTCATTGTATTCATCTCTCTCGCTCTCCCTCTCCCACATCTTCCCTGTGTCTCTCGACCACTGCCTCCTCCACTTGCTTATCCCTGACAATAAATTCACAGTTCCTATCTTTGCTTTTCTATGATAAATCAGACACCACACCTATTTATATCTCTGTTTGCTTCGAGCTTCACGTTTTGTGCCCTTGAAAATAGGACTCCTAAATAAGGTGTTAATTGCTATATATTCATCACACACAAAAAATAATTGGCTTAAAAAATTAAGGTTATTTCAACCATGGTGGTCGTGCTATGTCTGGTCTGTGGAATCCCCACCCCCAATCATCTTGTCAGCTCCCCCGGGAATGACTCCAGGTTAAATTCACACATCACACTGGGTGCTGGGACGATGATGCTGAGGCGGCGGTTCTACCACACTCCAGTCCCTGGAACAGTGTGTTACACCCATTCTATTTAAATAAATCACCACTTCCTGTCTTCTGGAGGTCATCGGGCTCACTGCTGATGTATGGTAGCCACACATCATGTGCGACTGCACACACCTGTCTCATTAGCATTAGCATCATGGGCATGTTCTGCGCTGCAAATTAGTTCTAAAACAAGTTGCAGAGTTGAGCACATTTCCTAGGAGCTTTTTAAGCCATCTCATTTTTTTTTTAATACTCAAAATTGCCTCTTCCATATCTCACCTGCCTCCGCCCGCATCACTAGGCCGGCCCGACTAGCGATTTATTCTCAAATTAATTATTTTAATCGCCAAGCAGCCCTGCTTAATAACACATACAGCACAAAACCCACCACTCCACAATCGGCCATTTCCACTTTAGAAAAATCTATAGAAATGTCTCCAGACCCTGGGAACCAGTGTGACATTGAGGTTAACAACACAATTTGTACAGCTAAAGATGATTTTGTACCATTTCATTGAGCAGGGATGATACTTTCTCACTGGGTGAATGGAATGGAAAAGTGATGAGTGAGCAGGTGTTGGGGGGGTACAGATATAGATGAATATGAATATAAATATTTCTCACCTAAGTCCCTGAAATAAACTGGCTGTATCAGCTGCACATGTACAATTACATTCCATTCCATAAACCTGGAGAGTGATTACTTCTATTCGCATGGAAAAAAAAAAAAAGAGCTGACTTGCCTAGAAGGTATAGGCGTTAGGTAAAAAGTCCTAAATATAGCATATACATCTAAAAACACTGCAAACTTTAATTTCACAGGTGGATAACTTTGATTTCCTGGATGTGAAGGAGACACAGACCGGGACTCGAGCCAAGTCATCAAGTCTGACATATTACTCATTCGCCCGACCCTCGGTGGAATATCAAAGTACTTATACATTGTTTGCGCAATTATTAGCATAATGAATAGTTTGGGAATGCCACACACACACACATTTTCACAATGGTGTCATCAGAAAAGGTCAAAGAAATTGTACCTCTCCCGCAGGGTGATAATTTTGGGCTGGGTTCGACACTTTTTGCTGAGGTTGAAGAGTTTGCCGATGATGCGTTTTGCTTTGCTCAGGAGCTGCTGAGTGTTTAGCTCTAGCTGTTTGTAGCGTTGGTGGACAGTGGGCTCCGTGGTCCAGAAGTACTGGATGGCCGACGTGTTCAGGGCGTAGAAAGTGGGAAGCTTTCGAACGAAATTCTGGAACTCATCTGGGGGACAAATGTAAAAAGATGACATCATGATGTTCTGATACGAACTAATTCAAATCCTGTCATAAAAAAAAAACACAAAAACAAAAACACATTTTCACTTCAGTGTGCGGAATAACGTAAATAAACGTTTTGTTAAAGTGTTGAGATGTTTTAGGAGGCAAAGGTTTCCATATGGTCCAGTGTGTATTTAGCTGCGTCCTTTATAACACTAACCTTTTTCATAGAATGCAAATTTAGCAGCAGTTCCCGCTTTTGGGCAGTAAAGCACCATCAAATCCATGTTCAGTGCAATTTGGTACTACATTCTGCTTAAGAGTCAATATACAATATTTTGATTAGTTTATGTAAATAAACTGATTATTTACCTAAGGTGCCTGCGGGGTATGTTCTAAGAATAAAACTAGTCAACTGTAACTGCTTTATCAATCTGTAACACTTGATATGATCTTCAAATGGGTGAAATGATGATGGTTAGAAGAGTGTCTACAATTGTATGTCTTATTTCATTGTTCGGGGAGTCTGTATCAGGCAAGTAGCTCTTCATATTACCAAGTGTCCTTGAAGTAGTTCTCAGTTTCAAAAAGGTTGGTCTTAGTGCTTTTGTTGTTAAATACAGTTTGTATTGAGACGAGAGAAGAGGTGAAACTTCAAGAAACCAAGATAATCCACTCCTCCACTTAACTGCTTCAGATAAATATATTGCTAAATCCAAACCTTTAGGATTTGTGTCTGTTACCCCTAGGGGTGAATGGGCAAAACACATTCATTTGGGGCCAAGAAGAAGACATTTTATCTTGGTTAGAATGACCTTTCCCCAGGTTGATTCCTGTCAGCTGTTGTTAATATGAGTGATGTGCTGCAGGTGTGTGTGTGCTGACAAGAGAGGTGTGGTTTCAGATGGAAGCTTCTGATTGGTCCTTTTCATGAAGCTGTAGTTTAAGAGGCCAGGTTTCCTGAGCTGTGAGGGGATTTGTTTGCACCAAGCTGACTACCATTGGCAGTTGGCTGTGGTTTTGATTTGTTTGCACCAAGCTGACTACCATGTTGGCTGTGGTTTCGCTGTCTAAACAGAAAGTTTGTGACTTTCTTTTTGGTTATTTCTTGGTATTTTGGTATCGATAGACTTTCTCTTTCTTGCTGTGTCCATTTGTCTCCTTAGGTCTGGTTTCACAAGTAGTCACATTTGAGCAGAGGAGATTGCTTCAAGCTGTCTGTTTGTTTCAGGAGAGGAACTTTTTCTTTAATAAAAGCCCAACTACACTGGCTGTTGCTCACAGCACACAATAACAGACTAGCCAAATGATTAAGGTCAGAAAATTGAAGTCCTCAACCTTCTTATTAGTGTGTCTTTCTCAGATTAAATCAAATCAAAAATAAAATTTACTCTCTGAAGGCAGCAAGGGCTAGAGTGTTTCACACAGAGCGGAAAGTGTCAGCTTTCATTGTCTTTCTTCTTATGATGCCTAACGCTGTTTCCATGGTCGAAAACTGCAGCTTTGTCTGCGAGGAAGCGCAGTGAATATATGTGTCACTTCCTCAGAGCTGCGGCGCTCCGCTGCATAGACAATAAGCTGTGAGCAGATTACTTTTCCAGTGCATTCAATAACGATGTCATCATCATCCTAATCAAGATTAGTTGAACGAAATATCAACGCCTGTGCAGCCCTGATTAAAAAACGGCCACGCCAACGCTTGCAATTAGGGAATGTTAGCCTGATAAAGAGTAACTGATTAAAAAAACAATTAACACCAAGTGGCTACCCAGGTGATTATTCTGGTTGTGTTACATATTCCTGGGAAATTATTAAGTTTGTTAAAAATCTATTAAAGAGTATTTGGGAGGGTTTTCCATAATCTTCATTTACAATGGGAGACCTTCAACAGAGGAGGCTCGGGGCTGTGTCAATGTTTGTCCATTCACTCTGGGGATAATTAAAGTAAAATGCATTTTCACTTGTTTGTTTTTAAAGACTGCAAAACAAGTCTGATGAAGTTTTTTTTTTTTTTTGTTGCTCTTTATGGCAAATCCATAATAAAACAGCAGTGTGTAGAGATGCACCGGCGACGTTAACTGGTATCAGTAAACTTTGATTTTTGTTCAGTCGGCTGTGTTAACGTTGAAGGTTTAAGGTTTTGTTTAACCATACTGAAATTGACTGAAGGAATTTCTATATTTGGTGACTGCACTGCAGCATAAATGTATGAATAAGTTTAAACACAAAATCCTTAAAATATAACTGTAGCTGTGACATGTAAATACTTTTTAATAAAAATCACAATATGAGAGATTAAAAAACAACAACTTCCAGATGATTACAGGCTTATACAGTATATGTAAGATGCCACTATCCATTACCCAAAAATATTTAAATTAAAAACAATGTATGTATGTTGCAATGTCCTTGCATTAAACCTGAAGTTCTTGTTTTATCATTGATACAACAACAACACAGAACACCCTCTAATTACCCCCTGTGGTACTTTCTCTTTTGTTTTTGTTCAATCACCGGTAATGACCTTTCCTAAAAATAACAACATCACGATGACTCATCAGGTAAAGTACTTGTTTTCACAGTACTTGTTTAATGGCTTTTAAAACCTGAAATAACAACAAATATAAACAAGTGCTGTCAATGGACCTAAACAATTAGTTGTGATTAACCCTATGATTGTCCGTAGATTCGTAGAGTCAGGATTCCTTTAAAATAAATTCCACATTTTTAATCAGCCTTTAATGTAGCTTTAAAAATATCTTTTCAATGCTTTAAACCTGGTTAGATAGAAATGTTGCTGATATTCTGGCTGTTTCGATTTAAAAACAAAATTGCCAATTAGCATGCAAAAAACCCATTCCCTTTGTTATTGAGTTTTTTATTTCATCATTATTCTATGGTCAGTTCATTGTTCAAGTCAGTCTGAAGCTAAATTTGCCATTAAAAGAACAATTGTCTTTATCTAACCCATGAACTACTTGGTAAGCCCTGGTTTGAAATCAGGTGTCAGTGTCAATAATAGTGAGTAAGACATTTAGGAAACTCATTTATATCACATTAACATTGCTGAAGCTAAATATGACACATGACCCAGCTGTGACCAATAGGATTGTTCTCAATGTTTAAGGAAGCCGATTTGTATGTGTGAACACAGCTACTGAAAAAGCAGCTAAGATGAAAATGTAACTGCTTCCAAAATGAGTAATGACACTGACCCAGCTACAGAATAGGTTTTCCTAATTGAAACATTATACACACAAAATAAAGCAATCATGTTTATTGTCGTCTGTCGGCCAAAACCTCATTTAACAATCAGAGTCATGATTACTAATCTCCCTGCTACCTGTGTAAAAGAGTTTTTCCCTCTATTAAATCACACACACAAGTAGCACCCCCCGTCCCACTTTCCCCACTCCAACTCCTCCATCCACCACTGCCTTTATTTAATACAGCACTGCAGTTGTGCTTCATCAGGACACCTTGCTGCTTTAAGTTATTGCCTGCTGTGTGCTAATCAAGTTGCCCTTAGCGTAGTGCAGGAACATGGAGCTGTTGTAATAACAGTCTCCTTTAGCAAGGTGCACAGTGGTGGAGCCGCAAAGGAAGCTGAGAGATTTGGTCGCAATGACGGCTTAATCGAAATGGTGGAGTTTGAAAATGTACAACTACTTTGAAGTACAGCAATAGCTTGTGGTCAGTGATTAAAAAAATACAACAACATCTTAAATGGTGGACCCGATAGCATGATTGCTAAACGTTTGGAGCTACAGCCAAGGGAAACTTTTAAATTGCAGCCTGCAGACTAGTGATACTGAGTATCGATTCCGTGGTATTGATATACCAATACTCACACAAGTATTGATATATTGATACTTACACAAGTATTAGAAATCGATACTCACATGGAGTATAGATTGAGTATTGATTACACGCATTATATCACACAGTTACATTTGAGTGCCCCCTAACATGTTGGATTATAAATCGTCATTTTTGATCGACTAGATGAAGTCAATGCAGACGTTTATGGTTGGTTTAAACTGATGGGCTCGACAACAGCGGCTGCCTGCAGAAGTGAAGTCTGCTCTCCTCCGGCAAGTGTCACGGTGAAGTGACAGATGTGGAGCTTTAAGACTCAGTTTAAGCATTTCTACAACGTCAGCTCTGGTGTTTACTATCTCTGGAAGCTTTCAGGACACTGTGGGGAAAATGCTTCCAATCTATACCAAGGCTGCTTTATGGCAGTGCTGGATTTAATGCACAAATATTCTCTGGAGTGCGTTTGCAGACATTTATTAAAGTGTGTGAAGAAATACTGTAGATTTACTCTGTTATTTGTGAAGACTGTGTGAAAGGTTTAAAAGTTCTGTCTGCTTGTTTTTTTACTGAAGAAACTTTTTGGAAAATTTGTGCAATTTCAGTTAAAAAGGGATGAGATGATTGCTCCCTTGTTTTTGTTAAATTTTGTTTGGGAAATTGCTCCTGTGTGTACTGATATCTTCCCATTAGGCCAATCAGGGGGTAATTTTGGTTTCTTTTCATTGCCTTTCTGTCCCTGATTTTCTTTGTGGCAGCTTTTTTTTCAAATGCTGTCAGTCAGCCATTCACAGCCATTGAATAGAAGAAACAAACACCGACCTGACTCTTCAAAGTCTTTGTTGGCGACGTTCCAGGAATCTCTGATTTGCAGTAAACTGGTCTCCATAGCTTTCAGATCCACCTCAGGGCAATTACACTGCGGGAAGTCGGTGGCGCACTGGCACCAGCAATCATTGTTGTGACACACAAACTGACCCTCTTCATTACAGCCGATGTAGCTGAGAGCTGCCTGCACGAACCTGGCCCTCAGATACTCTGGCAGCACGGCCTGCAGGCCTGAGGCAAGGACAGAAACATGGCATCACCACATGAGTGTATAAACAGGAAGCTGTTACTCCAGCTTCAGCGCTATTCTTTTTTTTATTCTTTTGTCACACTTCACATATGGTTGGCGTCACATGCAATATACTAGGTTTTTTTTGCATTTTATTTTTACACACAGTTCTGTTGCTGTTGTTAAAAATCATTACACTCACTGATCTACTCTAGAAGCATGCTAGGCAAAAAAAGGAGAAAAAAAAGCAGAAGAGTGATTGAAACTAAATTCATTCTGACACTCCGGTGTTGCAGTTATATGCTTGCCAGAGAACAGACACTGTGACAATTCCATCAGAAATTGGGGGAGTTCAATTATGGATGGCCAACCTTGCAAATGAATCTTGTTTTCAGGGCTCTGAACCAAAACGGAGCTGACAGAGTCGAGGTTGTCATAGTTACTGCATCCGAGAGGACCCGTCCTTGTTTCGGTCACCTTAAGGGAGAAAAACAGAGCCACATAACAATAATCCATGGCGTGTACGGAAAGCCAATAATACTGTTAAACACACAGAGAAAGAAATAAATGAAAACAGGAGAGAGGGGAAAAAAGAGTGAATGTCAGGCAGGATGAGATTAACGGCACTCTTCCTGTTTGCAGTGTGATCTCATAAGAAACAAAACATATTAGGGGTTGTTTAGACTTCTGTGTTGTGCAAATCACATTTAGGATAATGACTGCGAGCTGGAGGTTCTGAAAATTGAGTTGTTGATAAGGATCCCTGGAGGAACAGCTTAATGAGTAAGTTGTGGGTGTTGTATGTCAAAAGAAATGTGTTTATCCATTACAGCGCTGGTGGACACACAGATACATGTAGAAATCCATCGTGATGCCACTGAACGCACGTCCTATTCAATTAGTGACGCACACCTGATACACACACACACACACCTGAGGACCTGCGCAATAACAAACATTCTACATAAGCTGTGAAAATAGTTTAGAGGCAGAATGAGCTGAATGGCATAAGAGAATTGACTAAACTAAAATGCTACAGCGGAGCTTATATGAGTATGAAAATGTAATTAATGTAATTAATTTTAATGTAATTAAAATACTTTTGTTTATTTTGAATGTGCAGATTGAATATAAACAAGAGGGACTGTTGGACAATATAACTCATGGACACACAGACTGTGTAGACTGTGAGTATTTGCAGACTACAGAGCTACAAAGTTTTTCCTTGTGGATTCGGTTTATTTATTTTTTACTTAGGAAAAAAAGACATGTAAACGTATGAACCTCAGCTCAGGGTACAGTAGGATTGTTCCAAAAATATATATTTTTTCCAAACTCCTTACAGAGAACTTAATATTCCTGAGTCTGAGCATTCAGTTAAGTTATAGTTATATACAGGAACTTCAGCTCCTATATATATATATATATGTATATATATATATATATATGTATATATATATATATATATAGGTATTTTTTTCTTGTATTGCAGTATTGCCCTAATGTTTAAAATGCCACACATTGAGCAGGAGTTTCTGCCTTTGGAATGTTTAATTTTAATGAAAAAAAAAAAACATGATTTCAAATTAATAGACATTTTGGAAAGAATGAGGGTTTGTAAAACTGTTGACTTTTGTTGACCCAAAACTACAAGACGAAGTATTCCTAAAACTAGTCGTCTTGACAAAAGACAAAGACAAAAGCACTGCAGCCTCCAGGCGAGTTGCACCCTGCAGGGACCGGCTCAGATCTCAGCCTGGACAGGAAAAAAACCAAAGAAGGACAGGGGACAAGGAGGGTCCTCCTACACACACACAACAGTCCAGTCCAAACAAAATAGGAGTATTTATATTCACCTCACCTAGGGTGAACACACAAAAACACAACGGCCAGTGGGGGACGTGTTTTGATTGGTAGGATTTCTTCAATGAGAACCAATCAATCCACCATTATCCTCCAACTCTTCCAGCAGGGTTTTTTTTTTTTTTTTGTGGCTCCAGGGCAATTTGTTGATGGAGATGCAGTGCAGAGACGGTTCCACTACAAAAGCTCCCAGAGGGAAGGTGATGTGAACGAGGGCTTCAGTTTCCACGAGAAAATAATTGACACTCAAAGTCGGCAACTGAGCGTTGCAGTATCACAGCGCGTGGAGAAGATATATTGGGTTAGTGGGAGTTTCTCTGCTCTCAGGAGAGAACCCTTGTACAAATGTAGGAAATGGTTCACTGACGTGAAGTGAGGCACCAAACAAATTGGCAGAAGTTGTCAGAGTGACTGAGATAGGGGGTCATTTACCAAACTGCCCACAGAGGATACGCCCTCCTTCATTTTTCCGCGTGCCACATTTGGAATTGCACATGTTTTTGTGAGTCAGACAGTCTGTCACAGAACAGCTTTGTGGGCATAATTAGCAGTTGCTCATGACGGATGGATGTGACGAGTATGATTCATGAATGGCACTGGGCACAGATTCCGCGATCAAGAGCTTCACCATCAGTCGCCACGTTTGGAGATCTAATTATTATTGTACTCTAAATATGTGTGAGTCGCAGGACAGCATGTGTTGAATTTGTGTTTCCAACAGTTATTTATATTTAGGTTACAGACCAAAAATTGGTCTGTAAAAAACATTTTTCCTATATTTGTGCCATTCTTCATAATAAAATAGTTAAAAGTGATTATTCCTGATTAATGACCTTCAGGGCAGAGTGGCCCAGATATGGTTAAACAGGCTTGCAGGTAAACACAATCATCTTAAAGCCGCCGAGGCCTTGGTCAGGCATTGTGTGCGTTTTGGACAGAAAAATGTCGTCAAACGAGCCGTTAGCCTCAAGGATGCAATTAATTTGCTACATGGGGCAAACACAGGCTTCAGTGGTTCTGTGCTCAAGGGTCTAAGTGGGCCGGCACGGGGAACATGAGGCTGTAAAACCATTACGGAGGAATCTTTAACCAACCATGGTTTTTCTTTTTCTCAGAACAAACCCACATTAGAGAAAAGTTGGTGAATGCGGCTAGTACAGAGTAAGTCATTAGGGGGTGCTTTTTCTTTTTTATGTCAATTCGCAAACAAGTTGGTTATCAGCAAATTAAAGGTCCTTCCTCTGCTATAAATTGTGAATGTGTGCATAACATGAATGAACCAATCAAACTCCACATTTCAGCAATACAGATACTTGAAGAATGTAGATCTAAATCTACCAACACCTATATATTTTATGAATGCAATCCCCAACAGTTGGATTTTATCAATACAAAAAAATAAAGTATGAGAAGCTGCGATCCACTGAGGCGAGAAGCCATCGTCATTAAGAAGAGCAATATGGTGTTTATAAGAGACGGCAAAAAATTGTATTTTATTATTAACAGATGTGCAGAGTTAATTGATCAGCGGCTGATTGGCAGATTGTTCCAGTCAGATGGCGGTTTGTGTTTTAATGCTAATTTGCCAACTTTTTTTTTTTTTTCAATAAATTGGGAACAAAACTTTGGCAAAGTGCATTAAGTCTGGCAGTGTTTCATTCTGGTATTATTCACCTCAATCTAATGAACTGGTTTCGATTCAATTCAATATAGGGCACGAGGGAGACCTCAGAAAACTGGAGGGAAGAGAAGAGAAGAATTTAATTTTGAAATGACCATGAATCCTGAACACAAAAATGATCCTCAGATCCTAAAGTTTGCGGTGGTACCTGAACACACCTCGTGTGACAGCTGCAACTTCGGCATGAAAATTTAGTAATATATCTAGCCCTGGCGGTTTGTGCCTGTTATCCAGCTGCTCTGTTAGCATATAGCTGGCTAGCGCTCATTGTTAATATTTTTCTTATGCTAAATAAATTTTAAAAAAGTAAAATAAAAGTATGAAGATACAATCTAAAAGTCAAAGTTTCTTTATATATTTTGTAGGATTAAAGCTAATGCTAATGTTTGGCCCTCCGGCACCTTCTTTCAATATTTTTTTATTTTCACATCTGTGGTACTTTGATGTGGTCTATGGTTTTGGACCATAGTAATATAAGTGTATGTTCCACTTGGCAGAAAACTGAACATTAAATTGACCTTTGACTCTTACAAGGAGGAAGTCAAGTGAAGAGATTCGTATACTGCAAACATGAGTTTAGATACTGTGGATGCGCAGTGAAAAAAAAAAGATGATGTGTGTTTGCTATTGGAGCGTGTCATTCTGGTTCTTTTCATTCTGAAATACAGCTGTTCACCTGGGTTTCTACGGACCTAAATTAATTTGTTTTCTTTCTGTATATGTAGGATTTCTCTGGTCATGCCTTTCTATACCAGGGCTCTGTTCTGGTTTCACTCTGAGGTTTTTCACACTGACTACCTTTACTGAAAAAACATGCAGTTGATAAAAAGAAGAAAACGACTCTCTGCTGCTTTGTTCAGTCAGAATCAGTGGAAGAAAAATCCCATTTGACACAAAGAGTCAAACCCCCCCACATTCCTTGTTTTTCTCCCCATTTGCTTCGCTCACATTTGATATTACTTTAGGCAGGAAATAAAAGAATATTCTGTGCACTAAAGGTCCTTGAGTTTGGATGATAAAAAATACAAGTCCAGGTGAGGGAGGTTTGTAAATTGTCTTGACACATGTTCCAGAGCAGCAGAGAAAAACAGACGTCATATAAAGTGTGATATAAATGTGCCAAAACCCGAAAACAACCTCTAACAACGGCAAACTTCACAGACTGTAGAATACACGATTGTGTGTAATGTCTCTCACAGCACCTGTCACCTAATTTGATTTGTTTGTGAAAATATGAAATAAAGAGACAACCTTATTTCCAATTAAATATGTTCTCGTTGAGTTCTGTGCTAGAGAATAAGGACGTTTTTTTGTAGACTTTCAGTGAGTCGATCCACCCGTCGGCTCAGCAGCAGCCTAATGTGGGTGCTTCTATTACCATTACGACAATCTGTTAAAAGTTACAGCTCATTCTCTGCTGGCTTGACTCCAGTACGCACTCAGTGTGTACTATGAGTTTAAACAAAAGTATTACTGTAGGTTGGCTTTAAGCAATAACAAAAAGTAAAAAATAAAAAGTCAGCAGGTTTTAATAGGGTGTAAATGTTCTGATGGTGTGGGGTATTGAAGCAGTACATCCACGCTAACTATACTGTAGTAATGTACTTTTTACTGTAGTAAGATGTCTATAATGTTATACAGTAGATCATGGACAAAGTACATTGACTTAGAGAAACTGTGTAGTCTTTGTTCGACTTGCTGTGAACAGAGAGACTCTCACCATAGCAACGACAGGACTGGAGGAGAAAAGTAGGTAGTGGACTGATCATTATCGCCAGATACCCCAAGTATACCTCGGTATGGGAATCAGAAGTAACAGAGACCTCACAGAAAATGTAAGACATGAAATTATTTTTTTTTCATGATAAAGTCTTGTTTTCTATTTTCTTCTGAAAGTAAAAGCCTTTGTCACAAACATTAAGCTTTAAAAAACTTAAACTATGGTTTAATAACTAGAACTTAAAAAAATTAGAACTAAAACTAGCAAATGTTTGACCAAAAATGCTGCATCTAAACACAAGTCAAAAAAGTAAATAAAACAATGAAAAAAGACTGAGATAAAAACCTGTTTGTGTTCTACAGATCAGACCACCAATAAAAATCTCTCATTTCCTTCTCAGCTTACGTTGAATATTTCACAGCTTGGCAGTGTTCTCTTTGAGAGCCTGACTAAGAATCTGCACACACACACACACACACACACACACACACACACACACAGTACTGTATATCCAGGCTGCGCAGGAAGCAAAGATAAACTGCTACCCTGAAGGAACATCCATCTTCTTCTTTGCTCTTAGTCCCCAAATTATTGCCAAACACTATGACGGTGTGTCCTTTTAATATTTTCCCAAAGGTTTAATAAAAGTAAGCACATCCTCCTGTTAGATTAATGACAGAAACACAGGTACGCTTTCCAGCCGGGAGGAAAAAGGAAGACTTTTGCTGCTCTGGGCCCAAACATTGTCTCTCTTTTGACACATACTTTTGACAACTCCAAGGTCACCGCGGAAACGGAGCACAGAGCTGGGAGCTTTGTTATATTCTGTGCACTTTTTTTTTTAGTCTCGAACCAAAATGTCACTGCTAACTGTGGAAACCACTGTTTCTGGGCTTATTAGAAACGGCTTCATCCGACTATAAAAAGACGCAGACAGTAACCGACTTTCTTTCTTTCTTTTTTTTACGGACGTGCATTAACGCGATTAATTAAAATGGGAGGAGTCTCCGGAGGGACCCCTGTAGATTAATCCTCACCACAGACAGATGTCGAACTTAACAGGGAAGAAACAAAAATTGACCCGCTGCATACCCAAAGACGGCTTTTTCTATGCATAGCAATGAGACCATCTGCAAAGAGCGCCCACTGGAGCAGAGCATGTGTGCACAGTCAGCCTGCACCAGCGGAAATCTACCCCAAAAAGAAACCTGCCTTTGTTTTCCCATTTGAATTCATTACTTATTAGACCACATGGGGCATCATTTCCTCATAACAGAACTCCGAAAGTGTGCTGAAAATGTGAAAATGTTAAAAGACATCAAACCAGTTGGTGGGGGATTTATTAATGTGCCATAATTGAGTTAGGATAATTGTGCTGACTGTGTCGGAATAACTAACAGCTGCATTTAATGGAACATTTAATTGCACTTAAAGGCTTTGCCGGAATAAGCAGTTTTGGTGCTTATCCACCGTAGATGTGACTTGTTTATCATATTTATTAAATTCATTTTACTTTGCCCTGTGACCATGGTTTGATGGCATCTCCTTACACAGTAACTGTTGCAGGTACAGGTACAGGTACTGCGAGCCGGATTCGATTCATGGACCGCCAGTTAATGATCGCTGACATAGACATTATGTCTACATCGTTGAACATTTGTAAATTAACCAGACTGTGGTTGATTTTAGATGAAAAGTGAAATTCATTCCTAGAAAAAAAAACACATTTAATTGTTATGTAATCGCACATTTATTTTGACCTGTTTGGGAAGACTGGATCTTTATACCCTCAAAATCATCTACTCAAATCCAGCACCTTTTAAAAACGATTTGGGGTATTTTAATGACATGAAGGTTTATTAGCCATTAATACACGTAGAAAAGTCAAATAAAAAAGTCAATTCTACCAAGCTGTAGGGTTGATGGCTGTTACTTGTTCTGAGTTTTTTTATCATGAGAAGAGAGTTTTGTTTGTTCTCAGATGTTCATGCACATCGTCTGAGCCGCTAAATGAAAATAAGAAGAAATAAAATGTGTATAAAACAGTCCAAGCCACAGGTTCAAGGATGCTCTTTTGTAACATAAATGTAGCAGCAAAGTAAATAAAAAAATGTAACTTTGTCTATGTCATTATTTAAGGCTTTTCATCTGAGAACTGAGCAGTTTTTAATCACTGTGATGTTTACATTTTCTCATATCCAACATGAAAGAAAAAAAAATCAGAATAATTAAAACTTTGAAACCTGCTTTGATGGCGCTGATGTTTCTTTCCACCAAAATAAAATTAAAAAATAAATAAATAAATAAAATGAAAATAACTTGATTTCAGTTCTCAGAAATAGTGAAGAAGAACCTCCGTTATTTTGTTAATAAACAGATTTCTCTATTTATTTTTAGAACTTTCTGACTCCCCTTCGTTCGCAGCTTATGTGGAAGCAAGACACACTTACTGTAACTGCCCTACTGCCAATGAGTGACACGGTTTTCATCAAGTTGTTCTCAAAGCTCCAGTGGCCCATATAGAAGCATCTGTGTTTGCTCTTTTGCCTCCTATTCATTTAACTTGCTTTTTCACCAGTCTGTGTACCCAAGCAGCAAGAGCTTACATTCCCCAGTGAGCCCTAAAGGCATCCTTTTATTTTTTTTTTCTTCCCGGCCACATCATGCAAAGTGTCTGTGGAACTAGCACTGCCTGCTACCAGACACGTTGTTCTATCTGTGCCGTGACACACAGCAGCCCTCTGCACTGACTCGCAGGCTGCGTGGTTTTAACTCTGGGAGCAGGTGGGGGCTATTCCAGATATTTTACACATACACACACAAATCATATTTTTTGTTTTTTTTTAGCATAGTCTTGTGCCTTAACTATTACAAATATATGCCTAATATTAGTCCTTTCTGCAATACTGTAATCCAACACTATATTTAATCCTTCTCTCAGAAGGGAATTTACAAAATGTCCCCACAAGACAAGGGTTTTTTTTTTTAAATATATTATAGTAAACCTGTAAAGGACACATTTTGCACATAAAATCAAACTATTTTTCCCTCAAAGGGGAACTTGCAAAATGTCCCTGCAAGAGAAGTTGTCACAACAACAATAGGATTTTCCACATAAAACGTCCCCACAAATATGTCCAGACGAACACACAAACACACATACACACATACTGGTGCCTGAGTCACAATGTATTCTTCAAGCCCTAACCTTAACCAGTGCATACTCAATCCTAATCCTGACCCAAACTCTAATTGTAACTCCAAACCCCATCTCACTCAGTGAGAACTACAAAATGTCCCCACAAAGCAGTAGGACCTTTTTTTTGAAAAAACTGTCCCCACAAGTATAGTAAACCATTAAAAATGACACACACATGTCTAAAACTGTGCTCATAAAATCAACTATTCTTCTCTCACCTAAAACTTGTTACAAACAGAGTCAAAATACACCATAAATACTACATGAGCTACTTCAAGTACAGTGAGTATTTACGGTTAATAAAGAGAGCAAAGTGATGATAATAAAAGGAATCGATGCCACAATAAAGGCTGTAAAATATCTGTGTTATCTACAGAGAATCAAATCACGTCTTTCCTCTTTGTACTGATGGATGGTTCCCTCCGTCTTCCTGGTGTGTGGCCTCAGCAGGGTTGCCACGGTCCACCAGTGCAGATGGCTGCAAGGCATATTCATTATTTACATGAGCAAAAAAAAATAAAAAAATAAAAAAATGCAGCTTTAATAATATTACGGGAGCTTTTAGGCAGGAAGAGTTTCTCTGATGAAGATTCATCACCACTGTGAATCCCACATATGAATAATTCCTGGCAAAGTAGCATAAAATGTCACTTAGTCAGATATTTGAGCAACAATGGACTTTAAATGGATGTACTCACAGGGAACACACACACACACACACACTTAGGCTGAGATAGCATTAATGTTTCATGAATTTCATCGCTCATCTCTAAACAGCCTTATTTTTCCCATCACCTTGAAAGAATACATTCCTCTGCTTCATCATCATCATCATCATCGTCATCATCATCATCATCATCATCATCATACCGTAGTAATATTTGAGAAAACTGCATTTGCATGAGAAATGTATTTTTATATTCCATCTTGGAGGATTTCAGGGCATGGTTAAAGACCACCTTGTTGCAGGGGCTTACACTTTAATGTCAGGGGCCGGGGGGGATAAGTCCATAAGCGAGAAAATGGGGCAAGTTAGAAAAAAAAAAAAAACCCTTTGAATATGAAGATGGGAAAAAAAGGAGAGAGAAAAAAATGCCACTCAAGCCAGAGGATAACAGAAAGTGGGACTTTATATTTACTCAGTTTCTTGATGGGGAATTAAGCTGCTGCTCTTTTGCACAGACAGATCCAGACGCTTGAGAGGAAGCCAGAGGAAAATCATTGATATGAATATTTATCCATGCTTGGCAGGCTGCACTTCCTCTAAACCAATATCAGATTCAAAAGGAAATGAGTCGAGGAAGTGGAACTCTTAGAAATGTTATAATTTGCTGTTTTAAAACAAATTGTACCGTAGTGATTGGCGTATCGATTCTGTGTATCAATTTACAGATATCGGTCCTCACACGAGTATTGATTGGGAATTGTTTAATCTAATACAGTATGGACAATAATAAATAAATGAAAAGAATGCATCTGTCACTTCAACATATTTATGAACAAATACCAAAAATGTTGCTAATTGGTTGTATCTAATCAAAAAAAAAATAAAAAAATCTGGTATCAACCTTTATTACTGTACTGAGACCTTACTATAAAATGTTAATTATAAAATGTAAATTGTGACCCATATATATTTCTATTATGAGTTGAGACAGAGTTGTTATCCTTTGGGTTTTTTTAATATGTAAAAATTAAACTATTGTTAAATTTGATCCAACATCAAAGGTTTAAGTTTTGCAAAAAAATAAAAAATACAATTACTGAGATTAACAACCACTATATTTTCCGTCGATTTTTGTCTTTTACTAAATTAAAAGAATATTTGAAATGGGTTTGAGCTGGGGTAAAAAATGTCTACCAGAAATAATTTAAAAATAAAAATAATAATGGAAACCTTGCTTTCAAGTTTTTTACACTTAAATTGAGGATAAAGAAATAAAAAAAGTCCCAATTTCCATATAAATAATTTTTTTCTTAGAACGTTTTTTGTCTTTCTTTCAAAAACTGATATCCAGGAGGAAGTGATAATAAATTACAGCACAGAAGCAAATACCGGGGATTTGTTTCTCAATTAACATTATTTGATTACTGGTGCTTTTTTTTTTCCTTATCTTCGCTCCATCCTTAGAAAAATGAAGCAGAACACTGACTGACTGACTGCCTGACTGACTGAACACTCGGTACTCCCACAGCCAAATTGGGTCAAACAGTTCTTATCACTTCTCCTCCCTGCCAATGATTTTCTCCTGCCTTACTTTGGTATAATTAATTTTACAATAGGGCGACGGCTCAGATGCTTTGTTTCCTGCCAACCTGATTTCCTGATGTACCTCGGCATTGAACCGTATACACCTGCTCTCCTCTCATTTTGTAAGTTAAACTCCCACTCGAAAAATAAAAAAAAATAATCCTTGAAAAATGACAGGCTCTCAAAGCAAATTACCAGAATGAAAGAGCTGATTTATCACAGAACCTAGCAGCAGATCCATTTTGCTTCCACGCTTCTTTCCTCATTTTTCCCTGTCTTTGATTACTTTCCTGCTCTAATGTTCTCCGTCTTCAGGCTTTCAGGACAGAAGGTTCTACGGGTTATTCTATTAAAGCCAATGAGAGCAGGGCTTGTTCCTTTAAGGCAGTTTAGCATTAGCATATATCTTTAATGAATGTCGAAAAAAAGAAAGCTGGGAGTTGAAGCACTGCTGACGCTCTGAATATTTCCTGTCCGTCACCTGAAAGTGTCTCACAAACAAACGCAGCCCAGAAAGTTTCACCTTCATTCATCTCCATCAAAAGAGGTTTTTATCAGGGACAGTGTTCAGCGGCGACTGCCAAATCAACTCAACGTCCTCTGACCAATTCACTTCAGAGATTGTAGAGTTGTACCTTCGACGGTCGACCAAGTCAGACCTCGACACAAAATGTTTGACAAATGGGCTTAGGCTAAAAAAAAAAAAAAAGAGAAGAAGCTTTTGGTTTTTGTAGCTGTAGTTTCAGAGAAAAGAAGGTGGAATTAGAAGGGAGTATAAACCCAAGCCTTCTGATTGTCAGGAAGTGGTTCACAACCTTTTTTGACTTGTGACCCCATTTTGAAATCACACATTTCTGACGACCCCAGAGTCTTTTCAGTAGCTGTCACTTGTCATGTGATCACAGCCATCAATCAAGGTGTGCCAGCTCAGAGATTTTTTTATATGCTGCATTTTATTTGAAAACAAAAAATATTAAAAAAAAATATTTTATCTGTCTTTTTTGTTTTTTCTCAATTTAATTCTTAAATTCAGTGAAAAATATTTCATCCTAAATTAACCATTAACTAGAAGAAAGTTGACACTGAGTGACTTGTTACACCAATCAAAACAAAGACAAGACAACATCAACATGTCAACAGAACCTTCCAGACCAGCTGTGATCTAGGCAGCTTTTTAAACCATAAGTCATTAAATTCAACACATTCTGACATTGTTTACCTACAGCTACATTTACTATTAGCTGTTTACACTCTTAACATTCTATCACCTAAAGTTCTAACAGAAATGTTGACGTGTCATGTTGTTGAAATGCCCCCATCCTGACTGAAGACACAGGAGTAATCACATCAGCAGCGTCGCCATCATGAGATAAACAGGAGGTTGACAGTGTCTCCAATGGCTGTTTTCAATTTCACTTACAGCCTTTAATCTTTTGTTTACCACCAGCCAACGTAAACACGGAAAAGCCACGTGAGCAACCGGCTTCCGTGGACCCAAATTAAGTCTGCGGCCCGAAGGGCAAACTCAGTAGATTCAATTCACTGAGCTTGATAACTACTGACAGAGTGATGAATGAACACGGCCTGCAGGTATTAGGCAGTGAAAGATGCAGGGCCGATATTTACATCATAAGCATATTTGGATATGCACCGTGTGTATTGTGTGCAGGAGTAAACAATGGTGCCGACTTCTCCTGGTCGACCTCCTGCTACCTTCTCATCCACCCTCTTCATCATACTTGAGCTCGCCAAACAAATGCAAATTTGCACATTTTAAATTTTCTTTAAACCTAGAATCAAACCTTTAAATGTATAAAGTAAAAAAAAAAATATCAGCACAACTGAGCAGCACACAGTATCTCCAGCAGTACTGAGTGCTGCAAAAAAAAACAAAAAAAAACATGGCTGATGAATAGTTGAACACAACATATAGTGGAACTGGAAACACATTTGGATCACAGTAAAAAAATAATTTGAAGACATTTGGAACACAGTATATATATATATATATGTATCAACTAATACTGTATTATCTCAGGGTTATCTCGCCGGGCCATGTAAAATAAGTGAGAGGGCCTGATGTGGCCTGCAGGACTCAAGTTTGACACAATTTATTCCTTATGTGGTAATTATAAATATATAACATATATTCTTCAATTACAATAAAAAGTACCAGTTCTCACCTTGATGGCAGTGGAGGCGATCTGGATGTGGTGCAGTTTGTGCAGAGTGCTCTCCCTGTCGATGAAGTAAGAGGCAGCCAGCTGGTGCAGAGCTTCCAGACTCACAGCTGTGCCGTTGGACTCGCTCACTTCACTTGTCCGACTCAACTTCCGCTTGTCCACAAAAATCATTAATGACTCCTCTCCTGCAAACACACACACAGACAGACAGACACAGACAGACAGGAACACACACATAAAGATAAATTCCATTTATGACTCATCTCTTTTGTCAACAAACACAAAGTGTTTTTATTGGCGGAGTAATAAACGTTAAACTAGGAACACCTGCTGTTTTATGCAGCCACGCAGGGCGGAACGTACTGGATTTCCGGGCTACAAAAACTCACCAAGAATTTCGAGCATCACAGCAATAATTGTATCCCGCCTTTGGATTTATTGATAATAGCTGTGAAGCTTCTGCCAAAGTTCTGAGAAGACGGCGTATTGACAGGAGTTACAGGGAGTGAGCGATCAATACAGACGTACTCTCTAACAGCATTAGGACTCCCAGCCAGTTCAGGTCCTAATTTACACCGACACTGGCACCGAACCACAGCACATTTACACCCCGGGTAAAAATGATTACCTCTTCATCTTTACCGACCTGTTAAACGCCATTCACTTCTATCAGCTGAGCAGAATCATCACAATAAAAGAAGCAAATATTTACATAATTTATCTAGTATTTTCTTACTTAAAACCTTGCCAAAATATATACAGTATGTCTGGAAAAGTGGTTTGAAATTTGAAATTTAGAATGTATCATAATGTTTTCTAGTAAAATAAATGTATTTCTAAGACTATTTTTAGTTGTGTTTTTTCTAACATTATATTAATAACTTGACTTTAAGTTTAAGAGGAAATGTGAGACTAAAAAACATTTTAGAAAATGAAGAAGAAAGGTGTCTAAAGCTACGGGCAGGGCTAGTGGAGAAAAAAAACAAACAATCTGTAGCCTGAAGCCAATCTTAATTGTCCTTTTTTACTGCCTGCTTACAAACCTAATTGTCAGGACAAACAGATCCTTAAACAATGACTGAGAGCAGGGCTAGATCAGGACGTTCTTTAGCTGCACGTCTTCTCCTATAATGTGCAGAAGTGTATCTGAAATCTATCTGAACCCTGTTGGCATTCATCAGAGACACAGGATGAAAAGATCTGATAGTGGAGCAGGGAGGAGGCTGCACAGCAGTCAGCCATGGGTCCAGAGAGTTCTGGCAACTCAAATATATCTGAGTATCTAAGGATGTGATTGTGCTTTATATGTGGATATCTACATATTACAAAAAAAGAAAAAGAAAACTGTCCTGTTGTTCTTTGTAGAACTGCAGCAATGGTAACAGGTAGTGGGTAAAATCATTGGCGTTCAAGTTCTACAAAAAATAGAACTGATGGGACTTGATTTACCTGATTTGTTTGGACTAATTCTGATTAAAATTGGAGGAAATTGTTTGTTTTTTTTCAAGTGATTGTAGCACGAAAAGTTCCACAACTAGTTCATCGCTTGATTAATGTGTCACTTTTCTTTGCTGATGATGTGAAAATTGGAGTTGTATTTCTGCTGACTTTTTAGAGTAACCGCTTCACATTAAGGTTTCTTTTTTTATTCTCGAACAGACAAACAATGCTGCGGTAATACCCACTGTGTAATGATTAAACCCCGGCCTGATTGAGAGGCATTAAGAAAAGGCTATTAATTACACATTTCAATCACATCAGGTAACTGAAATTACCATGCAAAACATAATTTTCTGCAGCGACTCTCTTAATCCAATTACCTTCTGCTCATAAGTCATCACATCATCCACATATAAAACCTATTAATGGAGAAATAGCAGCATGTTTTTTCTTTTCATTTTTTAAGTTTGCAATAAAAAAAAAGCTGTCAATGAAGTAAGATATTATACCTTATTTCTTTATGTCGTTTACTTGTTCCTTAAACATGACTTTTTATTTCAACTTACAAACTTAAGTATTTTTTGTTTTCCTAACATGAAAATGTAAATATAACAGTTCCCTTTCCTGGAATTGAAATGGACAATATTTATATTCACACATACATGTAAATCTATATTAGATTATTTACATAGTCATATGTTTTGTATTATTGGAACATAATTTCATAATGATATGCAATAATATTGTGAGTCACAGTGACAACAAAACTGTTTCCATTCTATTCTCATAAAAATGGTAATAGACAAACAGTTATTTGTTATGCAAATGTTATTTACACAATCTAAAACAAGGACAAATATACTCTACAAAATAATACACAATAACTTCAGTAGTCCTGCAAACTATTCAAATGAAGATGTATGATGTGGTATATATTATTCAGTATTGCTGTAGTACTGTAAGTTCAACAGTAGTACTGTTCTCTTCCTATGTGTTCTTTTGGTTGCAGTTAAAATGGAACAATAAACTGTCCAATAATGGTAAAGGTCAAAGGTGAGACAAATTAACCAGTTTCTACCTCTTTACACTTTGGATCTTTTCACAATATTCTGGATCATAGTTGGTACTAGTTCAACTCTTTGCAAATTGCATATAGTTACGCTGCATTTTTCTGTGCCACTATAAAAATAAACATAGAATCATTACTGAAAATTGTGTTTAGTTTTGTCTTTACATGAAACAATTGTCTAAAAAAGGACTCCTGGTGGATGCAGAGTAATTCTTGGTTTTGTTTGAACTGCCGTCCACGTGGAATAACACATCCTAACCTTTTAAACTGTTCTTCAGTTGTCAAGAAAGGTCAGTAAAAGCAAGAAGAGACATTCATTTACCTCCCAGTGTTGCCGAGAGGAGGAAGTGGGTGCCGTATTTCCTGATAATGTTGTCAGTGATGGCACTGAGACTCGGCCTCCTTCCCAGCTGCCTAATAGTCTGGAGAAACTCGGGATCCAGTGGCAGAGCAAAGCCATTGTTCTCCTGTCTCTCAAGGGCCAAGCTGTTCACCTTCCAGCGGCCAAACTCCCTGCAATGTCACAGAAAACACTGGGTAAACAAAAGGCACAGAGAGTGTTCAAGAGCAGGCGGGGAAAACGCAGGACAATTTGGTAAGAATCACATCAGGGAGGTCGCAGAATTATTATCAACGTGATTGAGTGATTGGAAGTAAAAATAATGATAGTAAAAATATAGAAGAGTGAATGCATCTAATGAATTTTTATTTATTTCGGCTAGCTTTTCAGTTTTTTTCTGCCTTCCTTATGGAGGATAAAGTACGATGTCAGCTGGCCCTCCCAGTGACTCTTCTTTATCATTCTTTTAAAAGTCAAATGATCTCACGCTGTTTCTGCCTCTGACTGAGAGAATGACTTCAGTCTTTGATGAAGAAAAAAAAACATTGGTTTTTTTTTTGCTGACCGATTTTGAATAATAGCCCAATCTTTTGCCATCTCTTGTCACTTTTTAAAGGCGCTGCGCTTGGACGGGCTATAATCATGGGTATCTCGCTGGTTGCCTCTCGCATCTTGCTGCTTTCAGGTTTTCCTTTTGGAGGAGAAAAAAGAAAAAGAGGAAGAAAAAAAAAACAGGCTTCTTCTGAGCTTGTGTGATAGTCGGCCTGGCCTTGGAGTCTGCCAGCAGGCTTTATCTGCCCGGTGCAGAATGAGTTCTGCTACTTGATGCACAGATTAGTTCTATTCAACCGCAGCTGGTAGCAACATGCTTCCACCACGGCCTGGTAGGGGACCAAATGAGGACCTCTTCATCACTGCTGGGTAGGAAAATAAATTTAAAAAAGTATATATTAACAGAAATTGTAAACAGAACAATTTTGGTATTTTTCTTCAGTTGCCCCCGAGTGGGGTAACTGCACAGATTTGTAATTGTATCCCTTTGATCAACAAGAAAAGCAATTTTGTGGAGATTTGAATCACCAACGTGTTATATTATGTAACACGCTTGACGAAATGATGTTTGAAGAACTCCTATTCACCAGATCCAATCACAACACTGCAGGTTTCTCAGAGAAGAGTTTCATTGGGGGCAGATTTGCTGTGGTATCTCCTCCTAAATCCCAGTATTAAACTCTTACTCTGTCATAATGACACACAAGGAGGCTTGACATGAGATCACACTACCAAAGAAAACTGTGATTACTAAGTTTAACACAAGATTTGTTCGTGTGAAAATGTAGCGGTTGTAAAAAGAGCACAATATCATCTGCATAAAAAAAAAAAAAAAAGAAATGCATATTTCTACAGGACCTGGCCACAGACCAATTATTGTTTATTTACTCCCGGCAGTAAAAAAAAATACTTAATTGAGATCTCACAGTAACAGCTACTAATTAGAATAAAATATTCATACAAGATTCATGCATTAATTTATCTGCTGCAACTTCATCTTCAGTGCCTCAACAGGGGGCAGCAGTCAATCTGAACTGTCATAGAGGATAGTGTTGTTACAGAGTGAACAGTTTACAGGCCCACCACAAAATCAAATATAAAGACAACATCCAATCAACTTCAAAGGTCAGCACGTTTTTTACTCTGAATTCTATATAAACAATTTTCGCATTTTCACAACAGAAGTGGAAAAAAAAAATCATATGCAGTACAAGTAACGTTTGTTTGAGTCCTGAGTCTGAGAAAACCAGCAGCAAGATTGTTAATAACAGCCATAAGCATCACATACATGGAACACGTGCGGTGGTGTGTGAGGAGAAAAAAAAATCACCTCATTATTTTTGTTTTCAGTTGTTTTTACAGACGACCTTTGTCAGTTCGTTACTACCCCTGATGTGTGATGTTGCGTATTTTTATTTCTTGTGTATTAATTGTCCCTAATTACCTGTTTTATGTTAGATACATGGAGTAATGAGTGAATCAGTGTTACATCTCCCCTTAGTTATGACTGTATAATTAAGAATGTGTCAAACAAACCTTTGAATTAATGACCAACATAAGGGAAACCCGTATCTGGGATTGAAGCCCCTCACCCACATCAAATAAGACCCAAATTGACCCTAAATGTTTTTACACAACACTGTAAAAATCTTGGAAATACTGAAGAGAAAAAACATGTGTTTGTCCACACGCGAGAAAACATTGATCAATTAATTCTCAAACATTTTTCTTCTCAGTGAAATCTGTTTGCGGCACTAAAACGCTCGACGACTCCTTGCTGACGATATGTGATTGACAATCAGACCTAAACCCCAGCATGACAGCACTGTGGTTACTGCAATAAGGCAATTTTCCATTCATTCAGTCACCTTAATTATGCGATCATGTTGTTCCCACATTTCGTCTTACGTTTGTCAAACAAGCGTCAAATTAAATATCTGCTGTAATCAGACAATAACGGGTAACTTCAAAGAAAATGACGTGGTTCGCAGTCAGGTTGAACAAGACACTGTGCTGTCAACAATCCAAAACACACATTAATGAGGGTGAAAGGCAGAGTGAACTGCTGTTTTCACTCTGCATGACAATGCGTCCAACCAGGGACAAACGAGACACAACAGAAATCCCCCAGAATCTTCCAGCTGCAAAAGTTGTGAATATTAAAAAAAACAAAAAAAAACAAAAAAAAAAAAAAACAAGAGCAAAACAACAACACTGGATGGTGTTCAATTTTATGTTTACATCCCATGTTGTAAAATACATGAGCCTGAGCTGCAGTTTTGTTCATCGTTATACTGCATCAGGGCTTCGGCATGTTGTCTCTTTTATTGGTTTTGACTCTAAACCCTCAGCTGGTCGTGTTTTAGGTTCTCTGAGGTCAACTAAATTCTGATCAACTCTGCAGTTCCTCATGTTTGACACTAGGGCAGGTGAAGAACAACAGGGTGAGCCTGCTGCTGGAGAGTGGCCTGAGGAGGGCACCTCAGTGTAATCATACCATTAAAGCCCCACTGAGCTGCATGTAGATACAATTTCTTTTGGAATGCATTAAACATTTAACGTGCCGGAGGCTAATGTAATATTGAACACGCAGACCTGGATAAGACAGAGGAAGGCATTTCCCCTTCCCTCTGTGATACTCCGTAATGAAATTTTATGTCACTGGTTTTAAATTTAAACGCTACAATGATTTTGCCTGATTTATAGGATGCTAATCTTTACACCCCACCGTGCCGTTAAGTTTTCCTTAAAAATAATGTCTTCAGACAAAAAGAAACAAATGCACTACCACACACCCTGTAGGTGCACACACAAACTTCCAGGAGCCCACTCACATGAATCCAGACCCCCCGCGGCTGAGAACTTCCAACTGAAAGCTCCCCTTGCTGCGACAACATTCATTGCCAAGAACATTGCGCAGCCC
Source organism: Cynoglossus semilaevis (assembly GCF_000523025.1). NCBI lineage: Eukaryota > Metazoa > Chordata > Actinopteri > Pleuronectiformes > Cynoglossidae > Cynoglossus > Cynoglossus semilaevis. Next base: position 13,683,517 of record NC_024308.1, read on the forward strand.
CTCGCAGTGCAGGACTGCTGCCAATCAATTTCCCACCAATAACAACGACCCCCACGAGCGAAGTAGAAATCAGAAAACAGCTCATTATGGTCTATTTCATGTGGATGTTTCAATATAATGAGCTGCTATTAGAGTTTATCTGAGTCTCCCGGGACCAGCCCAGAGAGGGAGACGAAGCGAGGGCTTAACTGTGATGGACACATCACCTCGCTACGCTTGATGGACGTTAATGAATGGCACCAAAGCTGTGCCTGAGACTACAGTGTGTGTTTGCGTGTTTGTGTGCACAGATGAGTAGTCAATGTCTTTGTGCTTTTTTTACAACACACTTACATTGCTGTATTATTTATATTTAATAAAAAACTGCAAGTTTATTTCACCACATACTTCTCAGTGAGACACACACATACACACACACACAGGCAGAGGCTGTATTTCAGTGGGTAGCAGGGGGCTCGGAATACATCTACCTGTCAGCCGCCCTCTGAGTGAGCTAGCGTGCCTGAGGTGAGAGGCTGCAAAAGAAACATGGGCAGCGATCAGAGCAGGAGAGTGTTGTACCCTGCAACCTGTCCATCACCGCCCGAGTACCTCAGATCCATCACAGCGTACAGGCGGCCCGGGGGCAAGGCTCCGATAAGCGAATGAGCTGGTGATGCATTTGAAACACACCAGTGAACAAAACAAGGCAGACTGTGTTCAGAGTGTGCAGTATATCACTGAGCAGGAGAGTGGATTTTCTCCTTCTGCTGCCGTTTCCTCTGTTGTATTTTTTTTTTTTTTTTGGCGGGGAGAAAATGAAATTGATATTTTACAGGGTCACACTGAAGAAGCCAGACGCCAAAGAAACTTTAAACAGTTATCTAATGTCAGATTTTCAAAATATATGCCCTGGCCAAATAAAACGTTTGCAAACAGTAATAATGTAGTAATAATTGCAAAACCTGCAACTCGACATTAAAATACCATCATCAACTTCCTGCATGTGTTTTTGTTGAGGCAGGTCAGCGAGATCAGGACAGTCAGTAGTTCTACGACTAACAAGCTGACCGTCATGATTAATCGTGAAATTAAAGTCTTTAACAGATACAGTCACAGTAATTTACTTTTTTGATGACGACTTTAGAATAAACAGAATAAAATCCTGATTCTTATTCTCACTGTCGGCCGATACAATCTGCATCATCAGGGAATCAGTGAAGAGTCTGAGTGGAAGGTCACACCTGCTCTTCTGCATCGGAGGTTTGTAGAGAAAATGGCATAAACACTGGTCCAGATACACTATTGTTTTTTAGAGCAGCCGCAATGTCATCATTCTTGTGTAGAAATGCTCTAGGGAGCGTCTAAATAAAGGTTGTCCTCAGGGTGAAATTCTAACCCCGGTTTAATAAGACGCACTCAAGCTGTGTTATGACAGCGTCGTCATTTTGTTTAATGACTGGACATAAGAAGGACAGCCAAAACTACAGTTGTCCAATTCTGGGTGAGAACAGCCTGAAATGATGGCGTGATTGTTCACGGTCTTCAACAGTGAAGTCCAATGTTTAGATGTATTGGCCTCAATACAGTTCTGGCCTATTTTTGTACTGTTAGTAGCAACAGTACTGTTAGCAGCATGAGAGTACTGCATGTCATTTATGATTCAAAATGTTGGATACATTTTTTTTTACAGTCAAGGCAAAATAACCACTTTTATTCCCGCTTTGAATATATTTTTGAATAACATTTTTCGACTGAATTGCTTTTTATTTTGTTACTCATAAGTGAAACTAACTATAAAATAATGTAGTTCCTTTCAAGACAGAATATTACCAAACAAATGCATGTATTTCCACTCCTAGAAAAGCAGTTCATGATCTTTTTCCTGATATATGCAATCCTAAGTCCTTATTTTAGCCACAGTTCTTTCAGACGACATTATAGAAACATAATCAATCTAAATGCTAATTCTGTTTTTGCAGATGATAAAATGAGAGTTTTCTGATCTGATATCCAAAATGCCACTTTTTTCACATCTGCCAGCCATATGTTTCTAATTAATAAATAATTATTATAATTGTTTTCTGCCAAGTCCTTTTATTTCAGAACAAATCGATTCAGGCATCATGATAATAAAAATTAATCTCCCTTCATCCTATTTCATGCTTCACATCAGCCTCCACTTTATCTTATGGGACGAGCTGCTGGGAGCATCTCAATAAGAAAAGGAATAATAAGAAGAATAATCTCACGTTGCTGAGGGCAGAAAAGGAGGGAAAAAAAACAAGGGGTTTGGCGGAAAGAGTCAAAATAAGCAGGTAAAGACTGGGGATTGAAAGATTGTTATTAAAAATTAGAGCAATGCGGCATCATTTTAATACATATTTACTAGCATTTAAGTTGGATAAATGTGTCAGGAATGTTGTGGAGTGTTTTAGTGATTTTACTCCCATGAGAAAAAGCTGCAGGAATGATTTATGTTGGGAAAAAAACAAACAAACAAAGTCAGGGACAACATTTACTTCACCCTGATAGACAAACATTTGCGAATCATTAATAATGCCTGGCTGTGAACAAATTGTTGTGTTTGTAGCTGGGTTACCCCAGATACCCAAAATAAGCCATTGCGCAAAACCGTCCGTTGATGTGGACTCAAAGTTATTTGAAGGATTTCCCAGAAGAGAATTGTGCAAAATGGGAGAAAAATCCTTCACGCTTCATTCACTAAGTTACACCCAATTTCTCTTTATTTGGATAACATACAGTTTAAAAAAATAAAAAAATAAATCTGCATGTTTCAATGCTACAGCTTTTCCCCCCCTCTTGGTTTAATCCAACATGACATTGATCCTACTCAATAAATTAGAAATGGAGAAATGGTTTCAGAAACGAAGAATTAAAGCAAAAAAAGGATTTTCATTCCAGCGGCATTAAAAGGAATTATGTGCACATCAATTGCTGTGAGCACGTGTCCTTCAGAGTTTTTTTTTTTTCTTTTTCCCAAACAGTGTTTGTATTCATAAGCTCTGTCAATTAAACCACTGCTGAGGTTTCAAGCAAGGACATCTGGACACAAGTGAGAGCTGTAGATGTGTGCATCTCTTTTCGTCGTAGACACCGCGGCAGAGACAAACGAGGAGAAGATTAAACCGAGGAAAGAGAGGAGTTTTGTGGATAATACATTCTTTGTGGCTTCTTCAGAACAGCAGTTTAACATCAAACACACATGAAAGTGGGCATTCGTGAATATCCAGCTGAGAGTCCTGGAAACACACTGAAAGGTTCTGCACTGGTTTGTTTTCACTTCCTACACTGCAGAGTTTTGAAAGGTGCAAATTATATGTAGGGAATTACCACAAGAAGCTGAGTCTGAACGTTTTTTTATGGCTCATAAGAATCTGGAAATACAACGTATCGCAATACAGGGGTAGAAATAAGATATATTGTGATATCCGCCAATACTATAGGCAATGAATTGAGTCATCATAGTAAACACACAATGTAACTTCTGGTTACTGAAATTGATAAGAATTAAAAGCCAAAATAAAATGAAATTATCACTGTAACTAAATTAAATTAAAAATGGAAAGAAAGCTTCCACAAATTTATTTCATTGCATTTTACTGGTAGATTAGTGGAGAAAAAAAAAAGAAAACTGATTTTGTTTATTTAATAATAACAGGGTTACCAAAATATCATTATTACCATGGTCCTAATTGGTTCACTATCTTGTACTGTATTAAGTTAATTGTATTCTTTTTCATTTTTTCTTATTGTTTATTGCTGATTGTGTATGTGAGTTAGAGAAAAACAACATGAGCATAGGGATACGGTTTACTCTTCCTTTTGCTTATTACATTTTATTTTATTGTGTTCAATTAACCGTTTTTACTAGTTTTAAACGATTGCTTTACAACAGAGGTTCTTTGTTGTTAAAATAAAAGTGTGAAAGCAGTCTAACTGAATACACATCTTCAGTGTCAGGTTCATAAATAAATAGTGAATCTTACTTCTAACTCTCGTGTGGTCGACGCTCCACACATGGCATGAGAAAAGGCCTAAAGTCAAATGGTAGAGGACAAAACGAGAGTCACCGCTGCTCATTATTCAAAGTCTCTCCAGTTGCCTAGCAACCCTACACTGACAGCAAGACTACATAAATTCCTTTCTCTTGTCCAATAAATGGTCCCACCTGTTGACACTGTGCGCACCCTGTGGTACCAACGCCCAGTTGTGGTGAGGGTGGGCAAATTGGTTTCCTGTATCTCCCTCTGACACCGAGGGAAAAAGAGTCGTCATTAGTGGAGTGAAATATTTTAACGTGTGTGACTTGTAAACGCTGAAGGCGACTCTGATGAGCGGCGCTGCGGCTACATGTCACTTTGATCTGCTTCCACTGGATCAAACCGCTTTTTTTTTTTTTTTAAGCTTCTGTCGTTTCCTTAAAAAAATGTCAGTCTCTGCTGCAGCTTCACAAAATCTGGAAGATGGAGTTTCCAGCAATCAAGGTCAGGGCTGCTGTTCAAGGCTGCGTTTGCTCAGAAAAAGTACATATATTTATATATATTTGAATTAATCTTCACTGTTGTGGTCGATAATGTCTCGTGACATTTCTTCCAAATTAGCGTCTTATCTCTGTACGAGGAAGGACGGACATCCTCCAGCAGAAGGACAGGAGCCCGAGGTCGGATGACAATCACAACATTTTCTACAGTTATTAATAACGTCGGCTAAGACTTTAAAAATCAAGATGCGTATGAAGCAGTTGTCTGCACTGACTGATTTTGACAGTCCTTGCCCACAGCTACGAAAATAGTGAGAAACATTATCCAAAAGCTGTGGCCTGTTATTTTTAAAACTACCAATTATAGTGAGAGGAAAGTTTGGTACAGATGCACCTGCAGACAAAACGCTGCTGCTCACACCATCATTAGGACACAGTCGCCTCCTATAGGAGTGCGTATGTTCGATTCTAACGAAGACCTGCAACTGAGTTGTCCTCCTGATTTTCCAGAAGAGACACTTTATGTTCTTTTAGCAGAGGAAACTGCCCAGAGCAAACAGTAGTATCAGTAGTTAATAAAGTGTATCTTATATCTAATATATTATACACAGTCGTTGGCCAATTAGGAAACATTATGTTTTAGGTCCTCGTTTTTTTTAAATAAACAGAGACTTTCTATGTTTTTCCTATCCAACTATCCAATTCGGCCGGCGACTGTATTACAAAATTGTAGGATAAAAGTGAAAATTTTGTGTCATCCTCACAAAAAAAAATATATATATATCTATATCTATATATATATATATATATATATATACAAACACAATTGAGCCTTAAACACCTATCAGTAATCCCTACATTTCATGTGATTGTCTGTCCAGAAAAATTCTGGACCTCCAACAAATACAGTTGGTGACCCCTGCCCTATGTCTCAGGCCCAACAGTTAGGGCTTCCTACAATCCTGCAGAATAAGGATTAGAAAAATACAGAAAAATAATATATATTTCTTTATGGTTGTCTGTCTTTCTCTGAGGCGGTTTCATGGACTGGCTTACTGTCCAGGTTTCTCCTGCTGACTGCTGGGATTGACTTCAGCAGCCCTGAAAAGGATTAATCCGTAGAAAATGGGTGGATAATGCAGTTTATAATAAGCCTACAATGGTAAAGGCAACAACAACCAGGCTAGAGTTACATGCAGAGCATTAGAGCAGACAGTTTCTACCCCCCAGGTAATGGACACTCACTAAACTCCAGCTCTTAGTGTCTGCATTTTATTCATGTTCAAGGCTGAGGTTATTCATCATTAAATTATTCCAAGGAGGATGGAGGAAGGTGAATGGTGATCCGCTTTTAATGGTATTGATTGCACTCTGTACTTCAACCTCATTGATTGATCGACTGATTGATTGATTTAATGCTCACTTTGACTTTTAGCAGTGAGGGAAAGAAGCTTCTTCCAGTAGTCAAAGTCAGTGATCATCAACCGATGGCCTGCGGGCCCAATCCGGCCACCAATCATCCAATCTGGCCCACGACTGGTTTACAAAATAAACATTGAATAAAAGTTTTAGACAAAAAAAAAGAAAAATGCTCTGCCTCCGACAAAGTTAAACTAAATACCTGGAAGTTAGTTTGGGGTACTAGCTTAAAGAAATATGAGCATTTGTCAAAGAGATGAATGACACTGTAACCAGGTAAATACTGTACACTGTTTAAACTACTCTTTAAACCTGCAGGACAACAGGAAACTGGGAAGAGTTGAACTAAGAAATGGAAAAAGGTCAATCAGACAGAAAAAGAATATAAGGTGAAAAAATCCAAAATAGCTCAGATATAATTACACTCAGCCAAAGGCTGTGATCTGTTTCTACAACATGACTTTGATCATCAACATACTGCAGTAGTGCCTTCTTGACTACTTCACATTCTGCAGTATTCTTTACCTGCCTTTATCTGTGCATTAAAGGTTTGGAATTCACTTGATAATGAAATGATAATGTGTGTGTATAGATGTGTGAAGAGGACTCGTTGTCGTTGCTCTCACTCCTTGAGAGCTCTCATAAACAGCGGAGACCTTTTCACCCAATCATCTTGACATTTCCCACAGATATATTTGTCCTTATTAATGTCACTGACAAACCTTTTTCTGCAAATAAACATTTGGATTTTATTACCTGGTGTATTTTTGTACAAAAACCTTGGCTTAAAAATGGTGACCTACTTTTTTATATTCTGTTTGACTTTTAACATAAATTTAAGACGATTTTTTCAATAACTCTGGACTAAAGAAAACAAGGTGCGTTTGGTTTATTGATTCTTATTTTTAGACCAGTGAGATAGTTGGAGCTGTGAAGTAATAAAATCACCTGCAAAGTAATTATATTATTGATTTGAGGACTGAGAGAGAGGGGAGTGGGGGGCACGGTGGTGGTGGTGGGGGGGGACAGAAAGAGCGAGTGTGTTCCTCTGCAGAGTTTCCTGACATCATCACTGCTGATCCCCTTCCCACTGCAATTTGTCATAACATTGTTGACAAGACACTTTCCTTTGCACACAAACAAAGGGATGGGATAACACTGTCCAGACATGCACATTAATGGATTAGTTGTGTACACACACACACAAACTCAGACCTTAAAAAGAAGCCACAAAAAACAACCCTTATAAACGCTGCTCCTCAAAAACACATGACAACAACACGTAAACGATTCTGCCGCAACACTGCACGTGCACACAAACACAAGCAAGTCAAAACGTGAAAAATGTGGTGATGGGAAAATCACAACATCTGTGAAAAAAAAATACATGGTATCTATCGATTAATTACAATCAAGTTTTTGATCGAGTTTTTTTTTTATCATTAAACCAAACCATTCATTTTGCTGTAGTTGCAGAAAAAAAAGCATGCTATCATCTGCAAACTGCATCACATCAAACATTTAGTTCAGTCATTGGAGTTTCTCACTTGATTATTAATGCAGTGACAGCATAAATGTGACTGCGTGAATTTTTTTTAGGGACATTGTAGCGCAATGGATGGGGCATTGGACTCTTATGTAGGTTGTAGTTCTGAGTCTCACTAAAATCATCACATTTCTCTAGCTGTTCTATTGTATAGCGGTTAGCCTGCTTGCGTCGGAAGAAGAGAGCAGGGAGTCCTGGGTCCTTTGATTCCCAGAGGAACCACATACTTGGTGCCTGCAGGGGGCAGCCCAAAGTTCATACTTGGTGCCTGCAGGGGGCAGCCCATTGCAGCAGATGTGTTGTTTCCAAGAACTTTCCAAGAGTGGGATCAATAAAGTTTATATTATTATTAATATTTGAAATTTTATCAAAACTCAATATCATATTAGAAGGCTTTGAAGGCCGAGCGCCCCAGTTTTCAAACACAGCAGCTCGTCTTCACACACACAGTAGTGTAAATAGTTGAGCTGGGCTGTGCTATGATGCAGAGAAACTGCATGACTGCAGTGGAGGAAAGTGCTGATATTAGCTCCCAGTCCAGTGAATCTTTATTTAAAGAGAAAAGTTCACTGTCACAACTGAAAAGATTCCTGGGCTCCCGAATGACTGCCGACGATTACAATTTTAAATTTGAGCTCACTCAATAGGTTCTTTCACAAAGAGGGGGAGGAGGAGGAGGAGGAGGAGGAGCAGGATCCTGTGCCCCCACTGACCCACCAAACAGACACACATGCTGCCTGCAGAGCATTATTTTTTTTTTTTTTTTTGTGGAAAAGCAACATCCATGGACTTCTGACCCTGATAACTCCCCCATCAAACACTTGTCAGAAGACATAAGCTCAACTCTGGATGAAGACCTCGTCACTGCTGTTGCTGGTGGTGATCTGGGGGTGGAAGAGTAGGAGGCAGCTGCTTCGCTTCTGTCCTCCAGACATGTTCAACCTCTGAGTGCAGGACGTGAGAAACACTCGTCTTACAGACACGCATGAAAAAAAAGGGAAGGTTCTTTAATCTTAGTTTTGAAAGTTGCAACTCTTGACTTGTTCCACCAAAAATTGTCAAGATGCACCGTAATGACTTCAATCACCAACTCTATGGAGCAGATATAGACATTTTGGATGTTTTCTCATTATTATTTGATCATTTGAATGAGTCTCAAATTAACACATGTGTGAAACACAATCATTTGCCAACTGTTTGTCTTTCTGTTCCAGGAACATACAAAAATCTGTTGATTTATCTGGATTAATTGCTCTTTCTGTTCCAGGAACATACAAAAATGTGTTGATTTATCTGGATTAATTATGAATAATTTGTTTGGGCTTTCTGTTTCCCTTTCCAGTCTTGTCTGCTGGGTGGAGTTAGTGTCGTCACACTCACCTGTGTCTCTGTGATTAGTCTCACTCGTATCACCTGGTGCCCTGGGTATATATACCTCCCTCACTCATGCTGTCTTTGTGGAATTATTGTGCTGTTGTGTTCTGTAGCTGTTTGTGTGTGACCTGACCGGTGTTTCCTTGTTATTTATGTTAAGAAGAGAATTCCATGCCTTGCTGCAGTCCATGCCTGGTAGTTTTTGTCTTGTCCTGTTTTGTTAATTCACACTTTGTGAATAAACAAAATCACAGCAAAATCTAAACATGAGAAATGGACAGCAGTTACTTGACTTCAAATTGACAAACCTAGTTAATAAATTAGGTCTGTTGTACTGTACCTGTGAACTGTACCAGCTGACTGTCAAAAAATACCTCCACATGTGACTGACTTTGCCCCAGTGGATGAAAACTTTCCATAAAAAGAGCAAAGTTTTGTGGAAGTGTGTGAATGAACGGCACTGAAACTTAAGCTTTTTGAATTGGCTTCATTCACATGCAAACAGCTGAATTTCTTTCTGCTCACAGTTTGTAGATCTACTTCTGTAAACAGAACCTGAAAGTATTAGTCTTTGGTCATTGTTAGAGGCAGAGAAATATTGGCCTTTTTTCCCCGGACACTACTTAATAGTTAAAAGAAGAGTCAATGATCTCAGATACTTGGTGTTAAATGGTTTCAGTTCTGTGTCCATTAGTGGAAAACAAGCCAAGTACTACACTGAGAGCAAAGTGTAGTATTGGAAATAAGTCTGAAGGCAAAATGAAGCCTCGCTCTGCAGGAAGTTTTTTAAGCAAAACATAAAATGAAAGCAGTTTGTGAAAATGAACTCCTCCGCCTGTCAACTGTGGACATTTGGCACTAAAACCTGTCTTGTGAAGATTTAATTGGGAAGGAACGGTAGTTGGGCTCTGATTCTAATAACATTTGTTCTGCACTTGTCAAATACCAATTCCAAATGACCAGCTTAACTCTGTGGGGAATCCAGAATTAAGTTTGATTCTGTTTCTGTTTTTAGACTTGACTTGTTTAGACTTGTTTTGGTAGAAAATTCAGTTTGGATCGTTGCTCCAACACATACACAAACACAATTAACCCAAAGAACATATTCTTTGCCACTGTACGAATATTTCCAAAAGTACTTGAAACCTACCAAAAATATCCATAATTAATAAAAATATTCTATCATCATTACTAGATTATTAAAATGACTAACAGATATGATCAAGGTTCAAATACCTGGTCATGGTTCGGTACTGATTAGTAAAAGTTACAGGTGACCGCAGGGTCCTTTACATTCAATATAAGGGGCAGGTTATGGTCCATTGACATAGCGATGTCACTGATATGACTCATTACATATCCAATAGAATAAACAAAGAATGGTGAATCCAATTGACCGAGTGATCAATGATCCTGTTCCCTACCTTTCTAACCAATTTGACCTCCCTAAGGTAAAGGTCAAGGGGTCTGTTGTGATATAATGGTTGGTGTTGTTGTCCTGGAGGAAGGTCACATCCTAGTGTTTGAGCTGCAGTCTGGATTTTGCATCTTTTCTATGAACATATTGTGATCCAACTGTCCAAAATTGAATTTCAATGTCAGGGTTACTGTGTTCTGGTCTCCATGTGACCCTGAGGGGGACTGTAGACCTCATCTTTCATCACACGTCAACTGAGAATAACTAGTGGTAGAGTCGTCATGAGACGGGAGAATAAATTCACTTAAGGTTGAAGAATTGTGGGAAGTGTTTGTAAATGGTCACTCTGCAGAGTGCAGCCTTTGTTGACACCTTTCTTCCTCTGGGCATCAAGAAACTACAACGATCTTGAGGTCCTTAACCCCTGTTTATAGCTCAATTTCATACATTTCTTTTTAGACTTGATCTTGTGTAATGATACTGTATGTGCATTTGTTCATTGAACAGTCAGGTCCATTGTTGTATCAACACATCTGCCAATCACCGTCCTGTCAGTCTGCCGGCACTCATGTCCACAAACAAGTGCAAACACCGACAGTCAGTGAAAGTCAATATTGTTCTGGCAAATATTGTTATTGAAAATACATGTTGGTGTTGTTATGCTACAACAAGGTGAAAAACACAACAACAAAAAAACCTCAAAGTACTGTGAAATGAGCCATGCATATTGGATTTGTAATGTGCTGCTATAGTACTCTCAAAGGTGTCGTCTTACGGTATTGTTCTGTTGCAAAGCACCGTGACATCGTCCTTAATGCCTTCGTCTTCTCCCTTCATCCTTCACATCGTTGTGTACCCGTTCATTACTTCCCATTTCATAACCTTTTTTAAATGCTCTCCTCCATCAAAGTATTTCAGAAACAACAACAGGGCCATAAACTGGAGACAAACGAGGCACGAAAAGACACTCGGCTTTCTTTCAAATCAAATCACATGATTGCACAGTGCCGCGCAGGTACTATATGGTGATGTCGATCCTCTCCACCCCGATGTCTCCGAAAACATGTTTGTGTGTAATTGAAACACTAATCGCGCCATAATTACAGGAGACGAGCTCCGGTAACAAATGGAGTCGATAGTAGAGCCGGCAGGGCGACGGAGAGAAAATAGGGGAGAAAACATGGGAGATGAGGCGTGATGTAAAAGTTATGGTCCGTGGAGGAGAAGAAAGGAGGAGCTGACATTTTGACTAATATGCTACTGTCTCCAGATATGGCTCCACTACACAAAGGGAGACGAGCACCGAGGGCTTTTCTTTGCTTTCGAGGCAGCGTTGGCTTTTAAAATGATTAAATGAATCCTTTTTTTCCCATCAACTTCACGTCCAGCTGATGATGTGTCAGAAAAAATGTGTCCAATTTGAATCCACGCTCTCAGAAAGAAAAGTAAGAGCTGTCCTCAAACACGTGCTAATTACCTGGTGGACAAAGTCGATGTTTTTATTTTTATTATTTTGTTTATAATTAATAAACATTAGGAAACCGTTTGCCTTTGCCTCAAAATTTTACACCCCTGCTTTTGATATTGTCAGAATCAATTAACGAGACCTTGACAACAGCCAACCTCCTCCTCCTGTGTTGTGCACGAAAAAGCTTGTTCTGTTTATTTACATTTTTAACAGAATATTTTTTGTTTTTAAGAAAGACTGCCAGAGGTGCATTCCAGTGCACAACCTAACCAACAGGGGGTGATAAAAACTCGTTCGCTTTTCTTCCCCCTGCAGCCCCCTTGCCCTACTGCTCTCACGCCTGACTCCCCTCCTGCCCCCTGACAGCAGAGGCCGACTGAGCTCTGGAGAATATTTATGGGTGAAGCAGAGCAATTGGTTTGAGATCATTCGAGGGGGGAGGAAGGGGTGAGGGTGGAGCGGCAGGATGGATATGGAGTGTGAAAGTGAGAGACAGAAGAAGGAATATGATAGAGACAGACTGAGGGAGAGAGGGAGAGTGAGAGGTGAGGACCTGATGTTCCTGTTTAACCTTGTTTTACCTAATAATTCATTAAAAATCAATCTTGTTTCCAAACTTTTTCTTATACGTGTGAAAAACCAAATATGAAAAATCAAATCCATTCCAGATTTTTACAGACGCAGATCGAGATTCAGATTCAGCGTTGGCAGCAGGTTCTAATCTTTTACTAATCCAAAAAACAACCAAAAACCAAACAAACAAACAAAAAACAGAACAAAACGCAGATTGTTTTCACAAAAGACAGATCCAGGTGGACAATAAATCAAAAATGAATATATTCCAGAGCAACTTCTTACAAATGAAGTGAACGAATCCACGTTAATGCTCTCCCAAAAATGACAAATAATCCCTGTCAGTCCTTGATTCAAAATGCTGATTAAAATGTTGCCTCATAATCTGAGACTCTAATGGATTTATTTCTAATTATCAAGTTTTTTTTTTTTTTGTTTTTTTTTTTAGTTTTCTTTAGAGAAAACAGCAAGGTCAACGTACTCTGAGGAAAAGCAGAATAAATTGTCAGGTTTGTGCTTCTAACTTCAGTGGTCAATGCAAGTTCTGCAGAAAGAAAAGTTTTTCAAAAGGTACAATTTTCTTCAAATAAAAACCATTTATTAGATATGCATGCAGTGGCCAGAGTGCAGTTAAAACAGGAATGACTAGTAAAATAGAAATTGGAGACAGCAGAGAGGTTCAGATGCTTCACAGAACGGGAAATAAAGGGGCCAAAAGAGAGCCAGTGATGCAGGAAGTGATGGATGAGCAGGAGCCCATACTGCTGCACTCTCTGCCTCTGCCTGCTATTGTCGCTCCTGTCGGCTACTAAATGCCACTGTCAGTCAAACTTGCGTTGGCTGGCATGGGCTCCTGCACTGCACAGCTGTGGACGCTCCGAGAGCAACAGAATATCTAAACACGGAGCTGGCACGAAGCCCGCGAAACACATCCACATCCACGGACGGCATAATACACCCTCTGTCACAAACAGACCGCAGTCTGGGACACGTTTGTCTGAAATAACGCAGATGCCTACAACAAGTACACACACACAAACTGATATTAAAGAAATGCTTGTAAAAAGAAGGATTCAGCCCACAATGTGGTGTTGATGTGGGCCACTGCCTCCAAGAGTTTGGTCTGATAGTTGTTGCTGAGATGCTCATAAAATGAAGACAAATTCACTAACAGTGAGTTTCTCCGTGCTATAACACTGTGAAATGAAACCTGTGTTAGAATCTAACTCTCATTTAAGTTCCCAGCTGTGTAATTGCCATTTTGGGTGTGAAAATAAAAACAACTTTAACAGTGTTTCTGCCTGATGTAAACCATCTCAGTGTTCATGTGGGAGTTTGTTTCCTGAAATCCAGCTCTGAAGAGAAGACTGCCGTCATCATAGCCAGCTTTCACCCTGCTGCGTCTTAGCTCAAACCCACTCCTCTTCACGCCACACACTTCTGAAACATCCTGTCTACCCGCTGTCACACATCAGCTGGCTCAGTCAGATATCTGTTACGTCCCGCTGCTTCGGCTCAGACCTTCCTGCAGAATCTTCTCTGAGTTTCCACTGGTATTCAACAATCCGTGGGTTTATCTCAGCCTCAGACCATCTGTCTCCTGCGTGCCCACTACCACAGGATGCCTGCACATCTTTCATTTGTATATAGGAAAACAAAAGTATTCTTTTCCAAAGACATCCCACCTACAGCACTAATCTGCATGAATGAATGGTTTAAAGAGTGATCTGTTGTCAGTGCTAATGTGAAGATCCTGTTTCTACAGACATCCTGTCCTGGATTCTACCAGACACACGGCTCTTGATTTTTTTAATTTATTTATTTATATATATCAGATACTACACACACAGCTGTACACCCCAGACCATGCACTGCACCCCCCCCCCCCTCTCCACACTCC